>NW_006159942.1:1306702-1325648 GCF_000334495.1 Tupaia belangeri chinensis
ATCGGTTGATAGTTAACTCTGCTTGCTGGAACTGTTTCCTGAAACTGCACTGCTTGAAGTTACCAGGAACCTGCTTTCATCAATCAAACAATTGTTGAACTGTATCGATGATTAATAGACCTGCCCTTAATCAAACCCTGAATGGTTTCTATTGTTAAAACATTATGAATTGATCATTAGTACACGTAGCCCCTCTCCCATTTACTGCATGTATCCCATTTTCAATAAAAAGGCAC
Source organism: Tupaia belangeri chinensis (assembly GCF_000334495.1). Lineage (NCBI taxonomy): Eukaryota > Metazoa > Chordata > Mammalia > Scandentia > Tupaiidae > Tupaia > Tupaia belangeri. The sequence continues at coordinate 1,306,939 of NW_006159942.1, forward strand.
GGTGATTCCTAGCAGTTGTCACTCCTCAGAGAGCGATCTTAGAGGAGTGTCCGGCTTAGGACGTGCATGAAAAAGCACGAGGCCTTTGTCTTTCTTTCCCTCCAGCGTCGCCTCCGTTGAGCAAACCCACCCCCGCCGAGGCTGGTCCCCGGCACAGCGACATAGCCATTACGCTAACTGCTGGTCCCAGTCCCAGTGTATCTTGCTGCTAGAAAACAAACATGGGGAACTCAGGAGGAACAGGACTGTCTCATGTATAGCAAAACTCAAGGCTCACGAGAGGACATACCAGTGTTTTTACAAGTCTTATTATCTGGTTACTTCTTTATATAAAAAAGGAAAGAAGAAAGAAACTGAGAGATAGTACATATCCTAGGCAACCAGAGCAAATTGAATAATGAAAGAATATTATTCAATTCAATTCTCTACCAAGAAGCATGCTTAGGCATTTTCACTATGTTCCAGTACTTCAAAATAAAATGAAATAAAATAAAATAAATTCATGTGTAGCACCCCTCAATAGACAATTTTTCCTTAATGAAAGGAGATGAATCCCCTTGTACCCTGAGTGCACAGACACAGAATCACACACAATCCTACATTTGTACATAGGCCAGCCAAAATGCATTGCTGGTGTTAACCCACTGGACAAAGGAGTGGTGATGTATACCCACAATGCATTGCAGGCTATTTCAACAAAGGAATACAAAAATAAGGTCGCCATTTTCTTCCATGTTTTGTGTTCTCAGTTTCCATTCCCTATCCTCGGTCTTTGTGTTGGGAACTTTAACCACGCAAAGAGAAGCATTTTCCTGATCTAAACCTACATATCTAGTATTTCTGTAGTCAGTGATGAGGTGAGAGTACAGAACATTCTTTATCTCTTGGCCAACATTGACTCATCACTGGTTATGTACACAGAACTCAAGAATTCACCTCAGATGAGCACCAGACATTTCTGTGGCAGAGAAAAAAAAAATTCTGATGCTTATGTATTTTTTTTACAGAAGCAGGGAAATAAAATTCTCCATTCTAGAAAATCCTATTCCTTTTCTAAGTCAATATGATGCCCAGAGTAATTCCTGCTTATGTCTGATGGACCTAAATTAGACGATGCTGGGCTGATGACATCTGTGAGAAAACAATTGAAATCAATGCCCATTGTTTTCTTTTACAATTCTATAACAAAACGTGTTAGATTACAAGAAGGAAGGGAGAGGGAATGACTATTCAGCTAAGCGATGTTATGAAAAAGTGAAGTCAGACATCTTTAGGTACCGAGAAGGGATGAAAGGACTGAATTAATTTATGGAGGGGGTATAATTCCTTCTAATTCTACTTGGCTAACTTTCTTTTTGAGTTATCTTTGGCAAATGATTTGCCTCCATTTCTATGGTTTGTAAAATGTGGAAATCATATCTCTTTTACATCAGACGTATGTTTTGAAGAGCAAATAAAACTGCATATGCTAAAAACACTGAAGTGCTAAACGAATTTAGATAACATATTATAAACACCATAGTCTTTTTTGGTTGTACATATTTTTTTCCATCTTTCTCTGTAGTCTGTAAACTCTGTGAGAATAAGGAATGATTTATCTTGTTACTTACTAGGTGTCTCCATATGGTACCTGACTGTAACACATTCAATAATAAGTATTTGTGGGAACCAGCAGTTAGCGTAATGGCTATGTCGCTGGACTCCCACGTAGTCGACCGCGGTTCGTGTCCCGGACCCGGTGGCTTAAAACTCACGTCGGGCGCGTGTGCGTGCGTGCCCAAGATCCCGAGAGGAGAATGGAGGAGAAGGGATTGCGGCGTGACCATCCCCCCTGGGGGGTGATTTCTCGCTTTCTGTCTCTATGTCTCTCTCTGTCTGTCTGGCAAGCGCACGCGCCCTACAGTGAAAATCTCTCAAAAAAAATAAAATAAAATAATAAGTATTTGTTAAGTGGATAGGAGATATGGGGGGGGGGGATCAAATGGATTTTAAATTGGAGCAAGAGCTGATCCTTCTCACATTAATAAGACATTAAAACTTGGGATTAGCAGATAGCATACTGGACTCCCACATAGTTGACCACAGTTCAAGTCCCGGACCTAGTGGCTTAAAACTCACATCAGATGCATATGTGTGCAAGCCCAAAATCCCAAGAGCAGAACGGAGGAAAAAGGTTGTGGCATGGCTATCTTCCCTGGGGTGGGGGTGGGGGGTGATTTTTTGCTTTCTGTCTCTCTTCTCTCTAGTGAGCGTGCATACCCTATAGCAAAAATATCTCAAAAAAAAATACGAAAAAAAAAAATAAGGTGGCTAGATTCCATATGACCATAATTGCAGTTCAAGTCCCAGACCTGAATCTTAAAAAATATACCTGATACATATGCATGTATGCCCAAAATCCCAAGAGGAGAACGGAAGAGAAAGGATTACAGCATGATCACCCTCCATAGGGAGTGATTTTTCTCACTCTCCCCTCACCGCTCCCTTCCATCTCTGTCGGGTGAGTGTGCATGCCCTGCAGAAAAATGAAAAGCAAAACCTCAACGGGAAGTGAGTTTGTAAAGGGAGGTGACTGCCCTTCAGTAAATTTGGAAATGGAATCAGACACAGAGAAATACTGAGAACAACAACAAAAAAATTATCATGACAAGTAATTTGCCTCTTAGCTGCTTTCAAAAAATTGAAAGCTATTTCATAGGTGAAAAATAATTAATATATATACCTTTTAATTTTCCAGTGTGTGAGTGCACTTACCAGAGAGACAGAGAGAGAGAGAGATAAAGTACCTCCCATGGGGACTGGTCATGCCACAAGTCATTTCCCTCCATTTCTCCTCCATTTAGGATTTTGGGCATGCACACACATCCAGAGCCTTTCTCAAACCACTGGGTCCAGAACTGAAACCGCAGTCAGTCATGGGGGAGCCCATCCTTTTAACCACGTACCACAGGCTGGCCTGGTAGTCTTTACACTGATTTCAGCCTCAGAAGCATGCTCTCACATTGCTTTAAGTGGAAGTTCAAAGCCTTTTGAGAAAGGAACAACTTTATTTAACCTCCACCCTGAAAATTTTATTTAACCTTCACACCATTTGGCTCTGGGTAATGGTGTTAGCCACCAACTTTGCCCTGAGTGTGCATTTCTTGTCTCTTCTGTCCTGTTCCTCACACCCTCAATCATAATGTTCTTAAAAAGACTTCTTTTTCTTGAGCATTTCTAACCCTCAATTCTTAGCCAACCAGAAAATGACCAGATATTCTTAACACTCTTATTAAAAAGTCATAGCGATGGGCCAGCAGGTGGTGTGGTGCTTAAGGCTCTAGACTCCCATAGGGTTGACCATGGTTCAAGTTCTGGACCTGTGGCTTGCTTTCTCACTTTCCCTCTCTTTCTCTCCAACTCTCTTTGGTGAGCATATGTGCCCTATAGCAAAATTTTAAAATGATAATAATAATAATAAATAATAAAATTAAATTTAAAAACATTTAAAGATCATAGTGACATTTCAGAATTTTTTATTTTAGGTCTCTGGGTTATCATGTAATCAATATTTATCATAAAGAAATTTCAAACATTTGATAAAGCTTTTGAGAATGGCATTTTTCTTGTTCCAGCTATCTACTGAGAACATAAATCTTTTGGAGAGGTTGAAGAGACAGAGATTTGGTGTCTTTCCCTGTTTCTTCCCCAACCTTCCTGTCATCCTCCCTTTCTCTCTCCTTCTCCCCAACCCTCAGACTTGCTGGTCATCTGAGCCTTACATTTCTGCTGCCTTGAAACCTTGAGAATCTGGTAGTGAGCAACAGTCTTCAATCTTTATCTTTTAATTATTTTTTAAACTTTGTTTGTTTGTTTTCGTTTTTGTGATAATAGTTCCAGGACATTGACATTAGGTGCAGATTTGAGTGGAGTAAATAATTGTATATTCATCAAGCACCATCCTGCCTCAAGGTTGTTGCCCTTACTTTGTCCCTTTGCTGCAACACTCTTATCGTGAGTATCTACAGGTTAGTTCCCTCACCCCTCAGGTCTGTCTGCAAATATCCCCTCAGCAGTGAGGCTCATGAAAAGTATATACTCTGACAAAACTATGCATGCATGAGTTTCAAAATTGTTTTGTACCAAGATAAACTTGGGTTAACTTGTTATAATGTGTCTGAACAAGATCTATTATAGTTTGAGGCACTAAGAAAGATAAGATATCAGCTTGAGAAGAGCCTCTGTCAGAAGCTCTTCATGAATTCTGCTAAAATAGAAGCAAGAACAAGCACCGAATTTTCGTTGAAGATTGTGAGAAAGAACAGTGAAATCACTGATGTTTTATGCACGTTTACAGGGACAATGCCTTCCAAAAATTGGCAGTTTACAAATAACTTATTTTAAGAAAGGATGAGACTGTGTTGAAGATAAAATCCATGGTGACAAACTATCTACATCAGTTTACGAGGAAAAAACTGAAACTTATTTGAGCCCTAATTAAAGAGGACTGATGATTAACAATAGAAACAATAACCAACACCATACACATTTCAGTTCATTCAACTGAAACAATTCTGATTAATAAATTCAAGTGGAGCAAACTTCCTGCTTGATGGATGACAAAACTGTTGCTCCCAGATCAGTTGCAGACAAGAGCAGTTTCCAAGGGATGTTTAAACAAATGGGAACAAGATCCTGAAGCATGTCTTAGAAGAATTAAAACTGAAGATGAAACATGGCTTTATCAGTACAATCCTGAAGACAAAGCACAAAGCAGCATCCATCTAGAGGTGGCAGTGGTTCAGTGGAAGCAAAAGTAGACCAGTCAAGAACAAAGGTCCTGGCAACAATTTTTTATGAATGCTCAAGACATGTTGTTGCTGACTTTGTGCAGGACCGCAGAACAATAACAGCTGCTTATTTATGATAAGAGTCTTTTGAGAAAATCAGCTGAAACTTTAGCAGAATACCAGGAAAGCTTCACTTGAGAGTCCTACCCACAATCGTGCTCCTGCTTGTTCTTCTCATCAAACAAGGACATTTTGTAAGCGCATCAATGGGAAATCATTAGGCATCCACCTGAGAGTTCTGCTTTGATGCCTTCTGACTTCTTTTTGTTTCCTAATCTAAAAAATATTAATAACTTTAAAGGGCACCCATTTTTTTTTTCAAATAATGATGTAAAAAAGACTGCATTGACAGTGACCAGCATGGTGGTTAAGGCTCTGGACACTCCCACAAGGCCAACCGTGGCGTGAGTCATAAACTTGGAAGATTGCTTTCTCACTTTCTCTCTCTCTCTCTTTCTCTCTCTCTCTCTCTCTCGTTGTGAGTGTGTGTCTCTCTCTCTCTGGTCAAATTAAAATAATGAATGACTAAATAAAATTAAACAAAAAATGTAAAAAGAATTAAAAACAAAAAGACTGCATTGACAAGGTTAAATTCCCAGGACCCTCAGTTCTTTAAAGATGAACTCAGTGGCTGGTATTAAGTCTCACAAAAAGACTTGAACTTGATAAAGTGTATTTTGGGAAATAAAGGTTTATATTTTAATCTTTTAATGCCATTTCTAGAAACTTTTTGAAGTTCCTTTATACAAATGTCACATTAATTTCCCTTCTGGTTTATTTACTTGTCTGTTTAATTTATTATTATTTCTTTATTATTATTATTATTACTCTTATTATTATTATGAAGAGTTAAGAATAGATAAATGAGCTCTATCATAATAAAATAATTGTTTGATCCTGGCACAATGCCTTTGCACTTTTTAAACACAAACAAAACAAATTTGAGAAATAAGCCTCATCAGTTAAGAACAGTTACTTTATGGGAAGAGGGTTGAAATTACAGAAAAATTTCATATTCTAGGTAATATATTTTAATAAGGTTTAAATTTTATAAAATTAAATAGTACTATTTTATAATTTAAAAGATAAAGGTAATGAAATTCAAAAATAGAATGGTACTAAAAATAGGATTTTTTTTTGAGATACCAATAAAACTGGACTACCTGAAATTTCCAAGTACACTTGCATTTTGGAGGATAGTAGCTTGGGTAATATGGACTTGAAATTTTCCCTTCGAAGCCAGTGATTTCTTTGACCAACACTGTGTTTTCACACTCTGTAAAAGATACCCAGTAACAACAATGATTCACAAATGTGATATTATGGAGCAAATATACTGCATGCGTTTCTTTAGTTTTGAATTTTGCATACTTTCTTGATGAACAAGCTCATATATTTTTTAATTCTATATTTTTTAAAAGAAAAAAATAGCATCCTACAGATGTAAAGCAAAGATATTTGCTCTTAAGTTCTATAGTTGTTCTCGAATTCCGTACTTTGACTATAGATCTGGAGGAATCTTTAAAAATATAGCTCAAAGAGTTAGAAAGCAGCTCACGGTAAAACACATATTCTGCAAGGCAGACCCACATGAGAAGGTTGCCATTTTGCATCCAGAGACCTCCCTGACCACATGGGTGTGCACAGGCCCGAGATCCAGGCTGGCTAAAGCTAGGGATGGATCTTGTATCGATACCCTGTCCAGAGTATTGTCTTTTGGTCTCTCTCTCTCTATCTCTCTCTATATATCTTTCATAGAATAAGTAAATAAACTTAAATTTTATACACACACACACACACGAACTCAGAGACAAAGCAGCAGTTGAACAGCAATCCCTCCTCAGAGGCCTGAGTTCCATGCCACAGACCCGCCCCAGCTCTAATCCACAGTCCTAGCAGTGAGAGTTTCTCCCTACACATGTGAACTCGTGAGCCCGTACAGTTCTTTTTTGTCTTTTGAGTTTCCTAATTAACATCTTTATACTAAGTACACTGCTTTCTTTTAAAATTAAGTTTATTCTGTTAAAGTAATTAACATGACTTTTGTCTCTCCTGATTGGACCCTGAGTCAGGGTCCCTGACTAACATCTCAGATTATGACACAGCCTCAGGAAAGAGTATCATCAAGACTTGATGTCATCACAAGTACTTCTAAAAGTGATGCTTTAATGAGAAAGACTTACTTTGCTCTGGAATGACCTCGAAATATGCCCGGATTCCTGACAACCGCCGTATATGAGGAGATTTAAATGTCACCAACATAAGATTATTTGTAGAAACAAATGACATGAATGTTCTTGTGGGTTCACAAACTCTGAAAACAAATAATAGAACAAAAGCACATGACTAATAGGCTATGTGAAGCATAGGCCACCATCCAACACTAATTCCCAGAGCCATCTATCTAACTCTTGTGAATCAAGGCTGACTCTGGGAAGGTTTCAGGTTCACATCCAGAGCCCTCCCTGAGCACACCCAGCAAACACGGGCCCGTGGTCCAGGGCTGGCCTAAGCCGGGAACGGATTGCAGTACCAAGGTCCTGCTGGAGGCACTGCTTCTCTGCCTCTCAATCGTAAAAGAAAGAAATACACTTTACAAAATAAAGAAATTAAAGTTAATCAATGTTATGCTTCAGATACATTGATGAAAGTTCTTGATTTTTTTTTTTTTTTTTGTGGAGAGGTTTTCACTATAGGGCGCGTGCACTTGCCAGACAGACAGAGAGAGACATAGAGACCGAAAGCAAGAAATCATCCCCTAGGGGGGATGGTCACGCCGCAATCCCTTCTCCTCTATTCTCCTCTCGGGATCTTGGGCACGCACGTACACGCGCCCAGCGTGAGTTTTAAGCCACCAGGTCCAGAACGCGAACCGTGGTCGACTACATGGGAGTCCAGCGACATAGCCATTACGCTAACTGCTGGTTACCGAAAGTTCTTGAATTTTGAGTCATGTTTGATGCAAGTGAAAAGCAAACATTAAGTCTTATGGGCACGGGCAAGGGTACTAAGGTATGCAAGGTACTAAACAGGGCCTGAGTCAGGCTTTGACCCAGGAGTGTACAGAAAAATGGGAGGTTGTTTTTGTTTTGTTTTGTTTTTGTTCGTTTGTTTGTTTTTAAATAATTATCTTATTTAACTTTATTATTATTATTTTTTATTTATCCAGGGAGAGACAGAGAAAGTGAAAATGAGGAAGTAAGCTTCCAGGTCCAGAACTTGAACCAGGTGGCCATGTGGGAGTCCAGCCCCCTTAATCACCACACCACCTGCCGGCCCCATGCAAAAATGGTTTTTAAGATGTGTAAGGGGAACCACGATACAGGATAGAGACATGGTGAAAAACATTGTCACCTGCCATTAAAGTTTGCACAAGAGATTGCCTTCAAAGTTTTTATGCTTGAAAGTTAGTGTTGGGAGGTGGTGAGGCCTGGTGAGTGGTAATAGTTTCATGGTGATTGCACCATGGAGACCACACTCTTGTCGATTAATCGATGATACCTCTCAAGAGCTAGTGAGTTCTAGATCTCATGATAAGGAGTTAGGTATCACAAAAGCAGGTTGCTGTCAAAGAGAGAGTTGTCTGCAACTTGCTCTCTCTCTGCACGTGCCTGCCATTGTCGATAATTCTATCAGCCATGCTGCAGGGCCATGCCTTTGGGCTTTCCAGTCACCAGAATTATGGTAACATTTTGCCAATGAACCTGTATTCTCTTAAATTCACTCAAGCTCCTATATGTCTATTAACAGCACAATAGTGGACTAAGACCACCACCACTGAGAATGCCTGCTTAATACCTGTACAAGATGGTGCTCCGGATCGGCAAGAGGGAGTCATAAATGGTCAGGGAGTCGGTGACACAGTTGTCAGCTTCAATTTGGACGGACTCAATTGAGAGACGAATCAGATAGCCCACTATGGCTACCAGCTTCAAATGGCACACCAGCCTTCCTGAGGTTGCAGAGATCTCCAAAGGGTAGCGGAGAGACAGATGGTCTGCATAGAAGTACTGAGAGCAGCCTTGGTCTGTGAAGATAGGACTTTACTTTTTTCTTTCTTTGGTTTTTTGAAATAACTTTTCTAAAAATCTTTAAAATAGAATGAAGAGCCAAAGAGACAATGTGCTGCTGTCTTTCCCATTCACTCCCTTCTCTTCTGGTAATAGCACCTAGATTTCGCTTTGAAAAACTCTCTCCTCTTCAACTATATAATGTGGTTGAGGTTAAATGCACTCATTGTTCCAGAGGTGGGCACATGACCCAAACTGGCCAATCGGAGTCAAAGAAGTTGGTTTAAGAACAAGCATGTAAGCCAACCCGGATGAGGAGATTCAGTCCCAGGACTTCTGCGAGAACTGACCAGAAACATGAAGGGGAAATTGTTCCATTGTGTTTAATAAAATCATCAGTTATGAGCTTGGCTCTGCTGGTGGCTACTTTTACAACCACAACAGAAGACACATGATAATGAAGCTTCACTAAGAAGGCAAAAATGCAGGCCTGATGATATTTTATTTTGGGATCTGGAACCAACCATGACTGAAGCCAGCAGGCTCCATATATATCCCAGTCACACGAGCCAGGCAAGTTTCTTCTGTGTCTAAGCCAGTTTGAATTATTCCTCTCACTCGCAACAAAAAGAGCACTAACAAATTCTATCATTAGAAAAGGAAAGTTATAGCCCCGAAGGATGCTATTTCAGAGGATGTAAGAGGGAAACACATGAAAGAAATTACCAGCTCCTATGGTTGAAGAGTAATCTGACCGAAGTCCAGCTGCATTTAAAAAACACACAGAAAAAAAGATGTTAATTCTTGCATTTCATTTTGTTAGAATTTTGTTTAGTAAAAACTATTTTCAGTCCTTCTGGAAAAGCAGTCCAAAAACCTTGTGTTTGCCTTAAAAAAAAATCCAGTGAGTGTGGAGGAGGTTGTTTAGGTATTTAGAGATCAAATAAGACCACTGCGAGTTGATATTGTTGAAGATGTGTAAACTATATATGAGAGTTCGTTATACTATTTTCCCTTTTGCATCCTTGAAATCATCCACAGTTACAAGTTTAAATATGTTATATGTATAAAAAGCAACCAAACAAATACAATTAGTCCTATATCTGAAATAGTAAATGTAGTAGGAATTTTCCCCAGAGATATTTCATTTATTAAACAAATATTCATTAATATTTTATTCACTAAACAAATACAATGTACATGCAATATACACCCCCCCACACACACACATATGTATAATTTAAATCAAAAGGGAAAATGGCACACATTTTATGTTACACAATAATTAAATCATCTCACTATCAGGCCTGCCCTATAGCCACTTGGTTAGGAGAGCCGGGTTCCACATGGCTGACCGTAGCTTCAATCCTAGCCTCTATGGCTTGAAAAACATGCCAGGTGCATGTCATGTGTACCCAAAATCTTGACAGGATGGAGAAATGGAAGAGAAAGGATGGTAGCATGACCATGGCCCACTGTGGTATGACTTTTCCCTCCCTTGTCTTTCTCTGGTGACTGCACATAACCTCTGGCAATTAAAAAGTAAATAAATAAACAATTTCAGTGTCAAGACAAATGATGAAATTACATTTTGATGGGTCTGGGGAGCTAGTCATTTTGGAGTACAGACCAATTGTAAGGACAAGGGAAAAGACAAGATAAATCTAAGCAAAATTCTCCCTTCTTCAGAATGTGTTTCTCTGGGACTTGGTTTGCAGATACATGAGATGAATAGATGTAGAGTATAGTGCACTTTAATACATTCAGCTTCATATATTAATATGTTCTGTCTCCAATTTTATTGTTCAATCACTCTATGAGGGGATTTTAAAAAGATTATAAAAAATTGAATTAAAGTATGAGTTTATTGAACCAGTAGATGGCATGGAGGACAAATTGGCTGGACTCCACATGGTAGACTATGCAATTCAAAACCTGGATGTTGTGGCTGGAAAATCACACTGAACTTGTGTGCATGCATGCATGCCCAAAGTCCTGAGAGGAGAATGGAAGAGAAAGGATTGCAGTTTGACCATCTTGACCATTCTTCTTGGGAATGATTTCTCTCTCTCTCTTTTCTGTCAAAAAAATAAAATCTTAAAAAATGTAAAAAAAATAATGAGTTTGTTTTGGTGTAAAAAATTTTGAAAGCCATGTATAGTTCTTCTCATAATATGCATTTTAATGAACTTTTGAAGACCCCTGGAATACTCAACTCTGTTGGGTTTTTTGGTTTGTTTGTTCTAATTATTAATAGCTACAGAATCCTGCTTAATTCTAAGAAGCAGACATTAATAACACTTTCTGGCAGTCTGCTTTGGATACTGGGGCATTTGTATACAACATTTTGCATTTTCCTTTATCAATATAGATCAATATCGTCAGCTACTCCTATGCCACTGAGACTGGGGAAGAAAATACTTCATTACAATGTTGACTATAATCAGGCTACATGTTAGGAGTGCCGTAGGAAGCAATTCTTAAAGGAGAATTACCCAGTAATCACCATTTAGTACTACAGAGTCCATGTCCACAGCCAGACCCTGCAAGCTCCCCACAGAGGTTCGGTTTACAATGCTTGTCTGGATGGAGTCCTTCAAGATGGCCGCCACACAGTCCTCACAGAAGATGTGGCCCTTGGCATGTGGCATGACAAATACAATCCAAAAGTGGACAAGGAGGCCACCTTTGTTGTTGCTGCTATAGTGAAAAAAAAAAAAAGAGATGTTCAGGATATTTCTTAGGACATAGACTTTCATAGGGAGGCAGCGACTCACTGGACAGATTCCAGATAAGACACTGAGCTCGTCACTCAGCTGAACCTAACTCCTTTCTCGAGGCAGTCATCAACTACTGTTGTGGAAATTGGAAAGGGGAAACACAATGATAGGTGTATTCTGATTATTGTGCTGGGTTCAAATCTAGTACCTTTACTTTATTACCGCATCTCATGGAAAACATGCTATTTCTATGGATATTTATTAGTATTCACTGTCATTCAGAGTACATCATAATGTTCAAAACTTTTCCATGTCCAGGGCCTGTGCTAAATCTGTTTCATCTCCTTTATGAAGAAAGTCCTACTATTATTGCAGTTTTACAAATGAGGAAACTGAGGCCAAATATACTCCAAGTCCCCACATAGTAACAGATCCAGAAATCAAGACCAATCTGGTTTTCAGTCTGATCCCAGAGCTTAAGCTTCTCACTGCACAAATATTGCCATGTTTTATGAAAGAAACGTACAATGTGGCTTTCTGTATAAAATAACTGAGGAAATGGAAGGCTAAGGAAAGTATATATGTTGCTTCACTCCAAGATTTCTCAGTGTCTTTAATATACTAAAGTGGATTGTGAATCTCTGCAGAAACGTGGGAGGTAGAGGCGGACAGAATATAGCATGCAGCACAAGTTTTCCTAAAAATTATTTGACCATGAAATCCTTTTTTTCCTCAGGTGACCTCTAGTGGCCAGTTTTTCACTGACCATACTTTGGGAAATAGTTGTCTGTACTTTTTTTTTTTTTGTCTCTACCTTCCACTCACTGTTTATGGCCATTTTACTCAGGGACACTGATCTAAAGTTCCAGGATTTCAGTTATGGGGAAAGGGCAGCACACAAAGAGCGAAAATCTGAGCATGACCACAGGACAGAGGTAGGCCGCTGGTTTTGCTCCCAGGGCCCTAACCCGCAATCACCCCCAAGAAGTTACTTAAGAATGAGAGTCTCGGCCCCTCCAGAACTTTAGTGGGACAAGGGACATGTATTACCTGACATCCGCAACCACAGACTGCTTATAAAATTTGGAGAAGGCAGATGTTGTATAAACCAGGTTTACCTGCAAAAGAATTGTGGTGCCTTAAAGGTCTTGTGCATTTGTTTTTCTTCCACAGTACTTGGCACGTTGTAAGGCCAAGCTCTGGCAGCCAGCAGGAAGAAAGGCAAGCCTCAAACCAAAGCCCCTTAACTCCAAACCCAGATATTATTTCTTGAATTCAAATACGCTCTTAACTTTCCGCAACAATTTTGGCTACTTGTTTTAGTGATGCCAGCTATGACATTCTCCTTAGTAACCACATTTATCGCTCACTTTAAAAATGCTTACCTCCATATTATACACCCTACAATGATTAATTTTCTCCACCATTAACAAGTTCACCCCATTTAAGCACATTTCATGGTATTTGACTCAACCTCAGAGCCGGCCAACATTTCCTATATTAACCACTAGGGGGCAAGTGGTGCCCACGGCCAGGTCCCCCATCGCCTTGGGAACTCCAGCGAAGCAGGGCCCAGACCTTATGAAAGCTCCTTCATTGGCTCTCAAAGGAGAGCTCTATCAATTAATTTACCTTCTTTGCTTTCAGTTAGCATTTTTAAAACCAAACACACATTCTTCTCTCAACTTTTCCCCTGTATTCTCCTTCCTACATAATTGCAAAAACACTCAATTGCCCAGGATAAAAATATATAAAAATAAAGCAAAATTGTAAAACTTAGAAATTATACAGTGTCAATTTAAAAAAGAAGACTAGGCAAAGCAAATGATTTTATTTGGGGCAGGGTTAGGATGATTGCCTGGACATCGCAAAATGCAAGTGTCCTGATGATTTTAAAGGCAAAGGCCATGCCTGGGAGGGGAGGAGGAACAGGGAGTCTCGTGCAGCAGAGACCGGCTAAATTCTATAAGGAAAGCAGGATAGCTTCATGATCATGGAGACCCTTGGCTTAGGGTTAAGCTAAGTATGGAGACTGTGAGTCTGGATGGTAAAGGAGGAATGAATTAGGGCAACAAGGATATGCATTTTTTAAAAGTTCGATGAGAGAAGGTAGCTTTTAGGTTCACATCCCTAAGAGAACCGCAAGGTGTGCAAACGTTTTATTTCCTTATGGCACTGACTTAGGTTCCCTGTGATCTCCTGTTTTTAAGAACTGGTTTTTTGGGGGAATCTACCAGCTTCCTTAGAGCTTCGTTTTGATGATATGAATTCTAGCATGACTGACTCATGGTGTAGCCTGTTGGATCGTAAAGGAGAAGCTTAGCATGAAACAATAATTTCCTAGAGTTTTTATTTAACAATAGTACAGTGGAAAAAAAAAAAGAAAAGAAAACCTGTGGAGTTAAATTCACTAACATACATAGAATAAGTTTAATAAGTATACTTAAGCTTCCATTTTTTTTCCTTTTTTTTAATCCATAAAGTAGTGATCAAAATGCCTACCTCCTTGGGATAATTTGAGGAGTAATTGGGATACACACACACACACACACACAAACACACACACACACACACACGCACGTTTAGTAAATACCCAGCATACAGAAGACATTCAGTAAATCAGAGCCACTCTAACCACTCTCTCCTTGAACCCCCTGCTGTCTCTCTCACAGACCTTCCTCACTCTACATTACACACTGTCTGTCGCAACCCCCTTCATGACTGTGGAAATTGACAGAAACTTTCTAGTTGATGCTATGTGCCAAGATCCATGAATAGACATTTTTCTACTTAACCAAGTAATTATCCTTTTAGGAAATCACCTTGGGAAGTAATCAGAGAGACACACAATTGATGTGGCAGTCTTATTATCACAGTATCTATAGTAGCAAAAATTGGAAACTTAACATCCAATAAAAAGGGATTTGCTAACACTGAAGCTATTAAAACTTAGGTTTTTTTAAGACTACTTATATAAAACATTTAATATAATACTGAAAGAAAAAAATGCAGAATAGAAAACTGAGTATCTACTAGTATTCCAAAATTGCACTATCCCTTATGCTCACGTGGACCAGAATATTAAGGGCATTTATCTCCAGTGATATTAATGTTGATTTCAATGTTCTTTTTTACACTTCTCTTAATTTTACAAAATTTTACAGTATGCTTGTTCTATAATAAGAAAAGTGAAAATCTGCTTATAAACAAAGTGAAGATATGACCAATGAATTGAGCTTGAAATAAAAATACATGGGTTACATGCAACTTCAGAATTGGAAAGCATTTTAAAAATCCCCTGACCTAAAGCCAGCTGGTGTAGTGGTAGTTTAGGCAGCTGGATCCCACATGGCTGACTGTGTGGTTCGAGTCCCGAGCCCAGTGGCTTGAAAACCATGCCAGCATGTGTGCATCAGTGCCTGAATCCCGAAAGGAGAAATGGAGAAGGCATTGTAGTATGGCCATTTGGGGGCGCTTTCTCTCTCTCTCTCTCATTCTGATGAGCACAATTAACCTTTGGCAAATTTTTTAAAAATGTTTTTCTTGCCCCACCCTCCACTCCACTCTTCCAGGCTCACCCTAGCCTGCCATCACTCACCACTTGCTGCACAGTCCGCGTCACTGAAAGAAATTCCCTGGATTCCTTCTGTCGGTATTCTGGAAGAAACTCAATGTTGGTAATGCGAAACATTCCAACGAAGTAAAAAGCATCTTTGCTCTCTGTCTTACCTGTAAAATAAAAAGAAGGCAATTAGGAGGCTCTCATCTGTGTAGCAGCAAGACCTTGTCTGATCTCTGTCAGTTTCAGGCTCCTGAAATGATTTTATTACTTTACGGTCCACACACTATGATGTTCTGAATGTAGTTAAGAATGTCTTTCTACCAATAACAAATAACCACATCTGACAGAATACAGATGTTTCTTGGCTTATGATGTGGTTACATCCTGATAAACTCACCATAAAGCTGAAATTTCCTAAGTTAAAAAATGCATTTAATACGCCTAACATTGTAACCTAGACTAGCCTCATTTAAACTTGCTCAGAACACTTACATTAGCCTACAGTTAGGCAAAATCATCTAACACAAAGCCTACTTTGTAATATTGAATAGCCTGTGTAGTTTATTGAGGGGCGAACTGAAAGTGAACAACAACGGTTGTATGGGTATTCTAAGTTCAATTTCTACTGAATGCATATGACTAGCTATCTTTACGCAAAATGGGGGGTGCACCAATTCGAGTAGAATGAAAATCCAAAGTGTACACTGAATTAAAAAGAAGGTGCAGGCTCAGTTACTGTGGTATACACTGCCAGGACACCTTGCTCTGCATGCTGGGACCATCTGGGAGGTAAAGTGTGGGGGAGGTGGCATAGTGGCATGCTCCTATAATCCTTTCCAGAAGGCTGAGGCAGGAAGATTGTGACACAGAGAAGCCTTATCTTAATTTCCTAATACTACAAATAAATAAATAAATACAGAAAAGATGGTGTAACCTGTTTGAGTGACAGGAAGCAGCTTCCCTTGTATGAAACATTTGGGGTCACGTTAGTCCTGAGCAGTGCAGTGTAGCTGTGGAGAGGGTGGAGGGCATGGAGAGAGCATAGGATGAAGGGCAAGAGGACTCAACTCTTGTTAGACTAGTTGAGGCTAGTCTGGGTCAATTCTTGTCCTAGACTGGTTCTTCCAGGTTTTGTGACCTTGGACAGATGGCCTTGCCTCACTAGGTGTCCTATATAAAACATTGGTTGTTTTTGTTTTTCTGAGAGAATTATTTATATTTTCTTTTTAAAAAATTGAATGCAAGCTATGACTTCTTTCTCAAAATTCACACATACTTCTCCTATCGGTAGGCAAAATCATCTAACACAAAGCCTACTTTGTAATATTGAATAGCCTGTGTAGTTTATTGAGGGGCGAACTGAAAGTGAACAACAACGGTTGTATGGGTATTCTAAGTTCAATTTCTACTGAATGCATATGACTAGCTATCTTTACGCAAAATGGGGGGTGCACCAATTCGAGTAGAATGAAAATCCAAAGTGTACACTGAATTAAAAAGAAGGTGCAGGCTCAGTTACTGTGGTATACACTGCCAGGACACCTTGCTCTGCATGCTGGGACCATCTGGGAGGTAAAGTGTGGGGGAGGTGGCATAGTGGCATGCTCCTATAATCCTTTCCAGAAGGCTGAGGCAGGAAGATTGTGACACAGAGAAGCCTTATCTTAATTTCCTAATACTACAAATAAATAAATAAATACAGAAAAGATGGTGTAACCTGTTTGAGTGACAGGAAGCAGCTTCCCTTGTATGAAACATTTGGGGTCACGTTAGTCCTGAGCAGTGCAGTGTAGCTGTGGAGAGGGTGGAGGGCATGGAGAGAGCATAGGATGAAGGGCAAGAGGACTCAACTCTTGTTAGACTAGTTGAGGCTAGTCTGGGTCAATTCTTGTCCTAGACTGGTTCTTCCAGGTTTTGTGACCTTGGACAGATGGCCTTGCCTCACTAGGTGTCCTATATAAAACATTGGTTGTTTTTGTTTTTCTGAGAGAATTATTTATATTTTCTTTTTAAAAAATTGAATGCAAGCTATGACTTCTTTCTCAAAATTCACACATACTTCTCCTATCGGTAAGCACTCAAGAGTCAGGGGATGGCAATGCAAAGCAGATTGCTATAGCACTAAATGAGATTACATTTACCTAACTCTTCAGCTTAACCAAATATATAAGACCCTCCATAAGCTTCTTGGCTAGTTGTTCACATCATTTCCCAAGGCCATCTTTCACACCCAAATTCCACTTATTAAAACTAACCCGTTTTCTATTAAATAATGTTATTTGTTCATACCAATTTTCCTTCACTTATACTAAGTTATGTCTATTAAATCTCTTTCTCTGGTTTTACACAGTCAATAAGCTACAAGGATATTCCAAGATTGTGTACAATGATGCTGGGGGAATGCAAATGTACAAGTTGAGGCACCGCAGACAAAGGATAGGAAATAGTTGATTAGCTCTTGGTGGGGTCTATGTGTGCTTTATGTGTGTGTCTTCATTGCTCATTGACTTCCAACTATTCTACAAGCTCCTTAGGGACAGAGGTCATGCCATTCACCATTCTGTCCACCATGCCTACCACAGGCCCAACACAAGGTGGACACTCCAGAATGTGTCGAATGTATTTTCAGGAACCAGTTAATAAAACGTTCTCTGGACTTCATGCCTGGGCAGATTGGATGTATCTCTTCTGTGAGGGCAAAATAATCACGTAAATAGAAAAATCAATCATGCATTCCCACTAGCACTGAACTTTTTTGAAAATAGAATTTTTTGAAAATGGAAAATGCACCGGTAATCTTTTTGAAGGTAAGAGATGCATCTCCATATAGCTGATTCCCTACATTTTGCTAAACAAATTATATGTGTATATGCAAGTGACATGAACTGTTCAAGACAATATTCATTCATGTTTGGTGCTTAAATCTTGCTTTCCAGAAAGATTTTGATATCCTTCAGAGTACATGTAAGTAAACTGTTTCTCTACTCATATACTTTCTACACCAAATGTGTAGATCTTTTTTCTTCCCACACAAAGCAATTCTCCCTTTCTCTGCAGACACCAACTGTGTGTCCAAGAGTTCAATTCAATGCTCATACTAGCTACTCAGAGTTAGTGTCAGACCTCACAGGTTAAGAGCTCAGTCTCACAAGACCGTCCTCGCTTTAGATGCCAATCGCAAGCAGGCCATCAGCTACATGCTGCTGTCGAACTTGTCTCAAGTTGGGGGCTTCCCATCTCTCTCAGGTTTGATCATTTGCCATAAGGGCTCCAGAAATAGGGGAAACATTTTCCTTACTAGTCCCAGTCTATCATAAAAGGCATTAAAAAGAATGCAAATCGCCAGATGAAGAGGTACACAGGGCATGGTTCAGGGGATCCTGAGTGTAGGAATTTCTGTCTTTGCAGAGTTGGGCATCCACTCTCTCAGAATGTGGGTATGTTCAGTAGCCCAGAAGCTCTCTAAACCCTGTTTAGGGTTTTCATAGAGGTTCCATTATCTAGGTATGCAGCCATGATGAGGCCATTGGCTATTAGCAATTGAGCTCAATCTCCAGCCCCTTTCCCTTCCTCAGAGGTTGATTTCCCT
>NW_006159942.1:1325716-1371578 GCF_000334495.1 Tupaia belangeri chinensis
CCCTTCCTCAGAGGTTGATTTCTCTGGCTTTTTAGGAACTTTCAGCCAGCAGTCATCTCACTATAACACACAAAGACAGCCTCAGAGACTCTGTGATAGGAACGGGGGCTAAGAGGAATTATTGTAACAAAAGGTGCTCCTACACCCTTTATCACTCAGTGATTTACAAGAATTAGAAGTCCTCTGCTGAAACTGGGAGTAGGAGTGGGAGGCAGAGACCAAATATATACTTCATATTATGTCACAATACATGTACTTGTATCAAATATATTAACAGGTATAGAATGGGAACTCCAGTAGAAGTCAACAAATGCTATTGTTACTGAGTTGTATGAGTAAGTACTCTGTAAAAGAGGGTTTACTTATGACACCTGTCCAAGAGGATCAATCAGATTGACAAAATGAAATAACAGGGAGAGAAAGATGCAAGTATTAAATAAAGCTCAGGGAACCAGAAATTTAAGGTTGCCTAGAAACACGCAGTGGGTGGAATGAAGCAAAGAAACAGCAGCATTCCATTCATTTTTTAAAAGCTATAAATGCATTACATTCCTGAATTAGTAAAAATCTCCTGAGCATCTTCCTAAGCTCTTCCCAGCCTGTCCCCAGCTCTCTTTCTCTTGCTCTCCTGTGGGAAGAGAGTTGTGATGGTCAAAGAAGCAGGAAAGACATGTCTGCTTTATTTTTCCTTAAAACCTCACTACCAGTTGTGGTGATGGCCTATCAGTCTGGGAAAGAATAAAATCAGATCAGAAATGTTCAGCTGCAGGTTAGGCCCACATTGCTAGTGCTGAGTTATATCACAAGCCCTAACCCTGAAGAAACATAGATTTTTAACTTACTGATATAGAGCCACAGAAGAGTCCAGGCTATGACTGCTAGGACAAATAAAAATACTGTGAAAAGAATGATTTTATTTTGGACGTTCCAAAAGGGAGCTTTCTTCTTGGGTTGCTTCTTGGGTTTGGTTTTGCCAATGGGTTTTCGTGGTGGTCGTCTACCTGGCAGCTTCCCTTGGGCACTGACCACTTGGACTGAGATGTTTGATATCTTAGAAAAAAAAAAAAAAAAACAAAAGTAGGTTATCAATTGGAGAAGTTTAGGGCTTAGAAAAAACAACCTATTTAGACCTTGGTGTTATAAGGCCTAAAAATAATAATAAAATTATTCGTGTAACTGTAATGAGCTGATTTATGTGAAGTCATACAATTAATATCAAATTAAGATTAGAAAAACTAGACATTATATAAACCTTAGTAAGATGGTTACCATGTCCTCTCCATAACCTGTAGAGTAGACACTGGGAAAGAGAGGCCTGCATTTTATGGAGTGAAATAGACTAGAGGATATGAAGTTAGGCTTAAGTTCTACGTGAGCAAGTTCATGTGTATACACAGCTGTGTATGTGTGGTTTGAATATTTGTATTATATTACTTTTCTCTCACAATTTTTCCTGGGCTAAAGCAGAACTGAAACTAAGAATACAAGTGAGTTCCTCATAATTATGAATTGAGTTCTTAATTATCTCTTTATGACTGGGTGGAAAGAAGAAGTTAAGATGATATGATGATTTGTGTAGGGTCATAGGATAGGAATCAAATGTGCTTGTGTTACCATTGTCAGCCACTGACCTCATTAGTCTTTCAGTTTTTCAATCATGAATGAAAGAATAATGTAAAATAAATCAAAGAATATAATAGAGGACTCTACAAAAGAAAAAATATTGGTTTAAGTGTATTGATGTGCAAAGTATTAGGCACAAAAGGAAAAAAATATATTATTTAACTGTTTCCCCTCCTCCTCTTTTATTTTCTCCTCTATCCTCTGTCATTTGATACTGTGAATTCTTTAATAATGTATGTGAGAGTTTAGCTTCTTTGAAGGAGAGATTTATACATATCAGAGTAACTAAACTCCAGTGACGAAATAACTTTTAACCACACATTCTTTTAAAGGCAGCAATCTAGAATGCCAATTTTCAAAATATAATCTTGTTTTGTGTATGCTGTTATTAAGAGTTCTCTCATTCTCTCTCTTTCTCCCTCACTCTTCCTTTCAAAATTCATGTCGTCCAGTCTTTAATCTTACCAGTTAGTGGGATAATGTGTGGCCAAGGACACCCTGAATTATTCATGGCTCCCTCATTCTTTTTGCCAAACACTCTTGTCAACCATTCAGTGAGATGTCACTTGCTCCTATCCCTACTGGTGACATTGAACTAGACCAGGCTTCATTTAATGTGGTGTTCTGTAGGAGTGAGGGTGGTGTTTTTAAAGAGAAAAGCATTCCATTGGAGAATAAGTTGACTACGGTGTCAATCTACTTTCGAATATTTCCCCCAAGAAGTAAAAGAAAGAAACATACCGAAAAGCCAGCTTGTGTGGAACTGACAAAGCCAAGGTTGGGTCTTGACGTGCAGGGACAAGTTACAGGCAGTCTCAGTTAGCACTGATTAAATTTTAAAATGGAATTTGTGTAGAGATCAGCACAATTTCCCCGGAGTTTTAGAAAAACAGTACCAAATCAATTGCCAAGTACAGCACTTTAAAACAAGCTCACATTTGTAAAATCCATTAAATCCCATAAAGCGATCAACTATTTTATTATCGTTCCCATCATTTTCACAAACTGACACAGCCTCATTTTTGCTAACAGGGTCAACAACAAATGGCTTTAAGTAAGAGAGAAGGCTTCTTGCACTGTACTTACTTTCAGGCCTGCAGGTCTGGATGAAACACCACTGCTTTCTTTGTTCATGGTTAGATGCTCCGTGTGGGACCATCCAGGGGTGTCTCTGAGCCAATTTTCACCCTCTTACATGCTCACTAGAGAAGAATTGAGAGAATGGCCCCCAGTCACCGCATTCAAGCTAGCTCTCGGAGGAATGGAATCAATTTACCTCCAGGGTTCAGTTCAGAAACTGAAGCTGCCTTTGTGCTATATTGTGAATGTTAAAGGGACCTAGCACTCAGCTTTGCACCCCAGAATAAAGGTGTGACTCGAGTGTGAGCCAGGTCTCTCCGAGCCCAGTCTCAGAGAGGTTTTCTTACAGGAAACAGTTCAGCAATTAAATAGGAAGTTCAAGCTGTTAACATGAAGAATATGAGTACGTCTTATTTATAACCTCAACACCACTTCTTAGAAACTCTCACTTCATTTCTCTTGTTTGCATCTCTTGCCAGCTCCAAAGACTCATACTCCAATTCTATTCTTAGCTCTCTAGCCACACTCTGTGAAACCCCTATCCAAGAAGGTTTTTGTTTGTTTTAATTTTTTCCCCTTCTTTTTCTGTTTTTCTTTCCTTCTTCTTGCAGTCCGGGGACCCTCTCATTATTCCTAATGTCAATCTGATTTGGATCCAAAGGTGGGAAGAGTAATCCAGACGGGCAACATCAAACTTTTCATGAACAAACTGTGCTTACTTTAGCAGGGAGTGCGGTTTGTCATCGACTGTGGACACTGAGCCTACACGGAAGCTGATCAGTGGAGAAATGTTGCACTGCTTGATGATCCAGATGTAAACCTTGGCATCTTTCAAGAGCTGTACATATAGAAGAATCAAGCAATTGCCTGCTGAAAGTGGTAAAAGATCAGCAGAGTTCCCATATACTTGAAATGTAATCCAATTTGGGAGAGAAAAGGCAAAACGACAAACAAAGTGTATCGTATTGTACAAATTCACTTCTTTGCTTTTTATTATTTATTAGGGACACTGATAAGATGGTTAGGAATGCTTTAGGCTTTGTAATTATGTGAGTAGGAAGTTTAAAAATAAGATTTCATTAATGGCTCACCCTTCCTGCATTATTGCCTACTTCTTTTTTTTTTTTTTTGGAGAGGTTTTTGCTATAGGGCGCGCGCGCTCACCAGACAGACAGAGACAGAGAGACAGAAAGCGAGAAATCACCCCCCAGGGCAGATGGCCACACCATAATCCCTTCTCCTCCGTTCTCCTCTCAGGATCTTGGGCATGCACACACACGCACCCGGCGTGAGTTTTAAGCCACCAGGTCCTGGACGTGAACCACGGTCGACTACGTGGGAGTCCAGGGACATAGCCATTATGCTAACTGCTGGTCCCAATTATTGCCTACTTCTAAAACTGACTCACAGTCCACCAGCACAAGTGAGCTACCTGTGCAGACAGCGCCTAACTTACAGTGGTTTGATTTCTGATCGTTTGACTCTGTGATGCCACAAAAGTAATTTATATTCAGTAGAAACCCTGAATTTAAATGCTGATCTTTTCACGGGCCAGTGACATGCAGTATGATATTTTCCTGTGATGCTGGGCAGCAGTGGCAATTCACTCTCCCTGTCAGCCACGAGACCACGAGCATAAGGAATCAGTACTTTACAGGGTACTGTGTTGCTGGCAGTTTTTAGATACTGTGTTTTGTGGGCCACCGTGTCAAAACGCCCACTGTTGGCATGCAATATTTCAGCTCACAATGAGTTTCTCAGGACGTAACCTTGGCCTACGTTGCAGAGCATCTGTACTGAGCAGTGGCCACTCAACAAAGAAGCCCTCTTTGACAAAGTTTTGGTTGGGCTCCTTTCTCTGAGTCCTCTTTCCATATAGATCTCATACTTTGGCCCTGCACTCACTCTAACTCATCTCTAGCAAGAATCCTGCTAAGTCAGGGCAGGATTTCCCCTGCCCTTGATATTTGACCACCCCTGCTATTTGGTCAAGTTTTTCATCGTCTGTCCTTGGCCTGCCTTCAGCAAGAATCTTGTTATTTCAGTTTAGTAAGAACCTCCCTTCTCTTGATGTCTTCGCTTAGTAATTTTCCAACCACTGAACCCCTCACTCTGATCACTGGTTATAAACCCCCAGCTGTCTTTTCTGTGTTGGAAATTAATCTTAGTTCTATTCTTTTATCCCTGTTTCAGTAGTACTGAGTACAATGTCTTTACAGCCTTTAACTAGTGTCTTGCTCTGTTCTCTTTGACACACCAAGATTGGGAAGTGACAGCAAATCATAAAAGACTGCACTATCAGTGTGTGTGTGTGTGTGTGTGTGTGTGTGTATTAGTTTGCTATGGGGAGTGTGTGCTTGCCAGAAAAAGAAAGAGAGACAGAGGGAGAGAAAGTGAGAAACCACTGCCTACATGGGAATGACCATTTCTTCTTTGTTCTCCTCTCAGGATTTTGGGTACACATGCGTGTGTGCCCAGTGTGATTTTTCAAGCCATTGAGTCTAGGGCTGGAACCACACAGTCAGCCATGTGGGATCCAGCTACCTTAACCTCCATGCCACCTGCTGGACATATAGGTACAGAATATTAAATAATCATACAACCAATCGAAGTCTGCTTTCTCATTATCATCATGTCAGCAGTTCTAAACAATGTTAGTGATAATATGCTCCCCACTGGGGGAAAAACGTCTTTGATTGGTGTAAGTGCTAAACCATTACAACAATTTTAATAATACATATGTAAGTTACAAATGAGCAGATTCTTCGTACTCATCTTTTAATAAATAATGAATGTCATACAGAAGTTAATTTGGAGAACTCCCAGATGTACAATTGGTTTCAAACCCAAGAAGACTCTGTGACACGTGTTGATTTCAAGAGTTACGTTTCTAAATGGTCTGGAATCATTTGAGCTTACATAGGGCAGTCCTTGTTTCCAACAACCCTTGTGGGACTATGTTCTCCTGTGTTTAAGCAAAAGATTCGAAACAAGCAATAACAGTGCAATGATTAGAAAGACAAAGATAGAGAACTTCAATTATTTTCTTTCTGTCCTCCCACGTGACCATTCAGTTAATTTATACTTAAAATTTAATAAAGTTAGGGCCAGCAAGTAGCTAGGTGGTTAAGATGCTGGAAACTCCCACATAGTCAACCATGGTTTAAGTCTTGAACCTGGTGGCTTACTTTCTCGCTTTCTCTCTCTCTCTCTCTCTCTCTATTTATCCCACTGGTAAAATTAAAATAAATGAACGGATACATAAAATTAAACAACTAATTTAAAAAATATTTAATGAAGTTATACAGAGTATGAACTGCAAGGGGTAATATTTTAAGAGGTAATATTTCATATGCAATATTTATTTTGTTAATTTTACTTTTTACTAGCATAATCATATGCACAAAGTGGAGTAAAATTTTCCATTGCTTTTATTTTGTATCATTGTTCATCTTATTTCACGATTTCTCATGAGAATAATTTTATCATATAAAGAAAGAAGTTGTTAAAAAATAACCCACTAAGGCTAGTCCATGGCCTAACAGTTAAGGTAGCTAGATCTTACATGACCAACCGCAAGGTTTAAGTCCCAAACCTGGAGGCTTGAGAAATATGCTGGAAAGAAAAATGGAGAAGATTGTGGTGTGGTCATGCCCCATGGTAGGGCTGTGTGTGCTTTGTCATGTCCCCCTCTCTTTTTCTCTCTCTGTCACTTTCTGGTGAGCACATATGTCCCCTGGCAAATTAAAAAATAGTAACGGGAACCAGCAGTTAGCGTAATGGCTATGTCGCTGGACTCCCACGTAGTCGACCACGGTTCGTGTCCCGGACCCGGTGGCTTAAAACTCACGCCAGGCGCGTGTGCGTGCATGCCCAAGATCCCGAGAGGAGCATGGAGGAGAAGGGATTGTGGCGTGACCATCCCCCCTGGGGGGTGATTTCTCGCTTTCTGTCTCTATGTCTCTCTCTGTCTGTCTGGCGAGCGCACGCACCCTACAGTGAAAATCTCTCCAAAAAAAAAAAAATAGTAACAATATTCCACTCTAAATGTACAGATATATGATAAAGCAAGTATAGAAAAATGTTAATGGTAAAATCTAGGTGTGGGTGTATGCACTCATACTATAAAATTATTTCAACTGCATGTTTGAAATTTTTCTTGATAAATTATTAGGGGAGAAATGATCTCCTCAGAGAGGTGTAGGTTAAGGTGTAAACAAGCTTGCAACAAGCTTGGTGAAGGAATATGCTTTGATCTCCTTGTTTTTACTGGATGGAAGGTCTGGTAGAGTTCCTTCAGTCCTAGAGCATTTGAATCCTAGAGCATTTGATCAAATACAATCCCATTTGACAGTTATAGATTGGTGTTTCCCAACATAAACAGCTTGAAAGACAGTGGAAAGAGTTCTATTCCTGGGCTAAGGGAAGCAGGGCAGGTCTGCCAGCTGGCCAACCAAGCAGAGAGTGTGCAGTGACCTGGATCAAAAGTGAAATATCTTTCCATTGGATTCAGCAGAGATTGTTGAGAGCACACACTTAACTAACAAATGAACGGAACACCTGAAAACATTTTAAATATTCAACCATCTCCTAGTGCTGAGACCAATGCACTGTAAAGATCTGGAAATAGGTCTAAGTCTTACATCTAACAAGAGCGAGGTTCTGAGCCCTTGGCATAGGAGGCATTGAGCAGTGGGGAGTGGCTCTTCCATCTTCCTCCAACCAGCAGGCAGGCCAGCTCTTCAGTAACTGAGAAGGGCATTCTGCTTCTTAGGGCCCATTTCTCTCTTCTATGATGAATGGCCACATACACAGTTGCCATCTGATAACCACTGTCCACTGAGCTCTCCGCAGAGGGGGAGTAAATCCTGAGGAATCACAAGGTTGTACAGGATGCTGGGAAGTCAGCCCAGCCTTTAACACTATTGTCCTGTAATAAAAATGTATTATGATGATCCTGGTTTCCTTTTCCCTGCTAACTCACAGGGATCTAAACCTCATCTTTTGGAACAGATCAGTGGATCTTCTTAAAAAGTGAAATTATAGTGAGGTTGTTTAACACTGGCTACAGTAATTCCCCTTACCTGGTTTTCCACTAGGGTCATTCTTCACATGGAAAATGACCATTGTACATATCACTACTAAATACTGGGTTGTTGGAAAAGTCATGATATATTTTTTCTATGTTTTTCTATGCAAAAATGTATCATGATTTTCCCAACAACCTAATAAATTGTTCTGAAATGACCCTCACGTCTCCTCCATCCTTGACAAACAACAGCCCTTTCGTTCTCCCTAGGGTGGCATTCAAGGTCCTCCCCAGTGTGGCATCAGGCTACCTTTCTTATGTCCTCCATTCACACATGCAAACACTGTTCTGTCAGAATATGCATTTTCAATCTTCATTTCTCCATTTATCTAATTATTCATCTGTTTACTCAATATTTATTACCTGTCTACTGTGTGACAGATGCCAAACATTTTCTCAATGAATAAAATATGTCCCTGAACCTTAAGAAGCTCTCAGTAGAGGAAGAAGACATACAAATTACTAACTATAATGTTATGTAATACTGCCACAGAGATGGGGACGGATGCCCTGGGACCACAGAAGGCAGATATGAACAGCCACCCACCTAAGAATCTTGTGCTCCAGGCCACATCACTGTTCAAGTACGAACCACTTCCCACACCCCATTCGTAGCTGTCCTCCATGCTTTTGCACCCCAGCCTACAACACCATCTTCCTCCCAACTCAAAACCTGTGTTGTACATACTAGTACTTGAGACTAAAAAATAATGTAATAATCATCAATCATTACGTTGTGGTAGCCCTCCTTTTGTCGTGTTAGTTATTTAATTTGACATACATATATCTTACCCAACTGTAGTCCTAGCTCATTGAAGACAATATCTTCACATTACTCCCTTTAGGTTTGAGAAATGAGCAGAGGGTGGTAGCCTTTCCAGGAATTAGCTGGGTCTGGAACTGAATTCTACCTTATTTACAATTTCATGGCTGGTGGCAGAAGACAGATTCATAACTCGGCAAGCAGCATGTTTGTGTTCGCTCCCTTTTCCCAAGTCCTACAGGGGTGACACGATATGGTCCAGATGGGCGTTGCACATGTGACAGGTTGACTTCACAGCTGAGGGACTCAGAGCTTGGGGAAATCCATTTTTATAGCAAAGAGTCTGCAATGAAAATGTCACCTCTGCAAACATACCCTGAGAAATGACCAAGATAGTGAAGTCAGAGAGAGGCATTACGCTCTTGGCATACACAGTGGGTTAGTTTCCTACTAATACCACAGACTAGGAGCCTTACCAGAGTAGAAATGTGTAGTCTCACAGTGGAAGGTTAGAAGTCTGAAATCAAGGCATTGGCAGGCCCATGTGCTGTAACCTACAGGGTAGAATCTTTCCTTTTTCTTGCTAACTTCTGGTGATTGATCAGCAATTTCCAGCTACAGTACTTGACTCTCTGACTCTGTGATCACATACAATTCTCCCTTCATGTGTCTCCTTCTTTTCTTCTTATAAGGACAACAGCTTCACTGGGTTAAGAGCTCACCCTACTTTAGTATAACCTGTTCTCAACTACACCAACAAAGACCCTATTTCCAAATAAGGCCGCATTCTGAGTAGTGGGAGTTAGTACTGCAACATACCTTTTTTGTGTGTAGACATAACGAAACCCAATTCACCTCGTAAGAACTGTGAAAGTATGACAGAGAGATACTTAAAGGATTGTCTTTCTCAACAGGATAAATTTGTTGAGATTTTGTTGTAGACAGCACTACAAAAATTCTGTA
Organism: Tupaia belangeri chinensis; assembly: GCF_000334495.1. Lineage (NCBI taxonomy): Eukaryota > Metazoa > Chordata > Mammalia > Scandentia > Tupaiidae > Tupaia > Tupaia belangeri. The sequence goes on from NW_006159942.1 coordinate 1,335,235, forward strand.
GTCATGGTCTGGGACAGTTGCAGGTGGTCTTACCAGTTTATCCAAGTGTTTATCTAAAACCCCACTCTACTTTTTTTGACTCTTATCCTTTCTGATAAGAGTAGAGAAAATGATGCAGTGTGACTCCCATCATAGTTCAGGAGTAGCCTTCAGTGTAATTCATCATTCATGGTCAGTTGTATTAATACCGAGGGGCAAATGTCCAGATAAGATTGTCATCCCAGTAATAAAGAATAAGAAGGTGTATCGTTAATGACTTTTCATTTTGGTACAGTGGACCCACTAAAAAGTTCTCTTTTCAAAAATTAAAATAAAATAAAAAATAGGGGCCAGCAGGTGGCATGGTGGTTAAGGCACTGGACACTCTCACATGGTCGACCATAGTTTGCATCCCCAACCTGGTAGCTTGCTTTCTCATTTTCCTTCTCTCTCTGTGTCTATCTTTCTCTGGTCAAGTTAAAATAAATAAATGAATACATAAAATTAAATAAATAATTCTTTTTAAAAAAATAAAAAATAATAAAGACCTTTTTTTCCTTTCTATTTCCCTAGTTTGAGGACTACTCAATTCAATATGAATGTGTGGTTGGCACAAATCCAGATGCCATTCTACTTCACATGCCTAGGGTACTAGTCTGTTCTGTTACTAATAATGTAAAATACTTGAGTCTGGTAATTTCAGAGAATAGATTTTTTTTTTTTCATCTCACAGTTTGGAGGCTCATGATCCAAGAGGCCACATCCCATGGGCTTTCCTATTGGTGGGATCCAGAGACCATGCAGGGCATCACATTGTGAGAGAATAAGAAGACACATTTCTACATCCATCAGCCTCTCTCTGTACTCACCCCCTCTCCTTATAACCCCACCAGGTGCTGATCACAAACCATTGCCCTAATGACCTCAATCCTGACCTCTTCTCAAAAGTCTTACCTTTCAACTCTATAGTGTAATTATGCTTTTTTCATCCTCTTGATCCTGTCACAACCACATTTCAGCATATAAATTTGCAGGAGACGTTGAAGCCATATCACCTCGCCAGATAAGCCCTGGAGGCCCAGGTTGGCTCAAGATGGTAAATAGCACTCTAAGAGAAAGCTACGCTCGTATTGAGCGAGTGTGGCATCTGGCTCATGGCGGGAGCTGAATCAGCTTAATGTTTGATGAAAAAGTGATTCTGTGTACTAAGAAGTATTGACTTTGGAAATTATGTGAAGGTCATTAGATTACAAAGGATTTTTATTTTAAACCAAACTTAACAATCAGATTAGGCAGAATGACAGGTTAGAATGGGAAAAAAATCACAGAATGATGGAATATGAGAACCCTTATGATAGAAAGGATGAAATAAAACAGGAAGTCAAAATGAATTTAGCACAGAGAGATATGGAAAAAATGAGGAATGAAAATGAGAGAAGAAAACCAAGGATGGGAGCATGAAATAACTTTAAATGTGTAGTCTATAGTTTCAGCTGGCATGGAAAACCTCTCAGTTCCTAGCAACCTGAGGTCAAGTCTAGCACTGCTTTGCAGAGTCGCCATCTCCACTAAATTCATCTCATTGCACTTAACTTGCTCGGTACTGAGTACCTTGTCTTACTCCCTCTCTCCCATAGACATGTGCATATTCTACTCTGTACTTTGAAATAAATGTATTCAACTGTTTTCTCATCTAAATCATTCCCAGTAAGAGGTTCCAATGGCTTTGATGTAATTTATGAATAGGAAACGAGAAATGGCTGGTCATTTCTGTCAAAAGCTCAAATACTTGAGAGGAAAGCAGCAATCTAGGTGAAACCTTAATAATGTAGATGAAACTTCAGTAATGTGGTACAGTAGAAATCTTTGTTGTTGTTGTTGTTGTTGTTGTTGCTGTTGTTGTTTTGAGAGAGAGAGAGAGAGAGAGATTTTTGCTCTAGGGCACATGCACTTGCCGAAGAGACAGACCATGAGAAATCACCCCTGGGGGGATGGCCATGCTGCAATCCTTTCTCTTCCATTCTCCTCTCGGGATTTTGGACACACATGCACATGTGCTTGGTGTGAGTTTTAAACTGCTGGATACAAATCTCCAACCTTGGCTGACTATGTGGAAGTCCAGTGACATAACCATTACACCATCTGCCAGTCCCCTGAAATCCTACTTTAACATTCCTCCTTCCAAAATAGAAATGTTTCAAAACTAAATTACACCCTTTCTACTAAAAGTGGTTTTAGCTTTTCATCCTGCCCTGCCCTAATTGAGGAGTTATACAGTGCTGGAGCAGCAGTTTTATTTGTTTATTTATTTTCGATTTGCAACCATAGGTTCCATTTTCTTCCAACCAACACTTACAATATCTGTATGTGGTTTATGTGACATTAGATACTAAATTATGTTTTATTCATTTTTCGCTGACTTTCCTATTTGATTAGGTTTACCTAAAACCTCAGGGTATCCAAATAGATGTTATTTGCCAGAGGGTCTACTGGTGCTCACGTTGTGGATCTCATTTAGGAATTCTAAAACCTGGTTAGTTAAGTTCATGGGCCTAGCAGTAGGATGCAGGAGCCTACAGTGGAGCTTCAGTGCCTTTCTCAATGAGCAAAGTGCATTTGACTTCAAGGGCTCTTGCTGCCATCCTCTCACTTTCTCTTGACGCATAAAGGGCATATGAGCAGATGTCTCTTCTAAGTGATTATTCAGTGCATCAGTTTGTTCCAATGGACAACAAAGATTTTTATCTTAAATGGCATTTTTGCACTTCATTCATAAGTTGAATTTTGCTGAAAGTCTTTGAGAGCATTCACCCACAGTCAATCCCAGCTGATAAACCCCTTTACCCAGAGATAACAAGCTTTTCAGACTCACTAATAACATGACTTAGTGTTTTAGCAAACTGGCCGAGGAAGGTCTCTGTCCTCAGAGCTGGCATCAGACTGTGAGAGTCATTGTTCTCCACAGTAATCCAGAGCCATGAGGCATCACTGTGCAGTGGGCCATGGGGGAACTGGGGGTGGAGGTCTCTGCTCCTTACAGTACCCTGAGGGTATCATGGTCCCGACATGTAGCAGGTGCTCAGTAAATCTTGGCTGGAATGTTTGTAGGATTATTTAGTAGCATTCATTAGTTGCGATGAATTCATGCGAACACTGCCAGAGGTCTTTTTTCACCACCCTATTCCTTTTACTGTAGACTGGTTTTTCAAAATGTTGTGGCCAAGGAGAATACCTCACTCATCTTACCTTAATCCTAGCCCTAATTAAAAGATTTCAAAGAAAAAGAAAGATTTGTGTAACATGTACACAGATGGTCCTATGGCCTAGTGGTTAAGGGAGATGGCTGCCACATGACTGACTGCACAGTTTGAATCCTGAGGTGGGAGTTTAAAATCCACACCAGGCACATGTGTATGCAGGCCCCAAATCCCTTCAGGATGAAGAACTGGAGAAGGCGTGCAGCACAACTATGCCCCATTGCAGGGTATTTTCTCCCTCTCCTCTTTCTCTCAATTTTTCTCTTTCTCTGGAGAGCACATGAGCCCTCCGGCAAACTGGAAAAAAAAAAAAAAACATACATTAAACTCTCTAATGTAGAACAAAATACGTTGGCTATCTTATTTACATGGGTGCTCTAAACACAGGAAAAAATTAAATTCAACCGTTGACCTGGTTCTAGAAAATCACACACATATTTGTGCTTTCCTTAATTATGGACAGGTGAAATCTTCACTGTGAGTTCCTCTTGGAGAATTGGGATCAAAATTCTCAGAATTCGAATTCCAATTCTCCTTCCTACTGGATACAAAAACGTGGACGATCCTAAGTTCTGCAATACTCACTTACCTGGAAAATTTATGTAAATATTTCCTTGAAAAGTTGTTACACATTAAAGAAGATGGATTATATAAAGTTCCTGACACTTAGTAGGTATAAATGTTCACTGTAGTTTAAATGTTTGTCTACTATAGTTTGAATACATATACATTGAGTCATTGTAATGAAATAAAGAGGGAAGGAAACAAGGCAGACAGAAGCCAAATGGATACAGACCATGCTCTGCACACCATCTGCCAGTCCCCTGAAATCCTACTTAACATTCCTCCTTCCAAAATAGAAATGTTTCAAAACTAAATTACACCCTTTCTACTAAAAGTGGTTTTAGCTTTTCAATATTTCCTGCCCTAATTGAGGAGTTATACAGTGCTGGAGCAGCAGTTTTATTTGTTTATTTATTTTCGATTTGCAACCATAGGTTCCATTTTCTTCCAACCAACACTTACAATATCTGTATGTGGTTTATGTGACATTAGATACTAAATTATGTTTTATTCATTTTTCGCTGACTTTCCTATTTGATTAGGTTTACCTAAAACCTCAGGGTATCCAAATAGATGTTATTTGCCAGAGGGTCTACTGGTGCTCACGTTGTGGATCTCATTTAGGAATTCTAAAACCTGGTTAGTTAAGTTCATGGGCCTAGCAGTAGGATGCAGGAGCCTACAGTGGAGCTTCAGTGCCTTTCTCAATGAGCAAAGTGCATTTGACTTCAAGGGCTCTTGCTGCCATCCTCTCACTTTCTCTTGACGCATAAAGGGCATATGAGCAGATGTCTCTTCTAAGTGATTATTCAGTGCATCAGTTTGTTCCAATGGACAACAAAGATTTTTATCTTAAATGGCATTTTTGCACTTCATTCATAAGTTGAATTTTGCTGAAAGTCTTTGAGAGCATTCACCCACAGTCAATCCCAGCTGATAAACCCCTTTACCCAGAGATAACAAGCTTTTCAGACTCACTAATAACATGACTTAGTGTTTTAGCAAACTGGCCGAGGAAGGTCTCTGTCCTCAGAGCTGGCATCAGACTGTGAGAGTCATTGTTCTCCACAGTAATCCAGAGCCATGAGGCATCACTGTGCAGTGGGCCATGGGGGAACTGGGGGTGGAGGTCTCTGCTCCTTACAGTACCCTGAGGGTATCATGGTCCCGACATGTAGCAGGTGCTCAGTAAATCTTGGCTGGAATGTTTGTAGGATTATTTAGTAGCATTCATTAGTTGCGATGAATTCATGCGAACACTGCCAGAGGTCTTTTTTCACCACCCTATTCCTTTTACTGTAGACTGGTTTTTCAAAATGTTGTGGCCAAGGAGAATACCTCACTCATCTTACCTTAATCCTAGCCCTAATTAAAAGATTTCAAAGAAAAAGAAAGATTTGTGTAACATGTACACAGATGGTCCTATGGCCTAGTGGTTAAGGGAGATGGCTGCCACATGACTGACTGCACAGTTTGAATCCTGAGGTGGGAGTTTAAAATCCACACCAGGCACATGTGTATGCAGGCCCCAAATCCCTTCAGGATGAAGAACTGGAGAAGGCGTGCAGCACAACTATGCCCCATTGCAGGGTATTTTCTCCCTCTCCTCTTTCTCTCAATTTTTCTCTTTCTCTGGAGAGCACATGAGCCCTCCGGCAAACTGGAAAAAAAAAAAAAAACATACATTAAACTCTCTAATGTAGAACAAAATACGTTGGCTATCTTATTTACATGGGTGCTCTAAACACAGGAAAAAATTAAATTCAACCGTTGACCTGGTTCTAGAAAATCACACACATATTTGTGCTTTCCTTAATTATGGACAGGTGAAATCTTCACTGTGAGTTCCTCTTGGAGAATTGGGATCAAAATTCTCAGAATTCGAATTCCAATTCTCCTTCCTACTGGATACAAAAACGTGGACGATCCTAAGTTCTGCAATACTCACTTACCTGGAAAATTTATGTAAATATTTCCTTGAAAAGTTGTTACACATTAAAGAAGATGGATTATATAAAGTTCCTGACACTTAGTAGGTATAAATGTTCACTGTAGTTTAAATGTTTGTCTACTATAGTTTGAATACATATACATTGAGTCATTGTAATGAAATAAAGAGGGAAGGAAACAAGGCAGACAGAAGCCAAATGGATACAGACCATGCTCTGCTCTGTTCAGAGATCTATCTTCCGCCGTTTTGTGATGCTTTCAGACTTACTATGAGAACAGTGAGTCAAATATACCTCATTTCTTTTTAAATCACTAGCCTCAGGAATTTTCATTAGTAATACAATAGCAAACTAAGACAGTATACCTCCAGATTCATAAGTTCTTAGAATTTAAACTCCAAGATAATGATATTAAAGGTGGGGCATTTAAGAAGTGATTGGATCATGAAGATTCTAACTCATGAATAGGATAATGCCCCTTTATTTTTCTATTTTAGAGAGAGAGAGATTTTTACTATAGGGCACGTGCACTTGCCAGAGACACAGAGAAAGACAGAGAAACAGGAAGTGAACAATTGTCCCCTGGGGGAGATGGCCATGCTGCAATCTCTTCTCTTCCATTCTGCTCTTGGGATTTGGGGCATGCATGCACACACACCCAGGATGAGTTTTAAGCCCCCCAGGTCTGGGACTCTAACAGGGATTGACCACGTGGGAGTTCAGTGGCAAAACCATTACACCATCTACTGGTCCCCTTTTAAAAGAAGTTTTAGAGATAGGTCAGTAGGTGTCATGAAGGTTAAAGCACTGGATCCTACATGGTCAACTCCATGGTTCAAGTCCTGGACTCAGCAGTTTGAAAGACATTGGGACCAGCAGTTAGCGTAATGGCTATGTCCCTGGACTCCCACGTAGTTGACCGCAGTTCACGTCCCAGACCCAGAGGCTTAAAACTCACGCCGGGCGCGTGTGCGTGCATGCCCAAGATCCCGAGAAGAGAAAGGAGGAGAAGGGATTGCAGCATGGACATCCACCCTGGGGGGTGATTTCTCGCTTTCTGTCTCTCTGTCTCTCTCTGTCTGTCTGACGAGCACATGCGCCCTATAGCAAAAACCTCTCCAAAAAAAGAAAAAAAAAAAAAAGAAAAACTGGGTGCATGTATGAGTGTTCCCAAAATCCCAAGTGGAGAATAGAGGAGAGGAGATGTGGCATGGCCATCTTTCCTTGGGAGCTGATTTCTCACCTTTCCTCTCTCTTAGTCTTTGGGCACACATGCCCAATGGCAAAAACTGTAAAATACTAAAATAAAATAGGCTTCAGAAAGCTTCCTAGCCCATCTATCTCTTCTGCCATGTGAAGGTATAGCATTCATCTTCCGTGGGTGCAGCGACAGGGTGCCATCTTGGAAGTGGAGTGAGTCTTTTAAACACTGAATCTTGTACTTTCTAGCTCCCAGAACTGTGGAAAATAAATTTCCATTATTTATAAATTACCCAGTTCAGAATTTTTTTGTTAGAGCAGCCTGAATGAACTAAGACAGCATCTTTAAAGTGAAATTCCCATAGGTCATTATTTTTCCCTTCGGTTTGTTCTAAAATGTGACTTCTCAGGCAGAGTTCCTCATTTTGTAATCTTCCTGAGTCAAGTTCAACCTACCATAAGACCGACGCAATGTTCTGGCAGAGAATTATTGATCCAAGGATGTGGAACCAGAATGGATCTTTAACTTTATCCCGCAGAAGGCCATTCAATATCTTTTTCATTAAAACAAAGGTCAGTAGGACAATATTTGCCCTAAAGCCATTTGAACCAGCGTGAGATTTATCTTTGGCCTTTAAAATAGCTTTACCTTCTCAGCCCAGAGCTATAAAAGTTGACATATTTATTTTGAAAATATACTATGGGCTCAGAGCAACATCAGATCTTTGATTTTGCTTGAGTGATGAATGAGTTAACCACATGTCACTTTAGCTCTCTTGCATGAGACATTCAAATTGAATTTTGAAAACAATAAATTTCTGTTCTGGTGCTATATTTTGAAATAATTTTTAACAGTCAACCCTTCTTTTTTTTTTATTAACCCTGTCTACTTCATGGAGTTATTAACCAAAATAAATTGGTAACAGATTTAATATGCTCTCTGGTAGAGATTTTTTTAAGTGCAGAAATTTGTGCCAAGATACCCAGCCATCATAAAATTCCTTTCCAGTCACCCAGGAGGGACAGATACTAAGTTCCACTGACATCCTAACCTGCAGATAATGTCTTCCAAAATGCTTGCTGACGAGAGAGAGAAATGGCCATACTTTCACTTTGCAGGTGAGATTGTAAACTGGTAGTATGGAGGGTGATTTGATATTAATCAAAAGTAGATATTTAGGGGACCAGCAGTTAGCGTAATGGCTATGTTGCTGGACTCCCATGTAGTCGACCATGGTTCGCGTCCTGGACCAGGTGGCTTAAAACTCACGCCGGGCGCGTGTGCGTGCATGTCCAAGATCGTGGGAGGAGCACGGAGGAGAAGGGATTGCGGTGTGGCCATCCCCCCTGGGGGGTAATTTCTCGTTTTCTATCACTCTGTCTCTCTCTGTCTCTCTCTGTCAGTCTGGCGAGCACACGTGCCCTATAGCAAAAACCTCTCAAAAAAAATAAAAATAGATATTTAGCAACTAGGAAATTATCCTAAGGTAATTATTATAAAGATATACTAAGGATGTTTCTTAGAGTATTGTTTTGAATGATAAAGTTTGGAAATCTTCTAAAATCCAATAATAAGGAATTATTTAAATGAAAGATGACTTAATGAATTTTCAGTGAAAAATTACTCAGTTGTTTCCATGTGGAAGACCCTTCTACATAGAAAAAGAAATTAGCTTCCTCTTCAAATCTTGTTGGGACATTTTCATGAGTGACTTCCTTCTATTTCCTGAGAAGATATATGTCCACCCATCTTATATGAAACTTTGATGGTAGGCAGGTTATAGCTGAAATTAAGTAATTATTGCCAAGAGATCTTATCCTGGAAATGTTCTAAACATGCTATGTTGGCTATTCATTTTATTGGACTGGTGGGATGCATTTTTGCATGGAAAAATAGGTCATGACTTTCCCGACAAACTAATAATATGGTAGGATGGTATGCACTAACTTGTAGGCAGTGGTTATCCTGGAGGATAAAATTAAAGAAGGCCCTTTACATTCCCTGAATTGTTTGAATATTTTACACAGTGCTATCAATGAACAACAACAACAAAAAATCTATTGAAATGAAAAAAGAGGGAAAAAATGATCAAGTGGCCAATGTGTGAATATCTTGAAGCTAGAGTAAAAGCTCATAAATTAAGCATGCTAAACATTAAGATCTGTTATTAATAAAGCAGTAGCAAGATAATAACACAGGTACAAACCAACATGCAAAATTACTATATGCTTTCTAAGGAGCAGTGCTACAGAGAGCAAGCTATCATGGCTTATATCACTATTACACTATATGACAAATTTTAGTTAATCATATACTGAAGAAAAAATATTAAACAATATTCAAATTATCTCTTTTGTTGTTGTTGTTAGATGCACATGCTGGCAAAAAACTGATCTGACATGAAAACTCCCATTCCCACAATTTGCAGCATGTTACCATCACATGGAGAAAAACTCTTCTTAGAAGAGTCCTCGTCAAGGGACCAGCAGATGGCGTTAATGGTTATATCACTGGATTCTCATGTAGTCAACAGTGGTTCGAGTCCTGGCTTAAAACTCACTCTGGAAGTGTGTATGTGTGTGTCCAAGATCCTGAGAGGAGAATGGAGAAGTGATTGCAACGTAGCCAACCCCATCCCCTGCCCTCGGGAGGTGATTTCTCGCTTTCTGTCTCTCTGGTGAGCACATGAGCCCTATTGCAAAATCTGTCTCTAATAATAATAATAATAATAATAATAATAAAGAAAAAGAAGAGTCCTAGTCGATAGCTCCCCTAACCAATGATTTCAGTGGCACAGTAGGTGTAATACTGAGAAGACACAGGGTTTAAATAATTAGTATTCTCCTAATCATCCCTTCTTACAATTAGAAAGAAAATTTAGCATGCTAAGTACATCTATAATTTAGGAAGAAAAAGGATTGCTCTTAAAAAAATGGACTTGATTATGTTTTAGAGCCAATCAAACTGTAAGATTATTTTGTGGAGGTGAAATGGTAAATAAACTATAAAGGATTGAAATCTACCATTTGCATAAGGGATTAAACAATACTTGGGAGCAGTGAATCTTATATCTAATATTACTCAGGGGTTATAGTGCCCTTAAATTTATGTCATAAGCACACAGCCTGGACTTTTCCAAACCCATATGAAAGATGGTCCAGAGACTATGTTATTCAAGAAGCTAACCATGACCTACCTAATGTATGAAATTAGCCTTCAAAATTTCCAAGAGAAATAATCATACAAAGCAGCTTGCAAGAATGATATGCTCATTTTTGCCAATAATGCTACCATAACTTAAAATTTCCCCTTTGCACTCCACAGTTACCCTACCATAGTCATAGTCAACAGGACAATTTCAATTTTAGCAACTGATCAAATGAGCAATTTTGCTAATTTGAGACAATTAAATTTACTATCAACAGTAGTGTTGCAACTTACTATGTCATCTAACCTTCTGTAAGTGATGGCTAAAACGGCAGGATGCCGATAAATAAAAAATAAGACGTTATGAAAGTGAACTTTTTATTTCCATTGACATCAGATGGGACTTCAGTGGCAGCTGTTAGTAGGAGGCATGGCATGAAAAGTGAAGAACTGTGGCCTAGTCTGTCTGCTGGGAGTCAGACATTTTCTTCAATCATCTTTCTGTCTTTGGTTTATCAGAGAACCAGAAATGGAACATGCGTTCCCATTGCACTTCAGTGCAATTCTTGCTGTCATCAAGTCTTCCTGTTCCTGTGATCTTCAGATCCTTGACCTGGGTCCCAGGGTGGAGGCAGTTACTGTATGAAGCTGAGAGCTTAGTGTCATAACCCTGTGGAGTGAACTCACAACAATGACTGTGGAAAATTCTGTATTTTCTTTATTAAATTGAGCTTGAACTGAGCTTTTGGCGCAAATGACGACAGAATTTGACCTATAAAAATGTAACTGGAAAACAAATAACTTAAAAATTTTTAACAATTGTATTTATTTATTTTAAGTTGACCAGAGAGAGACACACACAGAGACAGAGAGAGAGGGAAAGTGAGAAAGCAAGCCACCAGGTCCAGAACTCGAACCATGGTCAGCCATTTGGAAGTGTCCAGTGCCTTAACCACCATGCCACCTGCTGTTCTTCTGAAAATGGATAACTTTTACATCTTCCTTTAAGATCCTCACATTTCACCTTCTTTTCTAGAGATCCAACGTGAAAAGAGATCCCCAGAAATGGAAGCCATGGAAATTCTCAAAAGCCTCTTGGTCATATCCCTCAGGAAGAATTTGTCTTGTCCAGGCACCTTCCTCATGATTTTAATCTTATTGGGTGGGAAAGCAACCAGGTGCATTTCCAGAATGCACAGAGGAGAGGTTCCACCAAATGTTCCCTGACCATCACAGGCCAGGAAACTGCCTTTCAGAGACCCAAGTAAATATTGCTCTCATTTGGCCCTTAAACCGAAATAGTCAATAAATGATATGCGAAATTTCAGGTATAATCTGTTTACTCAATAAATTCAGTCAGTAAAGAACCAGGTCATATATTTCTATCTCCCTATTTATAATAAAATTTCTTTTTTTAAAGAATTATTTTTTAATTTAATTTATTTATTCATTTATTTTAATATGACCAGAGACACACACACAGAGAGAGAGAGAGAAAGTGAGAAAGCAAGCTACCAGGTCTGGGACTCGAACTGTGGTCAGCCATGTGGGAATGTCCAGAGTCTTAAGCACCACGGCACCTGCTGGTCCCCATAAAATTTCTTAAATACATCATAGAGTCAACAAATTCTTGTTGACTGATCGATTGATAGGGATGGCTTTTTGGTCATTTTCACACCTTCAACACATTAATGGATTTTTCTAATTATTAGGACAGTTTTTGAATAAATAAATAAATACATACATAAAGGACATTATTAATAATACCTTAGAAAGAATTAGTGAGAGAAAATTAGCAGAAAGTCCACGTTAAAAAAAAAAAAAAAAAAAAAAGGGCAAAAGGAGTCACTCTGGTCCTTCATTGGAACCTGTAGTTACTCTAAACAATTGGTCTTTCATTTCCTTTCCTTTGTTTCCCTTTCCTTTCCTTTCTTTTCTGTCCTTTCCCTTTCTTCATCTTGTTTTTCCCTTTCTCTCTGGTCAAATTAAAAAAATAATACATTTTTTTTAAAGTAAAAAGAGAAGAATAAGCACTGTCTGGGATCTGAAAAACTAAACGTAAATCTTGCTCCAAGAATTAACTAGGCTCAGTGGTAGTGTACCAGGGAGGGCACCACTGCGCAGCGGCTGAGTCTGCATATGGGAAAGCCGGGTTTTGCTTTTGGCAACTGGAACCAAAATAGCTGACTGGGAGACTGGAGTAAAATTGCAGCGTCGTGAAACCTTATCAAAAATACCCATTTCCCTCTCTCTTGGAAAAAAAAAATCAACTCAATGATGTTGGATAACTCATTTCACCTGGTCACCAGTATCATTACAAATAGAATTCAGGGCTTGGAATGGGCAATCTCTATTTGATTTTTTTTTTTTTTTGGAGAAGTTTTTTTTCGCTACAGGGCGCATGCGCTCACCAGACAGACAGAGAGAGACATAGAGACAGAAAGCGAGAAATCACCCCCCAGGGGGGATGGTCACGCTGCAATCCCTTCTCCTCCATTCTCCTCTCAGGATCTTGGGCACGCACGGCTATGTCACTGGACTCCCACGTAGTCGACCACGGTTCGCGTCCTGGACCCAGTGGCTTAAAACTCACGCCAGGTGCGTGTGCGTGCGTGCCCAAGATCCTGAGAGGAGAATGGAGGAGAAGGGATTGCAGCATGGCCAACCCCCTGGGGGGTGATTTCTCGCTTTCTATCTCTCTGTCTCTCTCTCTCTCTGTCTGGCGAGCGCACGTGCTCTATAGCAAAAACCTCTTCGCAAAAAGAAAAAAGAGAAAAAGTTGATGGGGCCAGCAAATGGTGTGGTGGTTACGGCACTGGACTCCCTCATGGCTGATCATAGTTCAAGTGGTATTCCTTGTGGCTTGAAAGTCACACTGGGTGTGCATGTGCGTGTGTGCTCAAAATCCCAGGAGGAGAATGCAGGAGAAGGGATTGTGATCTGGCCATATTCCTGGGGGGGGAGGGTGGTTTCTCACTTTCCCTTTCACTGTCTCTGTATCTCTCTTTGGTGAGCGCATGTACCCAATGGCCAAGGACAAAACCATAAAGAAAAGGGGGAGGACACAAGGAATGGGACACAGTTTGACATTTGACTTGGTGTTCACTCTGGAAGAGAGTGGGTCTCCAAAGAGCCTATCTAGTTAAGAAGAAGGAAAAAAGCATTCATCCAAACAGAGAAAATGGTTCATTTGGATTTGAAAATCACGTTGTTAGACTTGGTTAGATATTATTTTATTGTGAAATTTTCACATGAATATTTACAAGTAAAATCCATTTATAACTTTCTTTTCTCATCCTTATCGGACTTTGGAATCAATGTCAAATTAGCCTTATTAGGTGAATTGGACTTGATACATTAATCTTTTCTAGACGATTTCTTCAACTTGTCAATATCTTTCTTCCAAACAAGGTCATTTTCTTAGCATCTCCTTACCTGTTCTCTGCACTTCTCGATCCATGCCACGCTATTGTGCTATCTACAATTGTAGCTTTGCATTGCATTTAGTGCTTTTATTTCTTTCATCCTGTATATTTGAAAAAGAATGAAAACGGGGCCAGCAGATGGCATAGCGGTCACGTCGCTGGACACCCACATGGCCAACTGCAGTTTGAGTCCCAGGTCCAGTGGCTTGAAACTCATGCCCTCACGCCCTCTCTCCTGGGAGGAGAATGAAGAAGGGATGCCAGCATCCCCCCTTGGGGGGGGGGTCTCACTTTTCCTCTCACTGTCTCCGTCTTTCTCTCTCTGTCGAGCACACATACCCTAAAGGCAAAAACCTCTTAAAATTAAAAAAAAAAATTTTTTTTCTAACTTATTTACTTACCTTATTTCCCAGATCAAGTAGCTTTTTACTGGTAAGGTTTTTCTTATTGGGACACTTTGTTCAATTTGTTTTCTAAGAGGGCCTTTGCTAATAGTTCTTCACTCCTGGGCTAAAAAAATTATTGGCTGGATAGATATTAGCTGTGTTCAATGCTTTGTTTTGGCTTTTTCCTTCAGCACATTGGAAACATCACTTGGTATATCCAGAGTTACTATTAAGAAGTCCAATGCCACTCCGATTCCTGTTTTTTTTTTTTTTTTAATATCTGATGTGCTTTTGCTTCTTAACAGCTTTGAGACATTTGTATTTGTTTTTAATGGTTATACACTTTACTATAATGTTTCCCACAGAGAGGTTTCACCAAGTTTTCATTGCTTTTGTACTTTATGAAGGTATTTAAAGCTGAATGTTTATGCCTTTTTTTCTCCCCCAATTCCAGAAAAGTCTCAAAATCATTTCTTACATTTCTTCCTATTACTTTGATTTTTCCCCCTTCCCCGAGATTTCAACTCAATGAGTGCTAACACATATACGCTTTTCTTTGTATCCCATCTATTTGTGCCTACTGTTTTCTTACAGAGTACCATGCCATAATATTCCAAATTTAAAGTCGTTCTTTGTTTCCATACTGCCATTCCTTTTCTTTCATTCACTTTATATTTTCATGTTCTGTACCATTAGTTGATTTGTTTTTTCCATAATGGATTGTTGATTGATGTTTCTAATACTTTCCCTCACTATTTTTAGGAGATCAGCCATGCTCATTTCAAAGATTCTTCTCTCCGGTCCACGTTTACACTGGAAGGTCTTAGTTCCTGCCTGTGCAGCCATCTTTTACTGAGGTTATCTACTATCTTGATGCGAAAGCAAAGCCAGAAAAGTGGGATAAAGTCTCGGGGCCCCGCTTGGATCATGCCTGCTGGCCTTTAGGAACTGTGATGCACTAAGGGAGGTACTCCTTAGAATTCTATGGCCTCGACTCGCTCTCGTCCTCTGTTCTGGATCCTCTACCCACAACCCCATCATCCAGGTAAGCCTCTGTCCTAGAGTCTCAAATCTTTCAGAATCCTCATCTCTAGGTGCAATTCGCAAATAGCGATGAAAGGGTGGGAGCCTGCACGGGTGGTGCTGGGAGCAGCCAGTGCTCAGGTGCTGGCACATTTACCAGAGATCTTTTCTGTTGTTTTGTTTTGTTTTGTTGTTGTTTTTTGAGAGGGTTTTGCTATAGGGCATGTGCACTCGCCAGAAAGAGACAGAAAGCGAGAAATCACCACCCCCGGAGGAATGGCCACGCCACAATCTCTTCTCCTCCATTCTCCTCTTGGGATCTTGGGCATGCACGCACACGCACCAGGCGTGAGTTTAAGCCACCAGGTCCAAGACTCGAACTGCGGTTGACTACATGAGAGTTCAGCAACATAGCTATTATTTTTTCAACTGTTGGTCCCACCACAGTTCTTATTACCTGCTCCTCCCTCCATCTGGGCTCTACTACTGCCTTGGATTGGCAGGCTGGTTCCTGCTGGCTCTGGTGCTGTTTGCTTGCCTTCCGGTGTCTCTGGTACGGCAATGGCACAGCCAGGCTAATGGGGGAGACAGAACAGGGCAGAGTCTGGAAGCTCCCTTTCGACCTACCCCCAGTACCAAACTACCTTCCGTCTCTCCAGGAATTTCCGCCCAGTTTTATTTCACTTTGAGAGACAGGTCAACTTTCTTCCCTTACTTTTAGGGCAACTCCAAGGTACGATTTGAGGAAACAATTTAGTTGCCATGTTTGAGTAACACCTTTCCAGGAATGGACAATCCATGGTGGCTGTCGAAAGGCCACAAAGGCTCACAGAGGACACATTAAACCACGTAGGCAACCCACAGGCCAGTTTCCTTCAGCATAATGTTTTCTTTCCTTTTTTCTATATTTTAAGTCTCTTTAAAGTGTTAGACTGAATTTGAATATAGAAAATAGATAAGACTGGTTGAAGCAGGAGCAGGGACACAGGATTCTGCTCCCCAGCTGTCCTGCCCTGATGGGGATCCCATAAAATCCTCTAAGGAAGTTTACACTGCGAAGAATGTAGTCTGAAAAACACCACCCGAGCACTGAGAGTACGGCAACGTCTATAGTGTCATTTATTTCAGTTTCTCATGACAAAAGACCTTATTTATTTTCTTACTAAACAAAACCTCCTTTTCTCCCTTATTAATACGAGTAGAAAAGAATACAATGAATTTATAAATCCCTGGGTCTATAAACTCATGCTTATTTGTCCCCTTAATTATTCTACCCATGAAAATATCTTGAAAACCTATGCATCTTAGGCAGATCTCAATATTAGGTCATCTCCAAGAGTTTTAAGAGTTTAGAGCCTATGAATGATTTAAGGAGAGCAAGCTACATTGCTTATAACTCCTGGATGATGAAACAATATATAAATACCTCAAGGCCTGGTCTGTGGAAAGAAGATTAATGCTGAAGAAGTACAAACTGCTCATTCATTCAACCGTCCATCTTTCAGTAAAGCCATCCATCCTCCTGTGCACTCTCTGTCACTGGCTGATATGAGAGTTCCTGAAGACCGGGCTTCGTCGTGCTTATTATTGTGCTCTTTAAAGTTTCAATCACAATAAACAAGAAGTAGGTACTCAGAAAACTACGTGGAGGTCTAAGACCTCATCCTTGAACTCATGGTCTTAGGCTCTCAGAGTGGGCAAAACTATTCTTAAAATTCCTACTGCAATGATCAAAATAACATTATAATCTTGCAAGAGCCTAACTTATATTTCCTTCTCCCCCCCTCCACCCCATAGGGCACATGTGTTTGCTAGAGAGCGACAGAAAGAGGACAAGTGAGAAATCTCTCTCTCTCTCTCTCTCTCACACACACACACACACACAGAGAGAGAGAGAGGGGATGGCCATGCTGCAATCCCTTCTCTTCCATTCTCCTCCTGGGATTTCAGGTATGCACACACACACTTATGCCCAGTGTGAATTTCAAGCTGCCAGGTCCAGGACTCAAACCTTGGTTAGCCATGTGGGAGTCCAGTACCTTTGCCTTAACCACCGTGCACCTGCTGGCCTGTTATTTCAGTAGTTAACAGTTTAAGATTTCATCTTGCTGGCCTCTTAATGACAGTCTTAAGTCCCTAAGGCAAAGAATGAACTTTACACTTTTAAGACACAAGACTAATTTGTTTATTCGGTGCATTCTATAAGTTGAGGAGGGGACTTTTTGGCAAATAAATAAATAAATAGTCAAAGAAACAGAGACTTTAGGGCAAAGAAGGAGCTCAAGAGGAAGGAAGCGGAGTCTTTGCATAGTTCTAAATGAACAGGAGGTGGCAGCAGTAGGCAACGTGGATTCTCAGCGGAAATGCAGCACTTGCAAAAACCAGGGACAGAAGGCTTTGAGAAAGAGGAGGTCAGAAGGTGACTAACTATTTCTTTTTCGTAGAGACGGTGGTGTGGAACATTCGTCCTCTCTACCAGGGGGGCAGGATGCGGTGTCCTACATGATCTGCCTGGGCATCCCGTACCCGGTCATGCCCGCCTGGGAGGCTCCCTTGTTGCTGCCCATCTGCAGCCCTATTACGTTCTGTCCCTGGCGAAGCTGCTCCTCTGAAAATCCTCTCCGATTCTGCTGGGCTTTCCTGAATGGGGAGAGCAAGACGGAATAATATCATTAGGGCTGTTTTCAAGCCCTTCTCAAGATGAGCAATAGTTAGACAGGGTCTATCCGGGTTACCACATTGACCTGCAGGCCCTAACTGGAGCCAGGGCCCTACCCTGAGCTATAGTTGTAACAGGTGCGGGCCCCGCCCTGACGCATGAGCTTCTTATCCCTTAGAAGCCCTGACAGTTTGCAGAATTACCAGCACAAAACAAAAGAGAATCATTGCTTCTCTGGGGAGCTCTCTCTCAGCCTTCCCTCTTTCTGCCTCTCCAGTCTCCCTCTTTCCCAACCACCTTAAACCATCTCAGTCTGCATCCCCTTTCCTTTCCCAGTCACCCCAAGGCCGGTAGAAATTCAAGTCAGTTCTTGCAACTCATGTCATCAATACCATTCCACCCTTCCCTCAGGGTTTCAACAGGTCAATATCTAGGAGATTTCAGCCCAAGTTCATTTAAAAACAAACAAACGAGAGCTTGTGCCTTTTTAAAACTGTCAGGCAAAAAAGGGGGCTCAGGAAAATGCATAGCCAATGTATCTGCTACAAGGCATTGTCTTCTCTTCAACAGTAAGCTATGCAGTTTATTCTTCATGCCTTTCTCTCTCCCCACCAACCCCCAGCAAGAAAAGCAAAACAAAACAACCCAGAATCCCTTAGAAAAGGCCCTTTACTGAGATAACCTTATAATGTATCATCCAGATGAGGACACTTGTAGAGTGAAAGAGTATTAATAAACACACTGGGACAGCAGACATTAAGCAGGACTGTGCCAGGCAAACAGACATATGTACCCTTTCCTCCATGCAAGAAGAAAAAGGAGAGAAAGAAAGAGGGAGCAGAGAGACGGATGGGCAAGCAGACTCAGATATGTGGCTCATATAAAACCAAGTCCGACATCAAGCCACCTCCAAGAAAGGCCATCCATCCTGCTGAGCCACAGGAGAAATGGCACCCAGGCAGAGCTGGTGGTCCAGGAATCGAGTAGGAAAGACAATCGTTTCTTGCCTGGGTGGAAGGTTGACCTGAACATCTGATTGCTGTTGGCAACATCAGTTTTGTTTTGCTCTGGGGGACTCAGTTGTGGGATCAGGAGGGCCTGTCCCTAAGGGCTTTATACATAAATAGCCTCTAGGGAGCCCCAGTCTTCAGACCCTCCTTCTGGTTAAACCATCTTCCACTCCCAGGGGACAGGATAATAAAGAAGCAGGTACTCAAAACTATGTGGCCGGCAAAGATCTCATTTTCTTTTTTCTATAGGGCACGTGTGCTCACAGAAAGACAGAGAGAGACAGAGAGATGGAAAGTAAGAAATCACCCCCCAGGGGAGATGGCCACGCTGCAATCCCTTCTCCATTCTCCTCCCAGGATCTTGGGCACGCATGCACATGTGCCCAGCATGAGTTTAAGCCACCGGGTTCGGGACTTGAACTATGGTGAACTACCTGGGAGTCCAGCCACAGCCATTATGCTAACTGCTGATCCTAAAACCTCATTCTTGAACTCATGGCCTTAGGCTCTCAGAGTGGGCAAAACTATTCTTAAACTTCCTATTGGAATGATCAAAATAACATTATAATCTTGCAAGAGCCTAACCTATATTTCTTTCTCCTCCCCCACCCCTAAAAGGGCACATGTGTTTGCTGGAGAGCGACAGAAAGAGGAAAAGTGAGAAATCGCCCCTCTAGCAAGGATGGTCATGCTGCAATCCCTTCTCTTCTGTTCTCCTCCTGGGGTTTCAGGCATGCACACACACATGCCCAGCGTGAGTTTCAAGCTGCTTCAATTTACCTGTGAAACCAGGATGGCTCTCCCCGATAGCAGCCATCATCTTTGGTGACTGCGACACTGCCTAGAGCCATCAGGGTCCTCTGCACAGCAGCCATGTCCTTCCCTGGAAGAACAATGGAATGATTAAAGCTAAGGGTGTCAGGGCTAAGGAATTCTGGGAGGGTACAGCTGGGCACCCAGGAAGAAGGTTCTGATGGGAACTTGTGGGTGATGACATTCAAGTGTTGGGGGCTAACCAATACTTCCAACAGTGGTCCTAAGACCATATCCAAACTTCTTAGAAACAATCAAAACACCTGGTTAATTATTCTTCACAGAGCACATTCCATAAATGCACAGTTTCTAACCCATTTGTAGAGAATGAATGAATAAGACCTTCCAAACCCTTGGCAGTTCAGATGCAGTTAGGTCCCTGCCCTGAGCAGACCTCGCCTTGGTGGGTTCTACATCCGGAGGAAGGAAGGTTAGGTAGGTGGGCTGGTGCAGTGGGCTGCAGAGGAGGGCTTTCCTCAGGGCTGGAAAGAAAAAAGGAAGCTGGAGAGAAGTAGCTTGGATGAAATAATTCTGTACCAAGCCCCATGGAGCTTCTCCCTTTTACTTTATCTGGGTCAAAAGGGTCTAAGATCATTCATGTGCATCACATTAAGTATTCACTTGCGTCTTTGGACCAGAGGCCTAGCAAATGAAGAATGGTAAATCGGCACAGAAAGCCGTCAACGCGACACAAATGATAGGCCTTTTATTTTGTGCCGCCTGAAAGGAGCTAAATGGAGACAATAAATAACTGGCTTGTGAGTGACAGGAGAGCTGGGAGGAGAGATGTGTGGTGTGGTCTCTGCACAATGGCCCGGGCCCATGGCCACCTGGGAAGCTGGCTGGCCCTTAACCCATGCAGAAGGCGATGGGGGCCTGCACATCAGCCTGCTCCTCCCGTCTTTGTCCTTCCCTCCCTTCTGGTGGACTGGCGTGCCCTGGATGGGGGGATGCTACTGTGTGGGTAGCCTGTAATTTAGAATCAGGTCAAAGGTCCATGCAAGGTACCACCGTGGAATGCAAAAGCTCCGAGGCACAGGGTTAAAAAGGAAAGGAGCATAGGGCCTGATGGAGAGCTGTGGAAGTTAAAGGCAAGTATTGAGGGGCTCTGTTTAGACCCGCTGAGCCATCTGTGGTCTCTCCGGCTGGCTGCTGCAGTTCAGTCACTGGGGAATACAGAATTACAGGGGAAGGGCAGATGGAAAGTGAGAATGGAGTATGAACAGTAATAAAATAAACAATTAAGGCCCTCAGAGGAAGTCCAGTTCAGGATGTCCATTTATTCAAAGCAGATCCTCCTCCTTTTGTCTTTCTCTCCCCTGCCCGCCTCCCACATTAACTACCAAGTGATTGCTTCAGTCCTGAGGCCCCGCGTGGTTGGTTGATGGATATAAGGATGAACCCCAGACTCAAGGAACAGCTGGGGTGGTGGAGAATGGAGTATCTGGGCAGCAGATGGAAGGGGGAAGGCATAGGGATTGGTAAGAATTAAGAGAGGAAGCAGAAATAGTTGCTACAATGACTCTTCCCTCCACATACTGAAAGTATTTCTGTGATTGTCACTGTATAACAGGATACTTTTAAAATAAACCAAACTGTTGTAATGATATTCTTATTTATTTACTTTGAGAGAGAGCTTTTTGCTATTAGGCATGCAATTGCCAGAGACAAAGAGAAACAGAGAGGCCAAAAACAAGAAATCCTCCCCCAGGAGGGATGGCCACACCACAATCCATTCTCCTCCATTCTGTTGGGATTTGGGGCGCACACACACACACCTGCCTGGCATGAGTTTCAAGTTGCTGGGTCTGGGACTTGAAACACAGTTGACCACATGGGAGTCCAGCACCTTAACCACTATGCCACCTGCTGGCCCCTGTAATGATATTCTGAAGGATTGTTCTGGAAAGAGATAGGGAGATGGTTTGTGTTCAAGTAGTGAGCCACGAAGGAGAATCTAGAGCAATTATTAGCATTGAATGGCTTAGGTTAGTGTGTTTCACTCATTTCTGCTCCATTGGAAGTGCACACTGAAAGTCTGGAAAGAGCTGATATGTCCAGGAAATAGGGAAATGTGGAGTCTAACAGCCAGCAACTCAGTCACAGATACATCCCAGAGCAACGGGGGATGAAGCAAGCTTTGTTAAACCTTCAAACCAGCCACAAGTATCTAGCTAAGGCATACACTTCGTGAACCCAGAAGGAACTAAGTTGGGAGCAAGGGTAAAATACCCAGGAACTTAGAATGAGCAGTACCACCTCCGCTCTCATCCTTAATCATGGCTGTACCATTAAGCCAGAAGAAGCTGGGGAAGGACGCATTACTTGACAAGAACACACTGGAAAATTTTTCCATAAGGAAGATCCCAAGGCAAGAGATTAAAATAAATCACAGGCTAGAGGCTTTATCATATGTGATCTCAACCTCATGGGTTTGAGAAGATTCCTTCTCATGTATGAATGGCAAAGCTAACTCATGGAGGGTAATGAACATGCCCAGAGTCACCCAACAAACATGCCAGAGCCCTAGCTCAGGCCTGTTATAGCCTGCAGTAGCTCACTATGCACCGTGCTGTCTCCCACTGCAGGCTGGATGGGGAAGCAAGTGCAGGAGCCAGTGATTGGGGATCACCCAAAGGGACTGCAGTGGCTTCTTCAGCACCAGGTGAGAGGGAATGTGCTAAGTGGATAAATCTAGGACACAGGTTTTTGGGCTCCATTGGATCAAGGCCACCAACCCCAAAGTCTTTTGTCTGTTGTAATTTCTCTGTCTTCACTCAAGAAAGATGAATTCAAAGAAAAGCATTTAAGGTCTCCCCATCTGCCTGCTGACCAAGTTAATTACTGTCAAAATTCTAAATACCATTATGAGCAGAAATTTGCCTGCTGTACGCAATTTATACCCAGCTGATGCCCAGCTCATTTCCTTGTAATGTGTGGTATGTTTTCTAGTAGAGGTTCTTTGAGAAGAATTCCAGCACTCCCGGGCTGATGAGACGGAGACAGTGCCTTTGTCTAGTCTCACCTCTCTTGACTAGTCAGAAGCTCAGATCAACTGCTGTGGGATGAGGGTGCATGAAGGAATTGGGGCCACTTGTACAAGTTGATTTCTGCAACTAGAGGTCAAAAATGTAAATGCAGGGACCAGCAGTTAGCGTAATGGCTATGTCACTGGACTCCCATGTAGTCGACCACGGTTTGAGTCCCGGACCCAGTGACATAAACTCACACCAGGTGCATGTGCATGCATGCCCAAGATCCCGAGAGGAGAATGGAGGAGAAGGGATTGCAGCATGGCCATCCCCCCTGGGAGGTGATTTCTCGCTTTTTTTCTCTCTGTCTCTCTCTATCTTTCTGGCAAGTGCACATGCCCTATAGCAAAAACCTCTCCCCACAATAAAAAAAAATAAAAAAAAGAAAGAAAGAAAGCAAATGCTTAAAGGAGCAATGAGATTAGGGAAGATCTGAGATGTGTTCCAGGGATAAACGACGAAAGCTAAGTTGCTTGTCTCACAACCAAGTGTAACGTTTGCCTAGGTAGAAAGCCTTTAAACTGTGCACGTATAAAAAATGGCCATACACGGTCTGCGTCAGAGTGGTGTTCCCCAAGCTCCTTGGACTGTGGAGTAGTTTGCGGGCTATCTCTTCACAAATATAAATGCTGAAGCCATTGCCTTAAGAGACTGATGACATCTTCAGATGTGCCACATCAGTCTCTCAAGGCAGTGCTTCACTATTTATACTTATTTATTTATTTTTAAAGAATTATTTTCTTTAACTTTCTTTATCCATTTATTTATTTATTTATTTAAACTTGACCGGAGAGGGACAGAGCGAGAGTGAGAAAGTGAGAAAGCAAACCACCAGGTGTGGGACTCAAACTGTGGTCAGCCATGTGGGGGGTCCAGAGTCCTTTATCACCACGCTGACCCGCTGGTCTCCCCACATTCATACTTTTTTAAAGCTTCATTTATGAGCTCTCTAGGTAAGTGAGAAACATGGATTTTACCTATCTACTTTCCAACTAAATTGATGACCAGAACTACCTAAGAATTTCAAGCGTTCAGAGTGTGGGCCAATTTCCTGAGAGTGTTCTGATACAGTAAGGTGGGCAGGCAAGCGTTGTCTAAGCCTTTGATTTTTATAAACAACACGATGTCTGGCATTTGATAACTAAATAATAATTGTTAAGCAGTAACAAATATTGAGATCTCTTCCGCAAAGTCAAAAAATAAAACCAATAATTAGAAGGGCTCTGATCCAAGTTGGGAGTCAGCCCAGAGCCCTGGCAGCTTGGAATCACTTTGGTTCTGGCTACTTCAGTGGCTTCACAGCTCGTAAACCACTGCTCAAGGCCATTCTCCCAAGAAAATAAAAATTGTCCTAAAAGAACCAACTGAGTGATGAGAATTTTCTAGATGCTGGGAGGGCAGAAATGAGACAGAGTCCTGGTGAATCCCAAAATAGACTATTAAATAGGAAAGAAAGTGACACATGAGAGAAGATGAGGCACATTTACACTAATACCTTTGAATTTTAACCAGGTACCTGAACTTTTGGAGCCCTCTAGCATGAAAGGAAGTTACTATTAAAATTGAAGTTTCTTTTTTAAAAAGCTGGTGGAGGGGACCAGCAGATGGTGTAACAGTTACATTGCTGGACTCCCTCATAGTCGATCGTGGTTCGAGTCTGGGACCTGGCGTCTTAAAACTCATGCCGGGCACATGTGCATGTGTGTCCAAACTCCTGAGAGGAGACTGGAGGAGAAGGGATTGCGGTGTGGCCATGCTCCCTGGTGGGGTGGCTTCTTGCTTTCTGTCTCTCTGTTTCTGTCTTCTCTGGCAAGTGTGTATGCCCTATAGCAAAAAATCTCTCTAAAAAAAAAAAAGCTGGAGGAATCTGAAAAGGCTACATAATATGTGAGTCCAACTTTATGCTATTCTGGAAAAGGCAAAAATATGAAGACTAAATAAAAGTTAGTGGGTGTCAGGGGTTGGGGTGGGCAGGGGTGAGAAGAGCCCAGAGGAGTTCTATGGCAGCGAAACTGCCCTGCACCACACCGTTATGAGGAGTACTTCTCATTGCCATCCGTTCAAACCCACAGAATGTACGGAAGGGACACAAGTGCAGACTGTGGACTGTGACGATGTGTCAGTGCAGGTTTATCAGAGGCAACAGGGTGCCACTCTGGTAGGGGATGTCAGAGAGAGGGAGAGTGTGCATGTGTTAGGGTAGGGAGCATTTGAAAAATAGCTATACCTCCCTCTCAATCTTTCTGTGAACCTTAAACTGCTCAGAAATAAATCAATCAAATCTTTTAAAAGCAAGAGCTGACAGTTTAGACACCTCCTCTGTCTCACCTCCCAACCCATTTCAGAAAATCTCAGTTAGCAACTGACACTTTTTCTTGAACATGGAGTGACCCCTGTTTCCTATACTATCACAGAGTAATGTTAGCCTAAGTATGACTATGTCCCCCAAACGCCCATGTTATCACTTTGATGCTGGGGCTAGAGTTTCTGCATTGTAAAGACCCACCCTAGGGGTATATGCTGGCACAGTTTGAGTGTTATTATCATAAAGATAACAAAGAAGTGTGGTTTACTCTGGTTTACACTGGAGGCAGAGAACTTGGAAGGTCCAAAAGATTTTATTGAACAAGGATTTTATTCTCTTATTTTTTTATTATTTCCAAGATGTCTTATGCATGTCTTTGGAAAGAAAAAAAAAATGCAAGGATCAAAGGGAGAAAAAAAAAGGCAAGGAAGAAGTCATCCGTATGGGTAAAGTCAGATTAGATGCTCTCTATTTTCTATTTCCACTTATTTAATTTAATTTAATTTAATTTAATTTAATTTATTTATTTTAGAACCAGAGGGTGCATGTCCTTACAGAAGAGATGAGAGAGAGAGAGAGAGAGAGAGAGAAAACCTCCCAAAAGGGTGTGCTCAAGAGATTTTGTTGAGATTTTAGACACACATTCACATGCATGCAGAGTGATTTTTTTTTTTGGAGAGGTGTTTTTTTTATTTTTTTGGCTATAGGGCCAGACAGACAGAGAGAGACAGACAGACAGAAAGCGAGAAATCACCCCCCAGGAGGGATGGTCACGCCACAATCGCTTCTCCTCCATTCTCCTCTCGGGATCTTGGGCACGCATGCACACGCGCCTGGCGTGAGTTTTAAGCCACCGGGTCCGGGACGTGAACCGCGGTCGACTACGTGGGAGTCCAGCGACATAGCCATTACGCTAACTGCTGGTCCCCTAGAGTGATTTTTCAAGCCATCAGGATTGGAATTTGAACCACAGGTGGCCATGTGGCAACTGGTTCCTTTAATGATTAGGCCACTGGACTGGCCCACCATTTCTACTTTAAATGCTAAAAAGCGGCCATACAGTCAAAGTTCTTTGACTTCTACTTCTATGTTACATCAGAGCTACTTCTATTTGATGCCAGTCCTGACTCGGCCTTGAAACCCTCAGAATACTGGCTTTTTAAATTTCTGGGACTTACAGGAAAAGCATGCAGTGGAGTAAGAAACCATTTCTTATTTCCCTGAATAACAATTTAGAGAAAGCCTAAAAACTGGGATTTTCCACGCAAGGTAGAAACAAATACTACAAAAGTCAAGGGAGAAATATGAAAGCGTGTATTGGGTTTGAGCTAAGAGTTTTATGAATTTGGGGTGCTTGCCTCCCAGGCTGGGGAAGGAGAAACTCTGTAGGGCAGTGGTTTTCAAACGGGGGTACCCAGAACAGCAGAGTCAGCAGAGCTTGCACATTGGTAAGAAATGAAGCATCTGGGGGAACCAGCAGTTAGCGTAATGGCTATGTCGCTGGACTCCCACGTAGTCGACCATGGTTCGTGTCCCGGACCTGGTGGCTTAAAACTGACACCGGGCGCGTGTGTGTGCGTGCCCAAGATCCCGAGAGGAGAATGGAGGAGAAGGGATTGTGGCGCGACCATCCCCCCTGGGGGGTGATTTCTCGCTTTCTGTCTCTATGTCTCTCTCTGTCTGTCTGGCGAGCGCACGCGCCCTACAGTGAAAATCTCTCCAAAAAAAAAAATGATTGTAACTACTTTAACCACCGCTTTAACCACCTTAACCACCTTAACTGCCCGAAGGTCACCTAACTGGCCTCAACAATTCTTTATTTTAGCTTGTCTCTGTTAAAATAGCTGGTGTGATTTCAGTTCCCTGTCTGGACCCTGACTGAGAGACAGCTGTCGAGGGATTTTAAATAAGAGGAGGAACACAGTCAGGTTTACATCTTAGAAAGTTCTCTCTGGGGACAATTACGGAGAACGGTGACTAGAAGCGTGTCTATTCAGGCAGTGGCTGTGGAAATGTAGGGGAGATAAATGACAGCCTGAATGTCAGGTGGTGAGATGCAGATGAAAAAGAGGGGACTCCACCAAAGATATGAAGGAAATAGAATTAATCGAAGAGGGAGACCAAGTAGCGTTTGCTCAGGTTTCTGGGGGTTTGTGATGTGTCTTGTATTGGTGCACCAATATAGAAGAGTTAGGTGGACGTTGGGATCAGCAGTTCTGTATTGCACACAGCGTCTGAGAGATTGAGAACTACCGGGCAGAAACATCCTGGAGGCAGCTGCATATACAGATCTGTAGGCAGAAGAGTCAGGCAGGTGAGTTCAGAAATCGACAAGGTATGGCTGTGGTTGAGGTCACCCAGAGATCATGCAGAGGGTGGCAAGAGAAGAGGGGCTGAGGCCAGGACCCCCCTGGAATACTTGGGACATGGGCTGAGGAAGAGGAATCTGTGGCTAAGCTGCAGACTCAGGGCCTCCGACCGCTGGGGTTGGGATACAGCAATTTGTGTTCTTTAAACAAGCTCATCAGGTGACTCTGATGTCTGCTGGAATTTGAGAACTACTTGTTAAAAAAAAAAAAAAAAAGACACCAAATATAGTTGCCAACAGTTGATGGAAACAAGTGCAGGGAAGGCTGTCTGACAGAAAAAGAGGTTCAAGCAGCAGGCATGCCGTCAAATCCCAAGTCGGTTCAGGTACGGTACGATATCCCAAAATATCTCTCAAATTGGGTGAAATGTCTTTTTCGTTCTTGCTGTTGAGGAATGGCACATATAATGACACCTCCCCATAGAATATAGTTGGACTTTCCAAATTCTCTGCCTCCAGTGTAAACCACACTTCTCTCTCTCTCTCTCTTTTTTTTTTTTTTTTTTTTTTTTTTGAGAGGTTTTTGCTATAGGGCGCATGCGCTCGCCAGACAGACAGAGAGACAGAAAGCGAGAAATCACCCCCCCCAGGGGGGATGGCCACGCCGCAATCCCTTCTCCTCCATTCTCCTCTCGGGATCTTGGGCACGCATGGACACGCGCCTTGTGTGAGTTTAAGCCACCGGGTCCAGGATGCAAACCTATCAAAGACACAGGAGTCATGTCCAACAACATAGCCATTATGCTAACTGCTGGTCCCATAAACCTCACTTCTCTAACTCCCAGACATCAAGAGACAGGAGCAAGGATGACCAGACCATGCATGCAGGGTCTTTATCAGAGGGATTACTGGGAAGGGTAATCAGATTAACTGATTTTTGTCTTGCCTTCTCCAACATTCTCAAATTCTACATGTTTAATGCTTGCCAAGTGATTATACTAATGAGCCAGAAAGGTCAGTTGCTGATGGGCTAGTGGTGGGGAAATGAGCCAGTGTTTATCAGGTGTCCAGTAGCCAGAAATCACGCTAGGCATCTTACACATTTAATTTCCACTAGGGAAGCATTAGACCTGTTTGCAGAGAAGGGAACTGAGGCTCTGAGAAGCTATACATCTTAAACAAGGTCACGCAGCTAGTCAGCAGCTGAAGGAGGGGTTCAACCCATTTGTCTGACTCCAAATAACTCCCAAACCAACTCTAAACTCTTGCTATTTCCATAGTGCCAATTCTCCTGTGTCTAGAATTGGCAAAGCAGTATGTTATAGGGAAAGATGTCAAGAGAGTAATGACTGCAAAGTGGGGAAAAGTCAATAAAGTAACCCATAAAACTGCTCCTTCCCATTGGAGAACGCCTGATGAGATGGCGCTCTATCGATAGCAGAGGGGGCACAGGACATGCAGGCACGCCAGCGCTCCTGTGCCAGGTCCTCAGACAGAACATGGGCTGTCCAGCCTTGCCCCTCCTTCCCTCATTTTCTACCAGTCTTAAGACAGCCATTGATGAGAGTCATTTCTACATTGCAGACATCAGTTATGCTTTACTGTGGCCAGGCACCCTGCTAAGCATGTCTAATGCATTCTCTCATGCAACTTCCACATTAACTCTGTGAAATGGGTACTATTATCCCCACTTTACAGCTGAGAAAAGAAAAAGTCAAGGCTCAGAGGAAGTCATGGGTAAGTGGTGAAGTACAGG
Organism: Tupaia belangeri chinensis; assembly: GCF_000334495.1. Classification (NCBI taxonomy): domain Eukaryota; kingdom Metazoa; phylum Chordata; class Mammalia; order Scandentia; family Tupaiidae; genus Tupaia; species Tupaia belangeri. The sequence continues at coordinate 1,364,049 of NW_006159942.1, forward strand.
TTCTAGTTTTTGACTCAGGAGCTCGCAATCTGCTGTAATAGCTTCCGGGGTATGTTTTCACTGCAGTTGTTCTGTTCAGGCACTAGAGCAGTGCACCCACGTGCTCTAACGAGTTCTCTCTTGCACACACACACACGCACACACACACACCTCCCTTTCTTGCTTCTCCTCACACCTCTGTCTACAGAAAAGATGCTAAAGTCTTACCTGCAGTGTACTCTCCTGAGTCAGACAGCTGAGATGACCCCACTCCTGTCCTTTCTGAGAACCTGTTGCAGATCCAAAAATAACCTGCCAGGCCGCTCACCTTCACTCAATCAAGAGGAAGACTTCCTGTCTCCCTCCTTCCTCTAACCTACCCTCACGTCTTCCCCAGCACTGAAAGTAACCGATCACTCTAGCTGCACCTCAAGAGGAATGTCAGTAGCATTGTCTGAGACACTCTTGTGATTGGATTGTTTTCTGGACCATTTGGTCTTAGGTTCCTTTTAAAAGCCCTGATTTTTGTATTTTAATTGCCTTCAAGTCTATTCCAAACATCCAACCGAAAAGAGGCTTAAGTACAGTGACTATATCTGGGGCTCCAGAATAATGAAGAATGAAAGTCTAAACTAGGCATTGGGCAAGCCAGGGTCCTGCAGCTTTCCTGGCCTGGAACATGAAGGCAGCATGTAGAATCATTGGCCAGCTGTGGGCAAGCAGACCTCTACTTGGGAAGACGCTGAGCGGGAGAGATGGGGGACAGAGAGCCGTGGAATATAAAATGCCTAAAGAGAAGAAAGAGTAATACCCGGGTGAGAAAAAACTGGACCCATAGCAGCCACAGCCACCACAACCATAATGTGGGAAATGAGGATTCAATGTGAATAGACTGAAATTTGAGGACGGCATTGAAACCGCAGTCGGGGTGTAAAACCGTAGAGAGAATGTGGGGCTAGGCTAAGCAAACGGCAGTCCAGGAGCTGTGCACACAAACAAGTACGCCCTCACAGGTACATGCACATGCACATGCACATGCACACATGCCTCCCCTGCCCTGAAGCATCCCTTTGAGTCCAGCTCACTCATCCTCAAAGCCATGAATGACAACCAGCTCTTGCAGCACGGCCCACGACCTCACTCACTCAGTCCTGCCATGCTGCCGCACTGCCAGCCCCCCTAACAGCAACCCATTTCCACCTGCTGCTCCATCGTCTAGTAACTAACTCTGAGCTTCCGACAGTGATCCTGGGGATACCAAGGGTCCTCTCCAACCCGTAACACCTCTACTTGAACCTCGGTCCTCAGTCGCCACCCCATGGTGGTCACCATCAGGCAATGGAGCTCTCTGGGCCAGTTGGAAATGTCTGTCTGCCTCCCTCATTGCCAGCTTTCCTGCTCGTACCCTCTTCCCACATGGCCTACCTGTGACCTTCCTGCTACCTGACAGCAACAGCACCTCCGGAGAGTGTCTCCTCCCATCTCCCTCAAACCTCAGCCTTCTGCTGCACTGGGGATGGGCTGCTCAGTCCGTCTTGCTCCCCCTTTTCTGGGAGCATCATCCTGCCCTGGAGCTGACCTGATCTCTGTGCTGGATCACTCATCCCTCCTGGTTACCCTTTTCCTTAAGATGCCTCAGACATGGAGAGCTAAGGAAGATGGCGTAGGCATCCTCCCCCTGCTCAGTTTGTTAGGGACTGCTGCTCCCTGCACCTCTCCCTGCCCGTTGTGTTGGGGTCTTTGGAAAAAAGGGAGAAAGGCAACTACAGAGTCTGCAGTAAATAAAGACAGCAAGTCTCCCTCAGGATCCCAGCTTCCCACAAATATCCCAGCTTCTTTCTACACTTGATGGGTCCTCACAGGGTCCCTTCCATTCACACTACTCCCCTATCCTTCTGTTCTTCACAGCCCTGAATCATTCTCCTCCTCCTCTCCCTCCTCCTCATCTTCGTCAGCAGTCGCTGTTATGACTCAACAGCACACTCATGTGTAAGTAAAGGAAACTAAGCCTCTCAGACAAAGAATGGCCTGGCGGCCTGGGTAAGCCCTATTCTTTGGCATTGGAGAGCCTGAAATTGAGTCCTGGTTCAACTAATTACTAGCTATTTGATGGACACGAGTAATCGTGGGTAAATTTCAGTTTCGTCATCTGTGGAATGGGGAAATTAAAAACACCTCAAAGGACTATTAGAACTGATTGGCATGCAGTAAAGTACTTGTATGTCTAGTGCATAGGAAAACATCAAGAAGCATTAACTATCTTTTTTTTTTTTCAATTTGTGATTGGGCATGTGTACTCCTGGAGAGAGACAGCGAGAGAAAGAGAAAGAGAAAATGAGAAAGCACAGGCGGGGATGATCACACCACAGTCCCCTCTCCTCCACTCTCCTCTTGGAATTTCGGGTATGCATGCACACATGCCCAGTCTGTTTTTCAAGTTGCCGGGTTTGGGACTCCAACCATGCAGTTGGCCAAGTGGGATCCAGCCGCCTTAACCACCATGCCACCTAGCTGGCCCACCATTAGCTATTTTATTAACTGAGGAAAATCATCGTAGTTTCATTCAGAAGGATCAAGTATCAACTATGCTATCACTTGAGGATTTGGAGGCAAGTATTCATGGAGTCCAATGACCTGGCCTGAAGTGTTGGATTTCTGAATTTCTAAGTGATGACAAAACACAAGGTAAATTCATTGACATCCCAGGATTTTAACTACCCATTTAGGAGGGAAACATAAAATGCCAACTCTCTTCATGACACCAAGGATTAAGAAGGCAATCGTTTTCTTAGACATTGTTTAGTAGACTGGTCCAGTGCTAGGATTCTATTTCAGCCATCTGAATATGCTTTAAAATACCATGTCTCTCTATTAGAGGAAAGTTACCCCATTCTCACCATCAACAGAGCCATTTGGGTCACTGCCCTGGGGGTCCTATTGGCTAGGTCACTGATGACAGCCAGGGATCATAAGCATGTAAGAATAGAGTAAATCTGGCAGATCTGCTTGCTTTAGTCAGTATCTCCCGCTGCCTCAGGCATGCCTCGCTGAGAAAGAATACAGTTTGGTGGATGGGCATGCGCACTTTCACTAAAGGTGACAGGACCATGAGTATTAGGTCCCAAATTCTCTGGCTGTTTCTTCATTCACATCATTTCCCCAATAATGGTTGATTGTGAAATATGTCCAGGAATATGATTTATTTTTTTTATGTCTTGGTAAGATTTCTCACCAAGCCAATTCACAAATGTGAAAGAAAAAAAAAAATCACTGTCACATCCTCTGAGCACAATACCTCTCTAGAAGGTACAGTCATCAAGCTCAAAGACCATTGTTTAGTTCAAGGTGGGTGTGCTATTAGTTCCCAGAGTGACTGACGAGGCAGCACCAGACAGCTTTGTCTATAAGCCCTGCTCTGGGTGAGTAGGAAGCGTACTCGCCCCCACCTCCCTTCTTTTCCAGTGGCTAGGATTTGTTACGGGGGAGTAGGAGGTAAGAGAAATACACGGCATCCATGTAACCGGCTGAAGCTTCTGCTTATGTATTCGTTTGCCGAGGTCCCTGTGGTGTCCTCAGGATGCATGTTCCTTTGGAGGAAGGTACCCCTTTTAACAAAACATCACAGAGGGAGGTGAACAGTCCCCCCAGGACGACAGCTGAGATTCACACCCCACACATACCCACAAGCACAGGGAAAAACACTGAGAGATTTTCACAGAGTGTTGGGGCAAAGGGAAGGGGAGAACAGGCCTAAAGGCAGGAGGATGTTTACCTTCCCAAAGATCTACCGTCTGAAAAATGTCAGTGGTCCTCACTCCATAGATTTCTGCAGCTTTTAGGAACTGGGAGATTTGCTCCATCTGCTTAAAAGCCATCTTTGACTCTGAGATCTTGGGAATAGGCTCTTGTCCTGGTGGGTATAAGCTGTTTATCAGCTTGCACAGGACCTGAAGGGAGAGGAGAGGAAAGAATCAGTGTTGCCCTTTGTCTTCACAGGTCCTGAGTGAGAAGCAAGTCCTGGTCCCAGCAGGACAATGCTCACTAGGTCTGGGGAGGCAGGAGGGCATGGGCTCTGGGCTGTGTGGCCAGGCCTGGGTCCTGATCCCGAGGGCCAGATGGCCCTGTCCTCACATGACTGCTCCAGACTCCAGACCATAGAGAGTCCTGCAGCCCGGGAAGCCCATTCCCTTCTTCTGCCTCACTTCCTTTTTCTGGATGAGGGTAAGCATGGTTACAGAATGACGAGAGGTGATGAGGCCATGATTCTAGACTTTCAGTGCGGGAATGAGTTAGTGTCAAAGGTTACAGTCTAATATTATGTTTTTCTACCAAAAGGCAGATCAGAAATAGGCTCCAAATAAGTCTTCGCATCTATCTTAATGATATGTGAGAAACCGGGCTGGGTACCCTCTTCCCAGACACGTATAACCCAAGTCCGGGGCAACCCAGCAGAAGCGAGGCTCGCAGTTACGTAACAGATGAAGCCTGCGGGAAAAGATGGGCCGTTGGAATCAGTGGAGCTGGAGATGGCCAAACCCCTAAACACACACTAGCATCTGGTCTGAAAAGCACTTATCAAACAAGGATTCCCTCGGGTTGCCTGAGAGCCCAACCATTCAGCAAACAGACCTGGAGCGCTCCAGGGAGCATGGCTCCCGGAAGGATGGGAAAGTGGCAAGCGCCCCCCCTCCCTTTGTTTACCCATTCCCCAGGGGGAAGAAATGGCCCCAGAAGAGCTGATGCACCAAGAAGGCTGCAGAGATGATTAGGAAATACTGCTCTCTTTTCTCACCGGAAAAATCCAAAGAACCTTGAATGTGCCGACAACTCAGAGGGAGGCAGTGATGCTTGGATGGGAGGCGAATCCTCTAGGCTAGCTAGGGAATTGTGCGGGGAATCCGTATCTACCCACCCTGAAGAAATAGAGGCATCTCCATCCCCTCCCCGTGAGAAACCCGCTGGGCAACAGCAGTTCCCGGCGTAGCTTCGCGTTAACAGAGGGTTTCCCTGCCCAGCGCCCCAGCCACGGATCGGATCGCGCCGGCCTTACCGTCCCGTCCATCAACCATTTCTGAAAATGGGCCCTGCCGGGGGACGGGTGCTCGATGTCCTCGGCGCACTGCAGGATGATCCAGTCCACCAGCTTGTTCTCCAGGTCGGCGTCATACTTCTGCTCGATCTTCTCCTGCACCTCTCGGCTTAAGCCGTAGCTCGGGCCCCTGTTAGCCATCTCTGCGAGAGAGGAGAGGACGCGCGCGGCATCCACACAATAGACGCAGCGGCCCGGCTCCCTGCGCACCCGGCGGGGATGGGGCTGGGGCTGGGCCGCCCGGCTCAGCAGCAGCGAGCGGGCAGAAAGCCGGGCGTGGTTTCTATCCGGGAGCCAATGAAGCCAATGGGGTTTCACCTACACACGGGAAGGAAAGCGCAGCCACGCGCCAGTGACTCCAGAATAAAGCCCCCGCCAGCCCGGCGGGGCTGGAACCCCTCGCGGCCCGCCTATCAGAGAAAGGAGGTGATGTCAAAGCACTCACGAGCGAGCCCGACCCCCCAGGCTGCAAGGGGGATGGGCGGCGGTCGTTTCTCCCCCTTGCAGAAGCGCGTTGAGCCGGTCGTTCACATGCGGGGAGGAAGGGCTGCCCGGACGTGCAGCCGCGGGTGCCCCGTGGCGCGCGGGAGAACCGACACCGATTAATTTTCGCAGGGCGCAGGGGGGTCAGGCCAGGGCCGTTGCTAAGAGCCCTCCAAAAAGCCAGCCCTTTCTCGTGTCAGGAAGCCCGCCCGCGCTCTCCCGCTGGGAGCTGCTTTCTCAGCTGCACAATCCCTTCCCTTCTCTGGGGAGACCTCGGGCTGTACACAAGGCCCGCACGCAGCTGAGCGGGGGGGCGGGATGCGGGCCTGGGGAGGCTCCTTCTGCCAACTGCCCATCTGCCACGGAGCCCGACCGCTCTCCCCTGCCTCCGAGGTCACGATTTTCTGGCAGGAAAGAAGGGGAGAGGCAGAGAGTTACAACCGGCTCACTTGTTCATCTGCCAGTTCAGCTCCATCCAGAAACTTCCATCCTGGCTGGAAAACTGTTGTGCTTCCGTGGGACTTTTTTACTATTAGGTTTTTGCCATAAGGTGGTGGAGAGAGAGAAAGGGAGAGTGAGAAATAACCCCCGCCCCAAAGGGGGATGGCCAGACAGGAATCCCTTCTCCTCCATTCACCTTGGGGATTTGAGGCACGCACCCACAGGAGCCTGAGCCTGTCGTGAGTTTTAAGCGGGGGTTCTGGACTCAAACTGCAGTCATGTGGGAACCCAGCGCTTTAACAGCCGCCACCTGCTGGCCCCTTCAAGGCTATTTTTAGATAGGAAGAGCAAGTTTTCTAAGTTGACCAAAGGCGATGCAGCAACAGCGCTTAGAGTGCTAGATGTTGATAGAGCGCAAAGCCTTCCTCTGTCTATAACGACGAAGGAGCGTGAAGGCGCAGCTGACACACCTCATAACTGAACATCCGGCATGAGCAAGCAAGGCCCAGGGAGAAGGCATTAGCTGGCACTTGGCCTGAAATTTTATAAGCGCTAAGGGGTTCGGCAGTGTGTTCCCCTAGAGTGTAAGCCACTGGATCTCCTTAGTGTTGTGTCCCTGGGGACTTGCCATGAGAAAAACACTCAGTATTTTGTTCTTTGATTCATTTTTTTTCATTCATCAAATAGTTGTATGTAACTACACCAGCACTGAGCAGAGAGGGGATAAAACGCAATTCTTACCTCTAGACTGAATTAACTGATTCAAGTGCATTAGATGGAGCAATCCTAGTACATGGGATGGTGATCTTTGTGTCTGTGGAAAATTGATTAGAAGCTGTGCAGGAAATGACTTCTCAAACATGGATGGAGAAAAATCTGCTGGCTGGGGTCTGGACTAATGAAAATTTAATTACTCAGTAAGTATGTGAGTGGTTTGCTGGAGAAAAGATTTCTGTGGTCAGTAGAGACAACTTCATGAAAGACACAGGGCCGAGAGCACTGGGAGGTTTTGCCAACGCTGTAGGTTTAGAAAGAGACAAGGGAGAGACTGAGGCAGGTCTCGGTGTTGCGTGGAATTGTCAGTTGAAGAAGTGCTTTAGGGGGCTGTTGGTGGTACGGCGGTAAATCGCCACACTTTGGGAGACTAACTTACGTAAGAAGGCTCTGGGTTCAAATCCACAGACCTCTCTGAGTTGCACATGACAAACATTAAAGGAAAAAAAAGGGGGCGAGGATCTAATATCAGAACTGTCTCCAGAGACTTGGAGCTTGGGGAAGAGCAGGGGAATCATCAGCAGAATTGTGAAAGTCACTGGTTGCATCTTGGGGGGTTGTAATACAACCAGTTTCAATCTAGAACCAAAGGAACAGAGGCCCAAATAGAAAGCATGTTACTTTCCCAGTGACTGGAGTTCCTTTAAGGAAGACACAAGCCTAAAGATGGACATTTACGGTTTTTTTAATACAGATTTTTGCAATAGGGTGCATATGCTTGCTGAAGAGACAGAGACAGAGAGACAGAAAGCAAGAAATCACCC
>NW_006159942.1:1372205-1397002 GCF_000334495.1 Tupaia belangeri chinensis
CCCCCCCGGGCGATGGCCATGCTGCAATCCCTTCTCCTTTGTTTTCCTCTCGGGACTTTGGGCACACACAAGCATGTGCCTGGAGTGAGTTTCAAGCCACGTAGGTCCAGGACTCGAACTGAGGTCGGTCATGTGGGAATCACATGCCTTAACCATTATGCCACCTGCTGACCCCTAATTCCTTTTTTTTATACTGTACTTTGCCAATCTTTTGTACCCTCAGATACTCTCTGCTGTAATAGCATAGCTGGTGTGCTTTAAGGGAATTATCTGGAGCGGATAAGATGGCAGAGAGGGGACACCGCAAAGAATTGTTTAGAAGTTTCTAGAAATCCACAGTAAATTGAGTCAGCCGGTAGCATGGTTAACGCACTGGATCTCACATGGTGACTGTGCTGTTCTAATCCTGGACTCAGCCGCTTGAAGAACTCATCTGGCGTTACATTTTCAGGAATTTGAGAGCCTGTTACTAAACTCGGCTGTTATTAGTAGTTAAATTATGTTAACTTATCCTTAAAAACATTATATTAAAAACAAAGGTTACTCAGGGGCCAGCAGGTGGCGTGGTGATTGAAGTGCTGGGCTCCTACATGGCCAGTGGTGGTTAGAGTCTTGGACACATTCTGGGTGAGTGTGCATGTGTGCCCAAAATCCTGAGAGGAGACTGGAGGAGAAGGGATTGTGGCATGGCCATCTCCCCAAGGGGTGATTTTTCACTTTCCCTAAGTTTCTCTTTCCCACCTGTGAGCGCAGGCACCCTACAACAACAAAAACTTAAAAAAAAAAAAAAAAGGTTAGTCAAACCAATTATAGGAACCAGTGGTTAGTGTAATGGCTATGTCGCTGGACTCCCATGTAATCAAGCACAGTTCAAGTCCCAGACCTGGTGGTTTAAACTCACGCTGGGCACATGTGCATGTGAGCCCACGATCCCGAGAGGAAAATAGAGGAGAAGGGATTGTGGCGTGGCCATCCTCCCCGGGGGGGTGATTTCTTGTTTTCTGTCTGTCTGTCTTTCTCTTTCTGGCAAGTGCATGTGCCCTATAGCAAAAACCTCTCCAAAAACCGAAAAAACAAAAAAAAACCCAAATCGTACCCTCATTTATTTCTCTGCATGTTATTATTACCTACATTCACAAAGATACTTGTGTTTATTGTCTCTACGTGGTATGCTATTGCACATTTCTTCCCAACTTCATTTTCAGAAATGTCATGATTGTAGCTTGAAACCAGTAAAGATGGTATTTGTGCTATGGATACTGGCAATGCTAAAAATCGGAGTTTTTCTTGTTTGTTTCTTAGTTTTTGCCACCAGGCGTGTGTGCTCATCAGACACACAAAAAGAGAAAGGGACAGTGAGAAATCACACCCCAAAGGGGATGGCCACAGCTCAATCCTTTTTCCTCTATTCTCCTCTCAGGATTTTGGGCATGTATGCATGTGCCCAGCATGATTTTCAAGCTGCCAGGTCCAAGACTTGAGCCATGCAGTTGGCCATGAGGGAATCTATCTGCCTTAATTTCCACACCATCTGGGGCCGTTCTTTTTTTTTTCCCCTCTTTTCCCTTTTTCCTAGAAAACCAGTTTAACATTTATTTACTAGTCTTGGTGTTCGCAGCCGCCACCGCGCCACGGTCTCTCTCCAACAGCAGCGCTGCCTCTAGCTCGCCGAGCTCCAAGTGAGGAGGTCTCTTTACCATGGCTCATACAAAGCAAACAGCCTGCAAATCCACGGTGGTAAAACACCAGGGAAGCAACTGGCTACAAAAGCCTCTCGCAAGAGTGCGCCCTCTACTGGAGGGGTGAAGAAACCTGTTGTTACAGGCCCAGTACTGTGACACTCTGTGAAATTAGACGTTATCAGAAATCCACTGAACTTCTGATTCACAAACTTCCTTTCCAGCGTCTGCTGTGAGAAATTGCTCAGGATTTCAAAATAGATCTGCGTTTCCAGAGCGCAGCTATTGGTGCTTTGCAGGAGGCAAGTGAGGCCTATTTGGTAGGCCTTTTCGAAGATACCAACCTGTGTGCTATCCATGCCAAACGTGTAACAATTATGCCAAAAGACATCCAGCTAGCATGCCGCATAACGTGGAGAATGTGCTTAAGAATCCACTATGATGGGAAACATTTCATTCTCAAAAAAAAAATTTTTTTTCTCTTCTTCCTGTTATTGGTAGTTCTGAACATTAGATTTTTTTCCCCATGGGGTCAGAAAGTACCTAAATATATGATTGCAAGTGGAAAATAGGGGACAGAAATCGGGTATTGGCAGTTTTTCCATTTTCATTTGTTGTGGATTTTTAATATAAATGCGGGGATGTAAAACATTAATGCAAGTCAAAATGTTTTGGGGAACAAGTTTCAGCAGTTCAACTTTATAACAATTATAAATAAACTTGTTAAATTTTTCTGGACAATGCCAGCATTTGGATTTTTTTAAAAACAAGTAAATTTCTTATTGACTGCAAAAAAATGCAAAGCAAAACAAAAAAACATTTACCGGTCTTGCACAGGCTTATGTATCATGCAGAAGGTTTGAGCTCTTTCACAGGGAAAAAGAATGACCAGATCTCATTTGGGAAAAGGAAAAGGACACAGTCAATGTGACACACAGTCTGGTGTCACAGGAGTATGGAGGCAGCATGTACAGTAAGAGGACTTACAAACAGGGAGGTACATAACCTGAGCAAGGCAGTGAGCTGCAGACGTACTGCATTTGGGAGGTCCGTGGTTCAGCCCAGTTCATTAGGCAGTTGGTTTCATGGGTCTGGAGCTCAAGCGAGCAATCCAGGCTGTGGAAATGTTGATCATACTTGAATCACCTGCATGCAGGTCCTGGTTCAAACCATGAACATGGGGATGCTGCTCAAGGTGAATAAGCACAGGAGTGCTCAGGCCAGAACATACATCATGATGTGGGAGGAGGAGCCAGCAAAGCAGGGGACAGATGTCTGGGATAAACATTGTCCAAATGAAGCTCCTGGCCTCCATGGTCCTTTGCCAAGGGCAGGCTGGCATACATAGTGAGAATCTCAAAGCAGTGGGCTCTATCAAAAAGACACAGAGAGAGAGCTGTTCATGAGAGCACAGAGGGCCAGTAACAAACTTCCTGGAAAAAATAACTTGGGGCTGACTTAGAAAGGGCTTCACAGAGAAACTGACATCTGAGCTTCTTTTTTAATAGAAGAAAGGGTATCTATCAATAAATACCTGAAAAGTCCAGGAAAAGCAGACAACATAATGGCAAAGCATATTTTTCCCTAAAGATTTGGGTAAAAACTGCATTTTTCTAGGTATGTTTTCTATGTATACCAAAGCATCACCTTTTCTGGCCAAAGTTACACGTAGGACAAAATTATTTCTAAGTTAAGAAGTTACTTTAGATCTGTATATAATATAAAGGGAACTTTAGAATGGTACATATAATTCCATCCACCTTCTCCCCTCCTCCAGACAAAGTTTTACAATTTTTTAAAACTCTTTCCAATTTAATGAACATTAGGCATACTCACTTTGGGTACGGTCCTGGGAGTAATTATGTAGATAGGAATGTTCCCTTATCTCTTATCTTATCCTTGGTCTTCTCTTCCTGTCCTCTGCAGACCTTTCTACTGGCTGCTCAAAGGGCATCCTGTTTAGATTTGTGTCTGGAAATACCCCTGAGCTCAACAGATGCAGCAACAGCAAAGTAAACCAAGTGGCCTCATGGAGCCTTCCTTTGCGTTGGCATTTGCTTATTCTTCTGTTGCATATACTGAGACTGTTTAGGAGTCACGTCACTTTAAAAATAACTCAGGAGTCCCAGAGAAAAGGCACTTAGAGGCGGCTGGCTGTTCGTGTATTTCACGTGTCACTGAATCTATGGCATAAAATGGTTTTAGAAAGAGGTTTGCGGAAAAGTAGGAAAAACACTGAAGTAGCTAATGATGTACTAAAATGCACTCAATCTTATGGATCCAAACTCACTATGAACGTGTAATGTTAACCTCACAAAACTAGATGAAATGTGTAACAGCATTTCCTATCATTAGATCAAGAAACTTCCTTTTCCTCTATTCTTTTTTCCCCAGCCATTGACTATTTGAAAGAACATCTAAAAATTAATGTTCCAATTTGGGATCTTGAAGTTAAGGTCCATCCAACTCAGCTTTCGAAGCCCCATCTGCTTCCTTACCTCTGCAGGGTGTGTTCATCACTCTCTAAATTATGCTTTCTATATAGTAAAAACAAAAGAATGTGTCATTGATCCTATGGCTATGTGTACCCGGTTACTTGGGTTCATTTCATATCACTTTATAGATGAGAAAACGGAAGCCCAAGGACGTTAAATTGTCCAGTCACAAAGCCAGTAAATGATGGGCCACGATTCAAACTTACGCTCTGGACTCTTTGCTCTTAACTACCATTCTAAACTATTTCTGAATATTCTATTAAGAATCTAATCACATTCACTACATTTTAATTCTAACTCCAGAACGCTCATGTTTCTAGTAACTCTGATGCCCCTCGATGTCTGGGTGAGACAGGCCCTTAAATAATGTTCTCCTCTCAGGTTGAGGATGCCAGCACCAGGCACCATGGCACACAGATGATTCACCTTCTTTGTTTTTGTCCGGTGGAGTGTAGTTCAATTACTCTCTAAAACACTGATCAGTTCTGTATGGGTATCGGGTCTCCAGGACAACTCCTGGGTTCAAAGATTTGCTAGAGGACTCAGAGGACTCAGCATACAGTTCTACTCACAGCTGTGATTTATTACGGTGAAAGGATACAAAGCAAAATCAGCAATGGGAAAAGCACATGGGGTGAAGGCCCGTGAAACCAGGTGCGGGTTTACAAGAATCCCCTCCCGGGGTTTCACACAGCAAAAGCTTCACTCTCCCAATGGGCTTTAACAGCATGCATGAAATGCTGCCCACCAGGGGAGCCTGTAGGAGACTCAGTGCCCAGGGTATTTCCTGGGAGCTGGTCACAGAGGCAGTCTCTGCCTGGCCCAACCTCAATTTCCAGACGGCCAGAAGGAAAGGTATTCAGCCCAAACGGTATCACTTGTCCAGACAGGTTAGGCATAGCGAGCTACTCTTACCAGCTCTAGGAACAATAGAAGCCCCCTGAAACTCAAGTTCCCAGATGCCAGCCAAGGGCCAGCCTTGTAAAGGTCTCTCTTACACATGAGCAGTAGGGCAACTATGGTGACACTTTCCTGCACAGCAATATTATCCCAACATTTTTTCAACATCAATAAATTAAACTTACTTTCTTGAATTGTTTTTTGAACCACATATACTATTTGCTAGTTCCTTCATTAATGAGTTAAATAATACCTGCCACTTGCTCATTATATATATTGAGTCATTGTCAGCTTAATACAAGTTTTACTTGAACTTATAATCTAAGCAGGCTAATTAAAGACCAGTCAAAATTAATAGAGAAAAAACACAACTCAATAAAATCGAGGCCAACTACTGTACAAGCTCATTGTAGTTATTAAGAAACAAAACTGTATACTTGCATTTTGTATTTTCTTACCAACTGTCTACATTTCAGAAAGCAATCTGATTTAGATGGCAATCACTTGGCTATTTGCACTTATGACAAATGCCGACAAAAAATTAACTTCTCTTTTTAGAGAGATTTTTACTATAGGGCACATGAGCTTGCCAGAGAGACAGAAAGACAGAAAGCAAGAAATCACACCCCAGGGGCGATGGCCATGCCACAATCCTTTCTCCTCCATTCACCTCTCAGGATTTTGGGCATGCATACACACGCACCCAGTGTGAGTTTTAAGCTACCGGGTCCAGGACTCTAACTGCAGTCAACTCCATGGGAGTCCAGTGACCTGGTCCTAAAAAATTAACATTTCTGCAAGTAGACAGTAATATCTCAAAACTTCCTCTTCAGTTTTGCCAATCATGATATAAAAATGATACATCATTGTTTAAGATGCAACTCCCCATTTAAATATGACATATAAGTCAAAATTTAGAAATATCTATCACTAAAAAGTTGTGTCTTATAAAAAGTAAAACCTTAATTCTAAGTATAAATATAACATGCAGCATATAATAAAAGTAATATTATTTTTTTAACTTTATTATGCCTCTAACACTTCTCTAATCATTTCAGATTTATTTCAATAAACATTTCCTCTATGTTGTGAATTGTTTTAAAATCCAGTGTAATTTTACAAATTTCCATATATATATATTTGTACTAAACCAAAAAACAAAATATTCAAGCTTTATTAGTTACTCTAAGTAGAAGAGGATGTAATTAAGAGCTAGTGTAGCTAACATAAACATAAGAAAGGTAAACATTTCTTGAATAAAAAAATAGGAAAAATTTTAATGGAAAAAAAAAAATCAAGGATTGAAAAAAAGAGAAAATGGTCCAAATAGCAGCTTGGTACTTCCTTCACAATTTGTATTACTTGTGCAAATAACATCATTAAATAAATACTTATGTGATATTTACAAAACAGAGGTAAGAGGGAGAAACTGAAAGTGTCAGAGTCTGTCATCTGTCCTCCCTCTCGCAATGCCTGGATACATTAATTTACTAACAGCTAAAAATGTGATCCTAGTTAACTGTAGTTGAAAGTTTATCAATTAAATCATCGATGGTGTAGACAAGAAGCTGAATGTCCGCTTTTTCCTTCATTCGGTGATCACTGTGTTTGCGGAGGATGACATCGACATCGGTGCTGACTAAGCGGTCGGCAACCTGCATGGACGTGTGCCAGGGGACGATGTCGTCCTTCATGCCATGGAGCAATCGGATAGGACAGGTCACGGGGATAGGGCTGTGTAACAAGCAGTGCTGCTCGGCTTCTTTAATGAAACTGTACTGAATGTGGTAGGCTCCTTCCTCATGGTATTTTGATGGCAAGGTCCACACACCTTTCAACTCCACTTCCTTTTTTACCTATTGGGGAAAAATGAGAAAATCAAAGTATGGTTTAAACATATGCAACAATTTGAAATAATCTGAGGAGAGTAGTCCTTTAGCAAGAGGAAAGAGATAACGAAAGTGTAACAATAATAACCAATGCAACACCCTGTGTAAAGTACTGTGACAGGTACTTTATACATATTATCTTGTAGGATACTGATAATTCCATGTTAATAAAAGAGGATATTAAGGTTCAGAGAGGCTAAATATCATATACCAAGTTCAAAGGTAATAAGTGTTATGACCAGGATTCAAACTGAGATTTATCTAACTTGATCATATCGCATCCTTTTTGTTTTTTTAAATTGCCAGAGGGTGTGTGCACTTGGCAGAGACAGAGAGAGAGAGAGAGAGAGAGAGAGAGAGAGAAGAGTGAGAAACAATCCCCGAGGGACCAGCAGTTAGTGTAATGGCTATGTCGCTGGACTCCTATGTAGCCGACCGCGGTTCGAGTCCTGGACCCGGTGGCTTAAACTCATTCACGCCGGGTGCGCGCCTGTGTGCGTGCCCACGATCCCGAGAGGAGAATGGAGGAGAAGGATTGCGGCGTGGCCATCCACCCTAGGGGGTGATTTTTCGCTTTCTGTCTCTCTGTTTCTGTCTGGCAAGCACACGCGCCCTATAGCAAAAACCTCTCAAAAAAAAATAAATAAAAGAAATCCCCAATGGAGCATAGTCACTCTGCAATTTCATCTCCATTTTTCCATCCTATGGGGATTCCACAAGTGCCAGGAATCAAATGTGGTTGGTCATGTGGGATGTGGTTCCCCCAACCACTAGGCTACAGGACCAAATCCAACATATAGCATTCTTAAATCACGTGTTGCTTTACCCTCAAATCAAAGGAGGAAAGGAGAAAAATCTTTTTAGATTTCAAAAGCATAGAACTAAAAGTGCCTATAAGAGAAGTAGCTAAAATGGGTGTGGCTAAGGGAAGAGAAGAACCAAGTTTAGAACTGAAAATAAAAAATAAGACTGGTTATTCTAGGACAATGATAAAATACAATTATGGAATTTTAGGCTGAACGTAAAAAAAATACATAGTTTTTACTTTACAGAGTTTTATAAATGAAAAAAATCCCTGCTTGTTTTGGATGACACAACTTCAAGTACTCTAAAAAAATGAACAATAATATCATTTCTACATTTATTTTTATAATATATGTCTTTTCTTTGAGAATTCCTACTTTTGTATTACAATTTTTCAAATTATTTTTCTAATATAAATTAGAATTTTCTATGAGTAACATATACTCATTACAGAAAACACAAAATACAAAAAAGTATAAAAAGAAATCACCCACAATCCTACCTCATATATACAAACATTAATATTTATTTCCTTTTAGTACTTTTCCATGTGTGTGGGTTTTATTTACTTTTCTAAGGCTTTCCTTTATATTTTTTTGCCACAGGGTACATGCACTTGCCTGGAGAGAGACAAAGAGGGAAAGACCAAAATCTCCTGCCAGAGGGAATGTCCATGCCACAATCCTTTTTCCTTCAGACTCCTCTTGGGATTTTGGGCCCACACATGCACCCAGTGTGATTTTCAAGCCACTGTGTCTGACACTCAAACTGTGGTCAGCCATGTGGGAGTCCAATGCCTTAACAATATACCACCTGCTGGTCCCATGTGTGTTTTTTATACATGTAATATGCAATACACATATATTCCATATTCATATACAGTTTCCTTTATTTACTAAATATATGTCTGGGCTTTAAAAAATTCTATGGGAAATTTTTAACTGCTGTAGAATAGCCTAGTATAATTGAGTTAATGTAATTAGCTTGACAATTTCCATACTGCTGTGAACTTATGTGAATATCATTGAGCATAAAGGTTTATCTGTATATAATTCTTTGGAAAGATTCTCAAAACTGAAATAATATATATCAGTAATTTATTGCAAATAAAAAAACAAAAAGCCAATAAAATATATGTGATATGACCTATATATATTTAGGTATTTTAGTGTACATCTTTTAATTCTGAAAGGACTTATTAATTCAATGAAAAGCTATGTATCAGAAATCTACACTTCTTCAAATCAGTCTATAAATGATTTGAAATTCATAAAATTCTAAAAAACTATAAAATGCATAAATCAATTTTAACATCATGTGACTCCCTGTATTAAAACAACATGTGGGAACCAAATATTTAAAGCAAAAATTATATTTAGTTATCCTTAGCTACTCAAGATTGTTCCTGAATTTGCATGTATTTCAGTAGTTAGAAATCAGTTTCACTGGTTATGAACTTAAGTGTAAGCTATGCTAATTACTGACACAGAATTAATTATAGTTTTAGTTTAAGCATCTCTGCCCCCAATTATTCTGCTATCTGCCACTGAAAGGAATACATTTGGTTCATTTGAAGAACGAAGTTAACCTTATAAAATGTTGTGTGTCTCAAACCCTCAAAATCAAGTTCAAAAACAGTAAAAAACAGCTGAAAGAAAAAGTACAGTATACATGAATTCTATACAAAGCAGAAACCCTATAAAGGCAGAAGCTTAGATTCCAAACATTTGTGCACCCTGTGTAAGGCCCCCTAGTGTCCAAATAAGGAGATAATGATTAGAGCCAGTTAAGGGAGAGGTCAAGTCCCTAAAAAATGGTAAATGTTGGGATTGATATTTCCATTGTTACAAAAGATGGTAAAAATTTCCATTTCTGCTCCATTGACATTGTTAGGGTTAGCTGTTTGTGGGGAAAAGAAGACATTACAGCCCTACCCTTTCCTTAAACGTGCTTTTAAATAAAGAAGGGTTCAACATGCTTCTATTAATAACTGCTTGCATATCTACTTTGGGATTAGCAAAGATATGCCCTGATTTGCGGATTAGAGGTCACTTATCCTCACTCTGAGTCAAGGAGATACACACATGCAAAAAGAAACGTACATAGATCTTATAACTTCCCAATAACCAAAAAACTGTTTGATTATTTTTAATCTGTGTCCTTGAGATTATTTCCTACCATGATAAGCACTGCATTATTAAGTTAGAAGATGGTAAAAGGAGTCTATGGGGGACCAGTGGATGTTGTAAGGGTTACATTGTGGACTCCCACGTAGTCAACCATGGTTGGAGTCCTGGATCTGGTGGCTTGAAACTCACACTGTGTGTGTGTGTGTGTGTGTGTGTGTGTGTGTATGTGTGCCCAAAATCCTAAGAAGTGACTTGAGAAGAAATTATGGCGCAGCCATCCTCCCAAGGGGGATTTCTTGCTTTCTGTCTCTCTGGCAAGCACATGCGCCCTATAGCAAAAATCTCTCAAAATAAGAAAAGGGACTCATGGTATAGATGCACAAGGCAACAGTATGAGGATAGAACAACTATGTATAAGAAAGGACCAAGAAGGTGAAAAAAAAACTTCACAAAAAGGAGGTAAGTCCAAGGAAAAACAGATATGTAATTTCAGTAGTGATAGGAAATAATATGAGGAGTCTGGCAATGCAAATAACCCTTTAAAACAATTTTTTTTTAATTTGCTTATTTTTTTCCATGAGTAAGAGACAGACAGAAACAGACACTGAGACAGAAACAGAAACAGCACCCACAGGGGGTCTAGATGTCACGCTCTACACCCAGCACCAGCCAGTGCCAGATCTTGGGCACTCCAGAGAGGTCTCTGGACATGAACCTGGAACCTTCCCACGTGAAGAAGCCTTAGAGAGCACACTGCTTTACTACCGTACCACCATCTGGCCCCTGCAATGCTATTTCTTAAGAAGCTACGACAACATGAACTAAGAATAAACAAAACATGATCTATGGCAACTGAAGTGCTTAAACATATGTCCAGTAGGAATGTAATAAACTACTTACCTTTCTAGTTATTTCAAAAACCTCATTTGTACCATAATTTGCTGAAGAACATGCTAATAAGACTTTTTTAAAAAGACTTAGGAGTAGAAAAAAGAACGCCAAGTAAGTATCAAAGCCAGGAATGGCAAGTTTGTTCTCTGTGCTGGCTCTGATTGACTGATAATGTCTGCCTGGAGAGCTCCATTGGGAGGACCCAAAGACTAAAAAATAGTTTCATAATCGAAAAGCTCAGCATAACATGTCCATAAGAAGAGGTATTGGGACTAGCAGTTAGCGTAATGACTATGTTGCTGAACCTCCACGTAGTCGACCGCGGTTCAAGTCCTGGACCCAGTGGCTTAAACTCATGCTGGGCGCGTGTGCATGCTCAAGATCCCGAGAAGAAAATGGAGGAGAGGGGATTGCAGCGTGGCCATCCCCTGGGGAGGTGATTTCTCACTTCTGTCTCTCTCTGTCTCTCTAGAGAGCACATGCATCCTGTAGCAAAAACCTCTTAAAAAAAAAGAATAGGTATTATTATTGTCCATATGCCACAAAATAAAATGAGAGATATAAAAAGATCATAATGTAAGATCCAACTAAGAAAATGTTACTAAAAAATAAAATTTTAAAGTGTGATTTCCTTAATGTGGCTCAAACATTTGGCAGAATGACCTGAAAGGACTACAAAGACAAAGAAACCTTAAACAAGAGCCCAAACAGTTAAAGGTGACAGAGACTGTGTACAAGCAGGCAGCTAAGACAAAAGATGGGCTAACACAATAAGCCCACGGGAGAGCATGCATGAACAAATATTCTAAGAAGCAGCAGAAGAATGATGAGAGGTATACACTGAGGTTACCAAAGCTAAGTGTGACTTACCTCAATAGGAAGCTGATTAAATTTTGTCACTAGGGCATCTGCTGCTGTAGCTACACCAATAAGAGCCATGACCTTCCCTGGCCGTGCAATTGCAGCATGAAGCATAAGCCATCCACCAAGGCTAGATCCAACTAGGATCTAAAAATAAAAATATGTACAGATTTAAAGAGGGATTTTTGTCTATTAGCTCCCAGACTTTTAATACTTGGCACAAAGTAGAATTTAGTTATGATTAACTTTTTTGGGGGGAGAGGTTTTTGCTATAGAGCGCGTGCACTCACCAGACAGACAGAGAGAGACAGAGAGATAGAAAAGGAGAGAAATCACTCCCCAGGGGGGATGGCCACGCCGCAATCCCTTCTCCTCCATTCTCCTCTCAGGATCTTGGGCACGCACGCACATGCGCCCAGCCTGAGTTTAAGCCACAGGGTCCAGGACTCGAACCATGGTCGACTACGTGGGAGTCCAGCGACATAGCCATTATGCTAACTGCTCGTCCCGTATGATTAACTTTTCATTAAAAGTATTACACCTATAATATGGCATGAACTATGAAAATAAAATTTGTGCAATGGAAAGTAAAATACATTTTACTGAGAAAGACATGACAATTCAAAGTCAAATACCATAATAAATTATTTATCACTTAAAATATTAAGTATTTTTCCCATGTAAAGAAACAGCTCACATATCATGAGATCACAGTCAATAATTACATTATATTTAACAAAAATAGTCACCTGTGGTCCTACAGCTAAGTCATCAATTATAGAAAGAACATCTTTTCTCCATTTCCCCACTGTGCATTCTTCTAAATTACCATCTGAACTTCCAACTCCTGAGTAATCAAACCTGGAAAAAGGAAAAAAAAAAAATTCTAAATATCTAGCTACCTATTTTTTTGATTATTGTAACACAACCTTCATTATTATAATATCTAAAACATAGTAAAACATCACAGTCAATATACATTCCAGTAAATCCTACTGGTTTACTCTTCAAATATCTCCTATACCATCCAATCACACCTTTTTTTTTTGGAGAGATTTTTGCTATAGGGCGCATGCACTCACCATAAACAAAGAGGGAGACAGAGAGACAGAAAGAGAGAAATCACCTCCCCGGGGGTGGGGGGATGGCCACGCCTCAATCCCTTCTCCTCCATTCTCCTCTCGGGATCTTGGGCATGCACACATATGTACCTTGCTAGAGTTTAAGCCACCAGGTTCAGGACTCAAACCGTGGTCGACTACATGGGAGTGAGTTTAAGCCACCGGGTTCTGGACTCGAACTATGGTCGACTACATGGGAGTCCAGCGATGTAGCCATTAGGCCATCTGCTCATCCCCATCCAATCACATTCTTACCTTCTTTACAGACACCAGCCTGGATCAAGTGATCATCTTTTATCTGGTCTTAGGCAATAGTCTCTAAATACGTCTCCCCATTTCCATTTTCACCCTTGTTGTCCATTCCTCACATACTAGTCAGAGCAATCCTTTTAAAACACAAAACATGTTTTGAACAAAACCTCCAAAGACTTTTTAGTCTGGTCTTTCTTACTGTTCTTCCTCAACTGTGTCCTCACTTTCTTCCTTGAAGTTTAAGAAATACATAACCTGGGACTAGCAGTTAGCGTAATGGCTATGTGGCTAAACTCCCATGTAGCCGACTGCGGTTTGAGTCCCGGACCCGGTGGTTTAAACTCACGCCGAGCACGTGTGCGTGTATGCCCAAGATCTCGAGAAGAGAATGGAAGAGAAGGGATTGTGCTGTGGCCATCCCCCTAGGGGGGTGATTTCTCGCTTTCAGTCTTTCTGTCTCTGTCTTTCTGGCAAGCGCATGCGCCCTATAGCAAAAACCTCCCCCCCTACAAAAAAAAAAAGAAAGAAATATATAACCTACGTTCCTGCCTCATCAGCTAGTCCCTCTACATCAGGGGTCCTCAACTCCCAACCAGGAAGGTGGCTGATGAGTGAGCAAGGCCTCATTTGTGTTTGCAGCTGTTCCCCATCACTTGCATGGCTCTGCCTCCTGTCAGATCAGCAGAGGTACTGGATTTTCATGACAGCCCAAATCTTACCATTACGTGGTTCTTTACTGTACACTGTGATGCAGCAGTGGTGGAAATGGGGTGCACGGAAGACGTGATGCACCTGGGTCACCCTAGGACCAACCCTCCTTTCTCCATCTTTTTTTTTTGGAGAGGTTTTCGCTATAGGGCGCGTGCGCTCGCCAGACAGAGAGAGAGAGACATAGAGACAGAAAGCGAGAAATCACCCCCAGGGGGGATGGTCACGCTGCAATCCCTTCTCCTCCATTCTCCTCTCGGGATCTTGGGCACGCACGCACACGCGCCCAGCGTCAGTTTTAAGCCACTGGGTCCAGGACGCGAACCGCAGTCGATTACGTGGGAGTCCAGCAACATAGCCATTACGCTAACTGCTGGTTCCCTCCTTTCTCCATCTTTAGTACTGTTTTCCACGAGGCTAGTCCCTGGTGCCGGGAAGGTTGGGAACCACTCTCTATATGGAATACCTGAACCTCCAGATGTCCACTTAGATTGCTTCCTGACATCATTCAGGCTTTTGATCCAGATGTTACAACCCTGAAAGCCTGTACTAAGCAGTCATTCAAACTGTCCTTTCATCATTCTCTATTGCCTTACTGTGCTTAACTTTTTCATAGCACATACTGCTACTTGATGTGTAAGATACGTGACTATTCATTTGTGGCCTGTCTCCCACATTAAAACAGAAGATCCACATGGGCCACAAATACTGACTTGTTCACCACTAGCTTCCCAGTACCGGAGAGTGGAAGTGATTATAAATATATTTACAGAATCAATGGAAGACCAGAATCAAATTCATCATCATCAATCCATCCAATTCTCTTTACAGCTTTCTATTAATAGTTATAGGCTCAAAATCTGTCTGATCTGTAAATTTTACATCTTCAAGGTCCTAATTCAATAAATCAAGAAGTATCATAACGTGCCTAGAAATAATCCTAAATCCTAGTTAAACTCAAGTATTCCCAATTCCCAGATAAACTCTTGCACAACTTTGAGCTTTTGGGTGCCATTCTGCGACCTAGAACACCTTCTTTTCCCACCTAAGCTCCTAGTTATCCTTCAATGCATGCCACTTTTTTTGAGGAACTTCCTGGAAATAAATGCCCTGTTAAGTCACTTTCTTTTGTATGTACTCCATACTTTTCATATTGTGTCATAATAAAGTTTTAAATATTTGTCTCCTTGTGGCTATGTCAGTTCCTCAGAGGAAGATGGTTTTACTCAAGGTTGTTTTTTCAGGGTAAGGACACTGCTTGCCCCACAGCACCATCATTAAGTATTTTTCCCATGTAAAGAAACAGCTCACATATCATGAGATCACAGTCAATAATTACATTATATTTAACAAAAATAGTCACCTGTGGTCCTACAGCTAAGTCATCAATTATAGAAAGAACATCTTTTCTCCATTTCCCCACTGTGCATTCTTCTAAATTACCATCTGAACTTCCAACTCCTGAGTAATCAAACCTGGAAAAAGGAAAAAAAAAAAATTCTAAATATCTAGCTACCTATTTTTTTGATTATTGTAACACAACCTTCATTATTATAATATCTAAAACATAGTAAAACATCACAGTCAATATACATTCCAGTAAATCCTACTGGTTTACTCTTCAAATATCTCCTATACCATCCAATCACACCTTTTTTTTTTGGAGAGATTTTTGCTATAGGGCGCATGCACTCACCATAAACAAAGTGCTAGAGTTTAAGCCACCAGGTTCAGGACTCAAACCGTGGTCGACTACATGGGAGTGAGTTTAAGCCACCGGGTTCTGGACTCGAACTATGGTCGACTACATGGGAGTCCAGCGATGTAGCCATTAGGCCATCTGCTCATCCCCATCCAATCACATTCTTACCTTCTTTACAGACACCAGCCTGGATCAAGTGATCATCTTTTATCTGGTCTTAGGCAATAGTCTCTAAATACGTCTCCCCATTTCCATTTTCACCCTTGTTGTCCATTCCTCACATACTAGTCAGAGCAATCCTTTTAAAACACAAAACATGTTTTGAACAAAACCTCCAAAGACTTTTTAGTCTGGTCTTTCTTACTGTTCTTCCTCAACTGTGTCCTCACTTTCTTCCTTGAAGTTTAAGAAATACATAACCTGGGACTAGCAGTTAGCGTAATGGCTATGTGGCTAAACTCCCATGTAGCCGACTGCGGTTTGAGTCCCGGACCCGGTGGTTTAAACTCACGCCGAGCACGTGTGCGTGTATGCCCAAGATCTCGAGAAGAGAATGGAAGAGAAGGGATTGTGCTGTGGCCATCCCCCTAGGGGGGTGATTTCTCGCTTTCAGTCTTTCTGTCTCTGTCTTTCTGGCAAGCGCATGCGCCCTATAGCAAAAACCTCCCCCCCTACAAAAAAAAAAAGAAAGAAATATATAACCTACGTTCCTGCCTCATCAGCTAGTCCCTCTACATCAGGGGTCCTCAACTCCCAACCAGGAAGGTGGCTGATGAGTGAGCAAGGCCTCATTTGTGTTTGCAGCTGTTCCCCATCACTTGCATGGCTCTGCCTCCTGTCAGATCAGCAGAGGTACTGGATTTTCATGACAGCCCAAATCTTACCATTACGTGGTTCTTTACTGTACACTGTGATGCAGCAGTGGTGGAAATGGGGTGCACGGAAGACGTGATGCACCTGGGTCACCCTAGGACCAACCCTCCTTTCTCCATCTTTTTTTTTTGGAGAGGTTTTCGCTATAGGGCGCGTGCGCTCGCCAGACAGAGAGAGAGAGACATAGAGACAGAAAGCGAGAAATCACCCCCAGGGGGGATGGTCACGCTGCAATCCCTTCTCCTCCATTCTCCTCTCGGGATCTTGGGCACGCACGCACACGCGCCCAGCGTCAGTTTTAAGCCACTGGGTCCAGGACGCGAACCGCAGTCGATTACGTGGGAGTCCAGCAACATAGCCATTACGCTAACTGCTGGTTCCCTCCTTTCTCCATCTTTAGTACTGTTTTCCACGAGGCTAGTCCCTGGTGCCGGGAAGGTTGGGAACCACTCTCTATATGGAATACCTGAACCTCCAGATGTCCACTTAGATTGCTTCCTGACATCATTCAGGCTTTTGATCCAGATGTTACAACCCTGAAAGCCTGTACTAAGCAGTCATTCAAACTGTCCTTTCATCATTCTCTATTGCCTTACTGTGCTTAACTTTTTCATAGCACATACTGCTACTTGATGTGTAAGATACGTGACTATTCATTTGTGGCCTGTCTCCCACATTAAAACAGAAGATCCACATGGGCCACAAATACTGACTTGTTCACCACTAGCTTCCCAGTACCGGAGAGTGGAAGTGATTATAAATATATTTACAGAATCAATGGAAGACCAGAATCAAATTCATCATCATCAATCCATCCAATTCTCTTTACAGCTTTCTATTAATAGTTATAGGCTCAAAATCTGTCTGATCTGTAAATTTTACATCTTCAAGGTCCTAATTCAATAAATCAAGAAGTATCATAACGTGCCTAGAAATAATCCTAAATCCTAGTTAAACTCAAGTATTCCCAATTCCCAGATAAACTCTTGCACAACTTTGAGCTTTTGGGTGCCATTCTGCGACCTAGAACACCTTCTTTTCCCACCTAAGCTCCTAGTTATCCTTCAATGCATGCCACTTTTTTTGAGGAACTTCCTGGAAATAAATGCCCTGTTAAGTCACTTTCTTTTGTATGTACTCCATACTTTTCATATTGTGTCATAATAAAGTTTTAAATATTTGTCTCCTTGTGGCTATGTCAGTTCCTCAGAGGAAGATGGTTTTACTCAAGGTTGTTTTTTCAGGGTAAGGACACTGCTTGCCCCACAGCACCATCACCCTCATCTCTGCTTGCATTCATCCCTTTCTTTACATTCTGGTTAAGGCCAGTATCTTGGTGCAGGCTCTGTCATCTTAAACCTAGACCATCTGATAGCCTTCTAGCTGTCCACACACAAATGGATCTGCTTTGTACCTGTCAGGTTTATCTTAAACAATACATTGATATGCCATTACTTTCAATTGCTCCCTGTAATATGCAAGATAAAGATGTGGCATTTGGCCTCTTTTTTTAAAGACCACTATATTCTGGTCAGCTCAGATTGATCTTTTTTTATTTTTATTTTTGGAGAGGTTTTTGCTATAAGGCGTGTGTACTTGCCAGAAAGACAGAGAGAGACAGAGAGATAGAAAGTGAGAAATCACCCCCCGGGGGGGGTGGCCACGCTGTAATCCCCTTTCCTCCATTCTCCTATCTGGACCTTGGGCACGCATGCACACACACCCGGTGTTATTTTAAGTCACCGGGTCCAGGACTCGAACTGCGGTCAACTACATGGGAGCTCAGCGACATAGCCTAAACTCATTACACTAACTGCTGGTCCCCAGATCGATCTTTTATCACCGCTTCAGAGGAAACTACTACTTTAGCCAAATAGATCAACTTTGTATTCCGAAAGTGGACTCTGTGTTCTGGTCTGTTTCATACCTTACACTGTCTTCCTTCACCTGGTACACCGTCTCCCATCATTACTAATATCCTCTCCTAGAGTACAGTTCAAAGGAACCTTTGTGCTCAAAGTCTTCCCAAACAGGATGAAAAAAAGATCTCTTCCCTATAAAACTTCTGTAAAATTTATTTTTATCAGTCACAATTTATTGTATCCTTTTTGCTAAGATACTTTGTGTGTTCAGTCCTGTCAGACTTTAGAATCCTGAAGGGGAAACCCCATTATCTTATTTTTGCCTTCACATTCTTTATAGTGGCCAAGCATGAAACTCTCACCCACTGAAGATAACAATATTAGCTAAATGAATAGAGTTGGAAAGAAAAAGTAGAAAGAACCACTTCATTTAAATAGCACAGCTGTCTTGTTTGTATCTGATTCTCAAAACCTGGCAAGAACTAAGAAACTCTAGTATTTTAGGGCATATAAAAGAATATACATATAATATATAACTTATGCATATTTCCTTAGAGATAAGGAATTTGAAAAAGTGATGAAAGGAATAAGAAATTAAAACTATCTTTAATTTTCGAATAAAATTATTTGGATTCCTAGAAAATAAAACAAGGCAGCTGATAACCTAAATCAGTTACTGTTTCCCCTCAATCCATAATATGTAGAAGACAGACCAGAAAGAGGAGGGGAGAACAATACCAGCTAATTCTTTTCCCTTTCCTCGGCGGGCAATTGAGTATCACTACATTCTGCATCTTTTAAAATTACCTTCCAAATAAATGGTAGACTCCTTTAGTGAAAGGAAATAGAAATAGTTAATGATACTAACATGTTACAAGTAAAATAAAAAACACAGTTCACGTTTGCTGAAACCTAATCTAGAGATAAAGATAATTCAAACACATACAGCATTTTAGGACTTTCACACAGTAAAACAATTCTGTCCTATCATATTCCAAGACACAGTTCCAAATTTAAAATTCTATTAGAAACACTCAAAGGAGAATACTAGCCTTAAAACTATGTGTTATATTCTGAACTCTGACTCATTCTTATTTCAGGCATAGTGACAGGACATTAGTAAACCATTTCCATACAGCCCTATATATAATTTCTTGTAATAATGAGCTAACTTTCATCATTTAAAATCTAAAGTTTACAGTGAAAAATGCAACAAAAGTAAACTAAGAAACTGAAAAATACATAAATATAAGATAAACTAAAATTCATTTGTTAATTGTGATCGGATTGCAGTGAAGTTTGGTAAGAACAAATTAAAAGAAACTCAATCAAATTAAAAATTTGTATGGGGGGCCAGGCAGTGGGACAACACTGGAATCTGGTGCTCTTGGAGGTTAAGCCACGCGGGAAGGTTCTGCGTTCCTGCTGGAGACATCCGTGAATGTCCTGTGCACAGGTCTGCTCACCTGGGGCTGCCCTTGGCTGCAGGCATGGGGTGCTATCTCTGTTTCTGTCTTTTAAATGGTATAAAGAAATAAAAAAACTTAAGAACTTCGACATTTTATGGAAAAATGAAATTAATGTATGAATTTATTTTGGTACAAAACATTATGAAATGTAGCATAGTTTTTCATCACATGCATTTTCAACGAACTTCTTAAAGAACTCTTGCGTAGTATCCAAAATGCACAAAGCTCACATTATGTCTTATAGGGAGACAGGAACTGGCTTTTTCTATTTCATAGTCTCAATTTAAATTCAAGAATTAAAAAAATAGCAAGTTCTTGATTCAAAATTTTTTAAGGTCAAAAAAGGATGACAGCAGTACTTCTGATATTATGAAGCTCTGCTTAAGGGCAATTTCTCTCCCTGGATAGCACTTCCCTCTCACCCAAATCCTGTTCTTCAATGTTCCTTTATAAAATCTTCTCTATTCATCTCAGTTACCGATTTTCTTTCTTTTATTTTACACAGTCAAACATACTGCTCTTGAGACAATTACATTCTGATGAACATTTCTGCCTAATTTCCTGTGTGTTTTTTCTTGTATTTTCCCACTCTGACTGAAAGATCCTTAAGGGCAAGATCAGTGTTTTCTAATTCTGTGTATATTATCCAACATTCAGTAAAGTACTACACAATCTACTTCTAAAAAAAATACTATGATCTACAGTCTTGGGTCCAGCAGGTGGTGTACTGGCTAAGGCACTGGACTTCCATGTCACTGACCACAGTTGGAGACCCACACCTGGCACTTGAAAAATCACACTGAGTGTGTTTTTGTGCATGCTCAAAGTCCCGAGAGGAGAATGGAGAAGGGATTGTAGCATGGTCGTGCCCCCTGGGGGGTGATTTCTCACTTTCTCCCTCTCTATCCCTCTTTGTCTCACTCTCAGCAAGCACAGGTACCCTGCGGCAAACACCTAAAAAAACAAACAAAACAAACACAGAAACGCACAAAAACAAAAAAACACTACAGTCTTCAGACTGTTAAATCACTACAGATTTTAAAGGAAATTTAATTCAATTAATTTGATAAATGGAATAAGACTAAATACATATAATCAACTTAATTTCTGCTACTATATTGAACAGATAAACCCTGAAAGTTTTATATATAGCTGTTTTTTCTTTTGGAGAGGTTTTTGCTATAGGCATATGCACTCGCCAGAAAGACAGAGAGAGACAGAGAGACAGAAAGCGAGAAATCACCCCCCAGCAGGGAAGGTCACGCTGCAATCCCTTCTCCTCCATTCTCCTCTCGGGATCTTGGGCATGCATGCACATGCGCCTGGCATGAGTTTAAGCCACCAGGTCCAGGACTCGAACCATGGTCAACTACATGGGAGTCCAATGACATAGCCAGTATGCTAACTGCTGGTCCCCCTACAGCTGTTTTTTTTTCTAGAATTAATTGAATGAATGTTAATAAACTAGTCTTCTAAAAATATAATTTGTTGTCAGAAAAGTAATGACACATTTTTGCAAAGGGAAACAGAAAAATACATCATATCTTTTCCAAAACTCAACAAATGAATATATTCTTAGGATATTAATGATAGAAAAAAATTCAGCAATTATCTGTAGTCTAACCTCTTTCTTTCTTGATGAATAAATTAGGTCCCATGCTTACTAACAGACTTGTCTTGCCACAGTCATTGCCAGAATTTATTCTAGAATCCATGTTTCTTGAATTCTAGGCTAATGTTATTTTTCCTAAAACATACTATCTTTTCTAGCAAATAGGACACTAAATAAGTGATTTCTATAGACAAACAAATCTAACAACAATATAAACAGTTATTTTACTAAAATAACTGTCAGTATAAAAAATTAAGAACTGCAAAATTAAGTTTTATTTAAATACCACCTATTCCTACTTAGGCTTACACATATTTGGATTATGGGGATGCAACGGAGCAAGCTTAATAGAACTGTTAGTTACACAACACCAAGTTTACAATACTTTTAAATACTTATGTTATTTTTAAATTCATAGACTAGAAGAGTAATAAAAAAAATGGTCAAATAAGTCCTTAAGTCCACAATGGAAAACCACAATATAATTACAAGAAACCCAACCAGTACACTCATTTGTTGTCATGGAGATTATTACATCTAAAGAGCTCAGTTACCACTAGTTCCTCTTTCATGTCTTCTCCCACTCGTGTTGTCAGTGTGGCACAAACACCTTTAAAAAACATGTTTTAAAGGCTGTTTTACAATGACCCTAAATCTCAAAATGAAAGTTTATAGACCATTCAAATAAAATAATCTATAAAAATGCTGGCACTTCTTTCAATGGTTAGGGTAGAATTCTTTATTGCCATAGTAAACGGTTCCAGCATTTTCTCTAAAATGTGTCGTTCCTACCTTATATAGGCGTGACCGAGAGACTTGCAAAACTCCTCAATGGCCAATGCTTTTGTACCATTCATATTAGAAAGATAGCCAGGGATGAAAATAATTCCTGGGTTTTTGCCTTTCAGCCTCTTATAAGCCAGGTTTGGAAGGTCTGGTCGATTCAGGAAAGAGAGTGATGTCTTTTGTCTGCAAGCTGAACATAGTACACAAAACAGTTTGCAAATACAGTTTTAGGGGAAAACCATATGTTTTCAATCTTTACTTTCCTAACCCATTTGACCGATGTTAAATATTATTTCCAGTTACTAAGAAAAACAAAAAAGACTTAAAAGTATTACATAACAAGTCCATGAATGAGGTCATTAATTTTAACAACATGTCAAAAACAGTATTCTCTCTGAGCAAAGTTCAATACTGACTCTTTCAAAACCCACGATGAGATAGAAATTTTAAGACAATAAAAGACAGAGGTGCCTCAAAAACATTTTCCTGTTGCTGCAGTATCATCTGCTCTATGCAGTATCAATTAACGTTCAGATTTACCTATTGTATAATAGTTCCAGTCCTCTCTTTGGAGATTTTTGTCTTCTTTTTTCATTATTTTATGTTTGAGAAGATCTGCATCCTCTATTTTTTTGGGGGGATGGTAGAAGACAGGTTTGGCCTGCCCATGGGAAGTTGCTCAGAATGGAAAGAGCTATATCCCTTTATTACTGGCTCCCACCCATGAAATGAAGGGCCATGTAACAGCCCATTATAAGCAGTTCTTTGATAATCTCAAATAATATACAATAGCACCATTTTTGGAAAAAGACTTGCCATGGGACTTGTAATCACTCTGTGTTTTAATCGTCAGTTTTACTTTCTGTGAATGCAACACACAGATCTTAGTGTAATTTCAGTCCAAGAGTACTTGATAACCTTATAAGATTATGCCATTCTATTGTTTAAATTTTTTTCCCTAATATAAAATCAATACCTGTCTAAAAAAAAAAAAAAAGAAATATTTTTAAAAACAGTAATTCATAAGCCACTTCTTCCTTCCAAAGACACCAGGTTAGTGTACTTCATTAGAGTCGTCTCTATACTAACCCTTTTTTTTTTTTTTTTTTTTTTTACATAAAATGAAGCTTCCTCTACTCTCTTGCGGCTAAGAAAACTCCTCAGTCTCTTTCATGTGTGCTGCTCAAGTAGTCACATTTTGGATTTAAGAAAAAGATTTTTTAAAAACTTAATTGAAGATCTTAAAGCTCTCTCTTCTACATGAAAGCCTGTTCAAAGTTTCAATGCATAGAGAACTATGCCAAGTTAAAAACTTTTGTAAAAAACAGGGCTTGTAAAGGCCAGTTACTATGGTCAACAGACGATATCAGCAAACATGTTCATTTCCTATTTCCTCAGCTGTGCCCTAAAGGCATGCTATCCTCTTCTTGATATTACCTCCCAACACAGGAATTTCTCTTTGAAACAATTAGTTTATTTAATGTCGCTGAGTTTTAAGTGGATGGATTCTTAATATCCACAAATCACCTTTGTACTGTAAGGACTAGTGCAGAATCTGGTACATAAGTACTGTCTGCTAAATAGAAAAAAGAATATTCTGGTTAACGAACGGACATGCTATACTTTGCTAAGAGTAATTATACATACTACACATTTAAACTGTGCAAAATTAAATATAAGCTAAACCTGTTAGGTAAGTGTAAAGTTTTTAGCCTAGGCGGTGGGTGACGTGGTGGTTGGGGGCACTGGATTCCCACATGATGGACCATGGTTTGAGCCCCGACCAGGAGGCTTGCTTTCTCTCTCTCTCTTGCTCCATCCCTCTCTGGTCAAATTAAAAATAAATAAATAAAGTTAAATAAAATAATTATTTTAAAAACAGTTTTTAGCTTAAGAAAGAGGAAGCTCTCTACAATGATTTTAATTACCATGCCAGCATCACGCACCTGGCAGCTGTGTGGCAAGGGTGTAAAGACACAAAACCAAAATATAAAAGAATTCGAAGAGACGATCCTTTCACACACACACACACACTCCTGACGCTCCGTTTTGGGGCCCAAATTCTATTCCTTTGTGATGACTATGGTTCTTTCACAAAGTGGGAGCACAGAGAAGACAAAATCAGGCTTAGTGAGAGCGTCTACACCTTCACAAAGAACATGCTTCATCTTCTAAGTTCACTGAAGCCCAGGGAGGGCAGGTCTGAGCAATTTAACAGTCACAATGCGTGAGCCCCTAACGGTAACAAACAATGACATGCATATCTTAATTGTTCCGAGGGTTGCGTTTCATAACCGGAGGAAGGCGGAGATCCGCAAGAGCTCCCTAACCCGCTCCGCATACGACGCCACCGAGGATCCCCGGGCCGCGGCAGAGGTCTCCGTGCAGTCTTCACCAGAACTGTACAAAGCGCCCAGAACTGGGGTGAGGAGGGAGGAGAAGGACCTTTTCGAATAGGGCGCCAAAAACTACCACAGGAACTGACGGGACCGCGGGTGTTCGAAAGAACGCGTCCTAGTTCCGCCTTCCGGACACTGACCTGGGAGCCACCGAGGCACCCTCCGGGGCTTCTGTGCAAGCAACGCGCCGAGGCTCCGGTGAGGTCCGAGAGACAAGACCGCCCAGCCCCAACTCCGACCAGGCATCCAAGCAGCCACAGCGCCCAGGACCACACCCGCCATCTTCCCAGCTGTCCCTGCGCCCCGCACCGGCCCTGGGAGACGTGCGGGTCGCGGGAACGGGTCTTGCGCATGCGCCACCGGCT
>NW_006159942.1:1399327-1428764 GCF_000334495.1 Tupaia belangeri chinensis
TACCCTTTTTTTTTTTTTTTTTTTACATAAAATGAAGCTTCCTCTACTCTCTTGCGGCTAAGAAAACTCCTCAGTCTCTTTCATGTGTGCTGCTCAAGTAGTCACATTTTGGATTTAAGAAAAAGATTTTTTAAAAACTTAATTGAAGATCTTAAAGCTCTCTCTTCTACATGAAAGCCTGTTCAAAGTTTCAATGCATAGAGAACTATGCCAAGTTAAAAACTTTTGTAAAAAACAGGGCTTGTAAAGGCCAGTTACTATGGTCAACAGACGATATCAGCAAACATGTTCATTTCCTATTTCCTCAGCTGTGCCCTAAAGGCATGCTATCCTCTTCTTGATATTACCTCCCAACACAGGAATTTCTCTTTGAAACAATTAGTTTATTTAATGTCGCTGAGTTTTAAGTGGATGGATTCTTAATATCCACAAATCACCTTTGTACTGTAAGGACTAGTGCAGAATCTGGTACATAAGTACTGTCTGCTAAATAGAAAAAAGAATATTCTGGTTAACGAACGGACATGCTATACTTTGCTAAGAGTAATTATACATACTACACATTTAAACTGTGCAAAATTAAATATAAGCTAAACCTGTTAGGCAAGTGTAAAGTTTTTAGCCTAGGCGGTGGGTGACGTGGTGGTTGGGGGCACTGGATTCCCACATGATGGACCATGGTTTGAGCCCCGACCAGGAGGCTTGCTTTCTCTCTCTCTCTTGCTCCATCCCTCTCTGGTCAAATTAAAAATAAATAAATAAAGTTAAATAAAATAATTATTTTAAAAACAGTTTTTAGCTTAAGAAAGAGGAAGCTCTCTACAATGATTTTAATTACCATGCCAGCATCACGCACCTGGCAGCTGTGTGGCAAGGGTGTAAAGACACAAAACCAAAATATAAAAGAATTCGAAGAGACGATCCTTTCACACACACACACACACTCCTGACGCTCCGTTTTGGGGCCCAAATTCTATTCCTTTGTGATGACTATGGTTCTTTCACAAAGTGGGAGCACAGAGAAGACAAAATCAGGCTTAGTGAGAGCGTCTACACCTTCACAAAGAACATGCTTCATCTTCTAAGTTCACTGAAGCCCAGGGAGGGCAGGTCTGAGCAATTTAACAGTCACAATGCGTGAGCCCCTAACGGTAACAAACAATGACATGCATATCTTAATTGTTCCGAGGGTTGCGTTTCATAACCGGAGGAAGGCGGAGATCCGCAAGAGCTCCCTAACCCGCTCCGCATACGACGCCACCGAGGATCCCCGGGCCGCGGCAGAGGTCTCCGTGCAGTCTTCACCAGAACTGTACAAAGCGCCCAGAACTGGGGTGAGGAGGGAGGAGAAGGACCTTTTCGAATAGGGCGCCAAAAACTACCACAGGAACTGACGGGACCGCGGGTGTTCGAAAGAACGCGTCCTAGTTCCGCCTTCCGGACACTGACCTGGGAGCCACCGAGGCACCCTCCGGGGCTTCTGTGCAAGCAACGCGCCGAGGCTCCGGTGAGGTCCGAGAGACAAGACCGCCCAGCCCCAACTCCGACCAGGCATCCAAGCAGCCACAGCGCCCAGGACCACACCCGCCATCTTCCCAGCTGTCCCTGCGCCCCGCACCGGCCCTGGGAGACGTGCGGGTCGCGGGAACGGGTCTTGCGCATGCGCCACCGGCTGGGGGGGGGGGGGGGGGGGGGGGGGGCCCGCCGGGCCGGCGCCCTGGGAGACGTGCGGGTCGCGGGAACGGGTCTTGCGCTTGCGCCACCGGCTGGTAGGCGGGGCTGCCCGAAGAGCGCCCCGGGCGCGCATGCGCAGAGTCGTGACTCCCGGCCCGCTTTACGCGTTTGGGAGGTCTGTCCGCTTCTTGCAAGATTTTTCCTGCGGTGGTTTGGGATGTTTTGAGTAACCTTGGAAGGCGGTCTTCTCAGCGGGCTGATAGAACGCTAAAAGTTCCAAGAACCTTAACCGTCCCTACATAGGAAAACATCTCACCATTCCGGGGACATTAGGTGGCCGAAACATACAATGCGAAGGTTCGATAAAACGGGCCCCTCTGACCTGACAGTTTTACCCTCCACCGGAAATGCTCCCAAGGCCGGACCTTGGTCGTGCATGTGTAAATACTGCAGTGGGATCAGGATCAGAAGTAGGCTGCTCGCTCCTTTTCAGTTCTTTGGATTTTTTTGTCCCAGTTATTTTTAAAATTTTGTACATTTAGATTCCATCATTGTACATCCCTATAGCGCACACAAAGTGGTTTTTCAGCATAATACATGACACTCAAGTATACACATTTTTTAACAGAAAACTTTACGTTATTTTTTTCTGTTAAATGTTCTAGTTCTTTCTATGCGTGACTAGTGAATTACTGAATTATCTTAACTTTGTCTCATGCCATATGCAAACGATAATGAAAATCTAGTAGATACATGATCTACACAGAAGAATAAAACTGGGAAGACTAAATAGGTTTTTAGGGAATATTTTGTAGTCCTGGGATAGAGGACTTTCTTAATCAAATCTAAAACCCCAAAACGACAAACAGAAAATACATGCTGTATTTGTACACAAATTTAACCTTTCTGAATAACAAAAGATACCCGAAATCGTCCAGGAGCCTAGAAGAATAGAGTTTGCAGCATGGATATATT
This sequence comes from Tupaia belangeri chinensis, assembly GCF_000334495.1. Lineage (NCBI taxonomy): Eukaryota > Metazoa > Chordata > Mammalia > Scandentia > Tupaiidae > Tupaia > Tupaia belangeri. Next base: position 1,401,977 of record NW_006159942.1, read on the forward strand.
AATACTTCAATTCATCTGCTCTTGGAAATTAGAAGAAAATAACAATACCATTGATTAACAGCTATGAATATAGGCAGTTAATATAAGTAAACATGATGCTCATCCTCACTGGAAACTGTAATTAAAAATTATAACATGACAGGGTGTCAGGATGGTTGAGTGGTGTAAGGCGCCAGACTCAAGTCTCCAAGGAAGACATAATGGCCAAAGGGCATATGAAAAAAATGTTCAGTCTCCTGTCCTAAGGGAAATGCAGATTAAAACCACAATGAGATACCCTTTAACTCCAGTGGGAATGGCTAGGATCAAAAAATAAGTGCTAGCAAGGCTGCAGTGAAAAGGGGACAACCATCTTCAACTATAGGTAGGAAAGTAATTAGTACAACCACCGTGGAAAACAACATGGGGTTCCTGAAAAACCTAGGGTAGAACTACCACACGACCTAATAATAATCCCACTCCTTGATATTACCTAAAGGGTAGGAAAATGGCCAAAAAAGACACTTGCACATTCATGTTTATTGCAGCGTTTTCACAATTGGTAAGACAGGGAATCAACCAAAGTGTCCAAAAACTGATGGCTGAGTTGAAAAACTGTGGCACATAGGTACTAAGAAATATTACTCAGCTATAATAAACTATGAGACCTTGTCATTGGATTTGAAGTGGATAAATATAGGAGACTTCATGGTAAGAAGGTGAGCCAGACTTTGTAAGACACACACTGCACTCCATGGCAGAAATGGAAGGATTAGGAGATGGGAGATGTGATAGTAGAGTCTAAGTGTAGACACGAAAGACTGTAAGGGATGGGGGTGGATAATAGAGAGTGGGAGGAGAAAAGAGAAGAAGATTTAACAGACAAAAGAATGTAATGTTCTCCAATTCTATAATTTTTGTTTTATAGAAATAAGTACATTTAAGAAAATAACCCCAACATTTTCCTCACTCCCCATATTGGCTAAATTTTAAAAAGCAACTATTGGAAGAATGCAGGAAACTGGCACTCATGTATGATTTGAATGGAGGGTGAACTGCTAAACTTTTTGTCAAGTGATCTGGCCACATCTATTAAAATATAAAAAACATGCATAATTTTTTGAGAGGTTGTTGCTATAGGGCACGTGTGCTCGCCAGAAAGACAGAGAGAGTCAGAAAGTGAGAAATCACCCCCCAGGGGGTATGGCCATACTGCAATCCCTTCTCTTCCATTCCCCTCTCAGGATCTTGGGCCCGCACCCACACACACACCCAGCATGAGTTTAAGCCACCAGGTCCAGGGCTTGAACCACGGTTGACTACATGGGAGTCCAGTGACATAGCCATTATGCTAACAGCTGGTCCCATAAAACGTGCATAATTTTTAATGCCCTTTGCTTTAGTGGTCCCAAGTTGTGACTAGTCTATAGAAAAAAAAAAAACTGGTTCATAAGATTGCACATTATCTACTACAACACCATTTTAAAGATGCAAACAGAAAAGGAGAAAAGAATAGGAATGAACAATGTAAACATAGTTGAATAAAAGGTAGTACAAGGCTTTCTGGACTCCAGCTCTGACACCATTCAGAGGAATTCTTGGGAGCCTCAAGCATCAACCAGTAAGACCTTATCTAGCTTTATTCTACTTAAAAATCCTTGTTGGGGCAGCCTGAAAAACATGCCTGGCTCATCAGTGGGCCTGCCCCAAAACTTGACCGGATGGAGAGATGGAGATGGGTTTGCGGCGTGACCACACCTTACTGGGGGTGCTTTTTCTAGTGAGTGTACAGAGCCTGTGTGCACCCTCTAGCATGGAAAAACAATAAGTTCCTATGGCTAATGTAATATTTTGAGTAAAACCACTTTATATGGCCGTGGTTATAAACACTGGAGCAGTGATTGGTATGAGTTCAAGGTAGGATATAGTGAAGTCCTGTGACCCTTCCTGTCCCATTGGAACATGCCAGAAATGTTGGATAAATACTAAACAGATCTTTTTTTTCTTGAGAAGTGTAGTATCTCCCATGTCATAAAGTTGTGTAGTAAAGACAGTCACTTTATACTCCAGTTTTGCCAGTTTTCCATGACCCTTTCTATCTTAACAGTAAACATGTCCCCCAGCAGTTTTTGCATAATTCCAAATATTCTCAATCTTTCCTTTCCCTTTATTTTTTCAGGTTTTCTTACACTTTATATGCACAAAATATTAAATCTGACTTGTTATTATAGTATGAAAAATACCACACAAAAAGCAGGGAAACCCGTGCATCATTTTCTCTATCCACCCAGGTAAGTCTAACAGATCAATAAAAAATTGTGGCCCATGGCAAGTGGAGATACTTTTACTGACAGTGAGGCCTTGAAGTAGACAGACTTGTTTTTATTCTGGGCACTCACTGTCAATATTACCTTCATACAAAGGGGTAGAAGAACATACAGTCGAGGGCAGTCTCTCTTTCTGAAGTCTGCCTCTTGGTAAGACAAATAATATCCCACCAAGTAAAACTCTAATGCTTTGCTTCACATTTGCTTGATTTTTTTCCCTGTCAGAGAGGAAGATAAGTAAACACAGTCCTTGCAACCCCCCAGTAGCAATTGCATCTGTGCAAAAAGACAACAATAAAATGTCAGATATTTTTCAGGGTTTGTCTTATTTTGTAAACGAGAAGAATATGACCAAAGATATTTCTAATTACTTTCAGTTTATAAACTACAAATTGTAATGTTAGCACACAAAAAACCCCTCTATGTAAATTCTACAAAATTGACTTTTTGCTGAATAATCTATCCTCCATAATGTTACTGATTGGTAACTTCCAAATGAAATAGTTTATTTTCAAATGTGAAATCAAGTCAAAATTTTAATCCAAACGCAACATATTTAACACACATACTTGAAAGGTTTATTACATCATGCAAGTTGATTAAAATACCTTTACAATCTTATGAAGAAAGTAAAGTACAGTACAAAATGTTATATGTGTACATTAATTGACAAAATTTTAGCAATTTCATTTCACTCTTTTGGATCATTACAGGGTTAAAGGCTGATCTTTGGAAAAATACGATTTTAAAAATGTCTTCTACAATCATAATTTTTGTCCTTCACTGTTCAAGTAAAATCCTGTGTCATCCAGTTGCAAAATATTATTGTTGGCAACATGTATACAAACTACACTGCAAATTTAAAAAAAAAAAATTGTACCCAGTCAGGCCTGACAAAGTTTCATAAAAAGACACTTCTAAACTAATCATTTCAGCTTGTACTTACTAATAAGTAATACCATTACTTTTACTTCCATTTGTTTGCCATGTAGAGTGTATTCATACTTACAAACGTGCAAAACATGATCAACTAGTGTAAATGGCATTTGAAAAACCATTATAAAAGAGACTTACCTGAAGTCATTTCATTTAATGAAAATTAATTTAACTCTAATGAGAAAAGCTAATTGTAAAGAAATACCTAATAATAGTACATTACAGAGAATGTAAAATTGAAACTTCATTTGCCTTTTTATACAACTACACCACTTCTACAAATGAGCATATTTAATTGGTCTGTTTTTTTTTTTTTTTATGAAAACAAGATTTATGACTTCCTGAATGTGAGGGCCAATTAGCAGATGTGTTCCACAACAGGGAAATCAGACAATCTAAAAGAAATCAGCTACCAAGACCAGCAGTTGGCATAACGGCTACATCACTTGGACTCCCACGTAGTTGACCACAATTCGAATCCTGGACCTGGTGGCTTAAATTCACACCAGGTGCGTGTGCATGCATACCCAAGATCCTGAGAGGAGAATGGAGGAGAATGGATTGTGGCATGGCCATCCCTCCGGGGGGGTGATTTTTTGCTTTCTGTCTCTCTGTCTTTCTGGCAAGCGTACATGCCCTATAGCAAAAACCTCTCAAAAAAAAAAAAAAAAAGAAATCAGCTACCAATTGCCTTTACTCTCAGCACCAGGAATGGAGAAATCTTTAGCAAAAATAATCTCCTAACACTAACTATTTTCTTTATTTAAAATTACCCAAGGTGACAGGATGTCTGTTGTCTAAGATGGCTTCTTTCTAAAACTCACATCTTTTTGCTCTTCTTTTACAAAAAGTGTTTTACTATATATCCAGTTTTATATTTAGTATATATAACTGGGTATATGGTATATATTAGTGTGGATAGATAGATAGATAGATAGATAGATAGATAGATAGATAGATAGAAGCTTTTGCTGGTGGTGACACTTCAGCATCAATATCCTGGGCAGTTAATGGCATCAAAATATAAAATTAAAACATAGAGTAACCCTAAATGCAGTTCATCACTACACTTGAAACTATTACTGTTAAACAGGGTCATGTCATATCTTTGGTTTTGGTGCAGTATTAAAATATTAAGGCAAAATTCCTCTTACGACAATTTTTCCCTCCAAATCCTCTTGTATTTTTTTTTTTAAACATCAGCAAAGTGTTACATTATTAAAAAAAAAAAACTAGTTCCTTACTAGACTGAATAATGTCCATGCCAATGTTTGGGTGCTAAATAATCCCATATTTGCAAGAATATACAGACATTTTGTAAATTACTTAGTTTATTTCACCAAAACTAGTAATTGGTAAAAAAAAAAGAATAGTTACCAGATATATTCCTATATGGATGCTACTTATCAAAATAGCAATTTTTTTCCTCATAGGAGCTTCAATTCTTTTATTATTTATGATCAAGCTTTGAGTTTAAACCCCTTCTGTCTTCTTTACAAATGACTTCTTGTTAATATGAAAAGAGTTCTGAGTGTGTATGTTGTACATTAACCACCAAAGGAATGGGTCTCTTAGGTCTTTCCATCTGGGATGGAATATGGCTTCATGTTGGAAGATTATTGCAGTCTGCCCTGCAGTGGACTGTTGTCAGTTCACTACAATAAGAAGTGAGTGTAACCTTCTGCTCCAGTAACAATAACATCCATCCAGATCCGCATGGCTTCCGGAGATGGGGCCACCATATAGTAGATTCTGTCATGTGTCTTGACACTAAAGGTGAGTAATGGATTTGGACTCTAAAATTCAAAAAGGAAAAGAAGGTGAGAAAAATATCTTGAAATTAGAATATTATGTCATGCAGACATTTGTGAAGGCTTCTTCCTCTTTAAAAGTCCCAATTTATAGAAATTTGTGTAGTTACTACTTTTGCTCTTTTACAACACACACCCTTGCCCCCGATGCCTTTCTTTGGATTGACCAACGCTTTGGCCTTTCTGCATAAGAAACCTCAGACGGAGCTCAACACTCTTGGCAGCTAGTTTGTGAAGCTCTTACAGGTACCTACTGATAAGTGCTCAATAAATAACACCTGTTATCTGGCCCCTACTAAGACCCTTTATTGCTCCTGATCCCTTTCCTAACTATGCAGCAACTCCTTTCTAGAACCTTTGTTGAACACTTTGCAAGGTCTCCCTAACCGATGTGTACAGAATATTTTTTCACTTCAAAATAATTTTTTTAGAACAGCTTTCATAATGGAGCGCACACACAAGAACGAGAGATGTACCCTTATAGGGCTCAGTCATGCTACGATCCCTTTCCTCTAACCCTGGAGTCCAGCAGGATCGTAGGCATGTACACAAGTGCCTGGAATTTGCTTAGGCTGACCAGGCCAGGGACTAGAACTGGAGTCAGCGTGTGGCCTCCAGCTCCAGTCTGGTATACTACCGACTTCAGCACAGAGGCAGAGCCTCACCATGATTCTTTCCTCAAGACCTTTAGCTTTCCTAGTTACTTCTGTTTACTTTTCCAGCACCATTCTAATCACATCTATCTGTTATGCCTAGACCGGAAGACTAAATTGCTTAGAATTCAAAAAATTATGAATATGGTAATATCCTTGATTTGACAATTGCACACTGCATGCATGTTTTGAAAATTCATATTGTACCCAACAATGATGCACAATTAAATGCAAATAAGTTATAAAAATTTTAAAAAGAATTCAAAAAATCATTTTTTCTCCAATTAATTATGTATTCAAAGAATAGGAATTTAGAAAACTGCTATTTACCTTATTAGCATTCTTGAGGTGATCATAATAGACTTCCTCAATGGCTTGAAAGTATATAACTCCTTTTAATTTAGCTTCATGCTTGTCTGCAAAGATAAAAGTAAGTGTTCAAATAAATACTTCATCACCACTGGTGGACAGGAAAAGGCTATAACTTCATTATAATTGTCAGCATTAAGATATTTATCTAGTGTTTAAATTACCTAAGATTAGTTCAGATAATCTGGATTAGCACGTTAGTCCCATTATATAATAAAAAGAAAAAAGAACCATCAGTTCCAGTTCAAAGACAACAAATGACTTTACTCAAGGCTCTTCAGCAAATTGGCAATCAAAAGGTAACCCAGGACTGCTATCACGTTGGCACAAAAACTGTAAACACTACTGGCACCCATACGAAGTATTCCCCCACATGCCCAAGCCTGTCATTGGAACAGAAATATTAATATGCAGTTCCGTTGTTAGGAAATTTTTAAGTGTGTTTTAAAATTTATAACAAAAGTTAATTTATACTTATATTTCTTTCCAATTGAAATGCTTTCTTTTTTTTCCATTTATGATAGGGCACATGCGTGTGCATGAGACACAGGGAGAGAGAAGCACCCTCCACAGGGCTTGGTCACACCATGATTCCCCTCCTCAGGTCGTCCTTCTCGTTAGGATCTGGGCATGTGCACATGTACCTGGTGTGTTTTCAGGATGATAGAGTCAGGGGCTCAAGCCATGGTCAACATGTGGTTTCCAGTTGTCTATTATTCTACAGGCTGTGGCTCAGGGGCTGGGCCGCATATCACATGTCTTGTCTATCATGCTTAATTTTTGTTTTCAAAAGAGCTTCATGCATTTTCTAAGCTGTTTCCAAAGATGTCATTACATTTCACCATAAAAACAAAGCCAAAAATAGGGGGCCGGCAGGTGGCGTGGTGGTTAAAGTTGCTGGGCTCCCACATGGCTGATCACAGTTTGAGGCCTGGCTCTGGGGACTTGCTTTCTTGCTTTCCCTTTCTCTCTCTCATCAAATTAAAAGATGACAGTAACAAATAGAATTAAATAAATGAATTATTATTTTTTTAAAAAAAGTAAAAAACCAAAGCAAAATGGAATATGAATGAAAACAACCAACCAAAGCATCAAACACACAGGACCATTCTGTGATCTAATAAATTTTTGAAATATTTTGTACTTTAACTCTGAGGGGATCAGAATTATGCAAGCTTCTTAGAGAATTTTAGAACCATGGATGAGGATGCAGGGAAGGTGACTCTATCATACCTTCAGTGAAAGTACAAATAAGACAGCCCCTTCTGGTAAAATAAATGCAATAAAAATGCAAATATTCTCCTACTCAGCAAATCTACTTCTAAAACTTAATCACGTAAGTTACAATACCTACCCGTGTACAAGTGCACACAGGTTGGATTTATGTTTGTGATGGCACCACGGTGCAAAAGAGCTGCTTGAGCTTTACTAGGAGACTGGTTCATTATCGACCAGCCATACAATGGATCTGTAGAGCCACTGAAATAATCGAGGCAGATTTGTATATGCTCATAGGAAAAAAATCTTGAAATATTATGTGAAAAAGGATATGAACAGAGTAGATTAATTTGATTTCAACTCTATAAAAGGAGAAAGAATACACAAGTATTGAAACATACATAGAAACGAACAGAGAAAATCTAAAAGATTATGGCTTAAGAGTGGGAAATATAAAAATGTCTGTGATAGGAAAGAGATTTAATTTCATTGTAAGGACTTTTGTGGGATTTGGTGTTTTTTTTTAACCAAGTGAATGTCCCTTTTCCCAACAGTAATAATAAAAAGCTAGTCTGAAAAATATTGGCCCTGAGAAGTTCAACACAAAATCAATCTTTTTATGTGCCTTTAGCTCAGCATTTTCATTACTTATTTGACAATGGACCATATTATTGTTCTTCCTTGAGAAACACTGTTTTAATTAATACTATGTTCAGTGTATTTCAGCCAGTTTCTATGAAAGATAAGGGCAATATATTGCTCAAATATTTGCTGGAAAGGAACGTGTAATAATTCATAAAATTACATCAATAACTTCTTTTCTGAAAACAGAAGTAAAATAAAATTAGGAGGTCAAAATTAATCTTGTCAATGTTTAAGCAGGCAGAAAACTGGGGAAGAAGGGGCCAGTTGGTGAGGCAGCAGTAACACCTGGATTCACATGGAAAAGGTCCTAGGTTCACATCCTGGAACTGCACTGAGCACGCCAGATGTGTGCGCCCAGGATCCCAGCTAGTCGAGACGGGGTGGACCACAGTGTGAAGACCCTGTCAGGAGCCAGCCTGTCTCTCTGCTTCTCTCTCTCTCAAGGAAAAAACAAAAGAATAAACTTAAGAAGAAAAGAAAAATGGAGAAAGAAACTTTTGTTTGTACAGTACCTTATATATAAGAAAGATCTCTGAAAATTGTAAGGCTCACTATTGCAAGCCAAAAGAATCAACAAAGCTACATAAATTGATAGGACAATGCAATTCCTTCTGCCTCTGTCAATAGCGTTATCCCACCAATTTACACAGAAGTCTTTTTTTCCTTCTTAAAAAAAGTTACTTAATTTTATTTATTATTGTCATTTTAAAAAAATTTGCTATAAGGCAAATGTGCTCACCAGAGAAAATGGAGAGAGTAAGCGAGAAAGCAAGTTGCCAGGTCTGGGACTCGAACTGTGTTTCATCATGTGAGAGTCCAGTGCCCTAACCACCACACTACCTGCCATTCCCTATAGACTTACTTTCTGTGCCTTTTTTTTTTTCAAGAATTATTTTGAGACCAGCAGTTGGCGTAATGGCTATGTCACTGGACTCACATGTAGTTGACTGTGGTTTGAGTCCCAGACCCAGTGGCTTAAACTCATGCCAGGCGCGTGTGCATGTGTGCCCAAGATCCCAAGAGGAATAGTCACTGTATTCATGTGGAGAAGGGATTACAGCATGGCCATCCCCCCTGGGGGCTGATTTCTCACTTTCTGTCTCTGTCTCTCTCTCTGGCGAGTGCACGCGCCTTATAGCAAAAACCTCTCCCCCCCAAAAAAAAAGAATTATTTTAATTTTACTTATTATTACTATTAAAATTTGACCAGAGAGAGACAGAGAGAAAGGGAAAGTGAGAAAGCAAGCTGCCAGGTCTAGGATTCAAACCACAGTCGGCCATGTGAGAGTCTAGAACCTTAAGCACCCACCACGTGCCCGTCCCTCTGTGCTTCATTTTTAAGAGAAATGTTCATTAAGTTCCCAGTTAATACGCAGGAGGCCCAAGGACAAAAGCCAGGGCCAAGAACAACACAGAGACCTGAGTTTTCAGATTTCCACACTCAATCTGCAGCCTTCACACAAACATGGCCATTAACCCCATGGAGAAGCTGAAGGGGCATAGCTCTGGTAAGGATCAAGGTCAGCGTGAACTGGCCTTGAACCTGGACGACTGCCTGGGACTGATCTATTCCTGTTCTAGTGATAACTGGGAAAGGGGTGGGGGAGGGAGGGCCGCAGTAGAAAGGGCTGATGGGTGACAGCCGTAAACTGTGCTGGAGGGGCATCTGCAGCGGTCTACTCGTCCATTATAACAATGTGAAGAGGAATCAGCCAGGTGAAGTGTTCTTGTTGTTTGCTTTATGTACTAGAGTTCTAGGCAATCTTTCCTATACCAAAATACTTTTGGTATTTTTAGAAAATTCAAATCCTGGCACCAAACGTTTCAGTTTGAAAAAATCCATGCCAGTGGATCAGGAGAGAAGCTGAGTGGCTGATGGATGGAAGAATGAAATACAACTCACAGAGAAGAGCACAGAACCGTGAAGCCGTTTTTGCCTGAAGTTTTCTTAAACTTTTAGTTTTGGAAATTTCTGGGTGAGGGGGTCTGTAGTGATTAGCATGCCGAAAAGGTTTGTTTACACATTTTAGAGACACCAACTTGGATTTCTTAGGAAGCAGGCATCTTTTCCATGGCACTAACTGAAGGAAGCTGCTCTGGATTTTTATGAAACTCCAAGTCAGAAAGCACAGCCACTCCGGATACCGGGGACAGCACACAAGGCTGGGTCGTAGAGGGCGTGCAATATGGGATGGGAGGGAGGGGACGGGAAAAAAAAACAAACAAAACATTTCCTAGACACAAAGATGAAAAGCTCTCAGCTGATAATAACGTGTGTGCTAATGTCTTGACTAAGAGTCACTGTATTCATGTGGAGAAAGGCCATGTTAGTACACTGTAAAGGTAACAGCGATTAAATAGCAATCTTTCAAAATTGCTACGGCGTAGGAAAAAAAGATGGAAATATGGGTATATACAAAATGATAAAGAACAATAGGACTAATATGTAAGTAGATACAAAATTAAAAAAAAAAAATAGGGACCAGCGGTTAGCGCAATGGCTATGTCGCTGGACTTCCATGTAGTCAACTGCGGTTCCAGTCCTGGACCTGGTGGCTTAAACTCATGCCGGGCGCGTGTGCGTGCGTGCCCAATATCCCGAGAGGAGAATGGAGGAGAAGGGATTGTGGTGTGGCCATCCCCCCTGGGGGGTGATTTCTTGCTTTCTGTCTCTCTGTCTCTGTCTGTCTGGTGAGCACACACACCCTATAGCAAAAACTTCTCCAAAATAAACAAACAAAGTCAGAAACCCCTTAGACCAAGCAGGTACTTGGGAGGGACAGGCAATTTCCTGAGAATATTAATTCTGTAGCAGCTGGAACTCCGCCCAAAGAGCTCTTCACTGAAAAAGGCATGTGTCCAGCTCACCTACTCCTCACCCTGACTCTAGGGCTCCTAGGCCAGGGTGGCTTTCTTCCACGTGTTTCTTGATTTCTCACCTCTTTACTCATAACCATAACCTGACTTCACTTGATACAACTTGTAACAATTCCTAATGATGCTCCTAAGTGTGGATACGGTCACCCCAAAGCAGGGTCTGTACGTGACATCTGGTATGACCACATTCTTCAGTGGCTGAAGTACAGGGCAGAGTTACGGTTGTGCTAGTAATGGATGCACTGCATGTGATCCAAGAGTAAGTCAGGGGTTATTTAATCAGCACACCAGTAACACCAACATCCCTGTATTTATATGAGATTGCATAGTCTAGCATTTAAAAGTCCCAAAATGTGTTAGACGTTTAGTAAATACTTAGTTACCACTTTATCGATGTGTTTTATTCCCTGCGCTTAAAAAGATCATCCGTTTGTAAACAGTGCTTGAATTGTCATTCTAACTGTGTGTGACTTGAACAGGAAATATGAAAATCAATCAATCAAAAACAAAAAAAAACCTGTTTTCCTGGTTTTGTGATTTTAAAGACAATTTTTTTTTCATGGAGGGGGGGATGTCGCTGGACTTCCATGTAGTCAACTGCGGTTCCAGTCCTGGACCTGGTGGCTTAAACTCATGCCGGGCGCGTGTGCGTGCGTGCCCAATATCCCGAGAGGAGAATGGAGGAGAAGGGATTGTGGTGTGGCCATCCCCCCTGGGGGGTGATTTCTTGCTTTCTGTCTCTCTGTCTCTGTCTGTCTGGTGAGCACACACACCCTATAGCAAAAACTTCTCCAAAATAAACAAACAAAGTCAGAAACCCCTTAGACCAAGCAGGTACTTGGGAGGGACAGGCAATTTCCTGAGAATATTAATTCTGTAGCAGCTGGAACTCCGCCCAAAGAGCTCTTCACTGAAAAAGGCATGTGTCCAGCTCACCTACTCCTCACCCTGACTCTAGGGCTCCTAGGCCAGGGTGGCTTTCTTCCACGTGTTTCTTGATTTCTCACCTCTTTACTCATAACCATAACCTGACTTCACTTGATACAACTTGTAACAATTCCTAATGATGCTCCTAAGTGTGGATACGGTCACCCCAAAGCAGGGTCTGTACGTGACATCTGGTATGACCACATTCTTCAGTGGCTGAAGTACAGGGCAGAGTTACGGTTGTGCTAGTAATGGATGCACTGCATGTGATCCAAGAGTAAGTCAGGGGTTATTTAATCAGCACACCAGTAACACCAACATCCCTGTATTTATATGAGATTGCATAGTCTAGCATTTAAAAGTCCCAAAATGTGTTAGACGTTTAGTAAATACTTAGTTACCACTTTATCGATGTGTTTTATTCCCTGCGCTTAAAAAGATCATCCGTTTGTAAACAGTGCTTGAATTGTCATTCTAACTGTGTGTGACTTGAACAGGAAATATGAAAATCAATCAATCAAAAACAAAAAAAAACCTGTTTTCCTGGTTTTGTGATTTTAAAGACAATTTTTTTTTCATGGAGGGGGGGATGTTTTTGCTACAGGGAGCGTGCGCTCATCAGAAAGACAGAGAGAGACAGAGAGACAGAAAGCGAGGGGGTATCATTCTCATGAAGGATGGCCATGCCACGATCCCTTCTCCTCCATTCTCTTCTCAGGATCTTGGGCATGCACGCACACATGCCCAGCATGAGTTTAAGCCACCAGGTCCGGGACTCAAATTGTGGTCAACTACATGGGTGTTCAGTGACATAGCCATTACGCCAACTGCTAGTCCCTTAAAGACAGTATTTTGATCTAAAAAATATCCATTTATTACCTACTGGGATCTGAGTTTATTTTACAACTAGAATAGACCAATTTGCACTTTTTAAAGTAGTATACAATGTTTATTACTTCTAGAAAGGAAGAAAATTCATTTTTTTATGAACTATATTACCTGAACAGAGAAGAATGTATACCCACACAGTTCATACTGCCATTAATTCTACAAATTGCCAACCTACCTATTTACACTAAACTCAATTGCCTCTGCTCTCTACTGGAGGGTTACTGATGTGAATAATCACTCCATTTTTTTTAAAAAATACCCACCTGCATAATAAGAGAACGTTCTCTTGTTCCGATCAAAAACAAACCAGCGTTTCTTCCAGGTTTTAATTTTCCCACCCATTTTGATGAGGAATCCTCGGCAGGTCTTCTCTGTGATTGATACATGATAGCAGGTATCGATATTGTGGCCAGCGGTCTCTACGTGGCTCCTCAAGTCAAAGTCTTCCTTCCGGACAGGCAGGTAGCGTGTCAAAGGACGAGCCTAGGAGAGCACACAACCCATCCCTTCTGTCATTAATTTTTAACTTTCTTTTAGGTCACAGATGTTTAGAGGCAGAAATGAACTTCAAAGCCTAAGCTTTAAAATGCCCATGTGATCATGAGAGCCTAAGAAAAAGAAAGCACATCTGGAGTCTAAAAATGGAGTATTTTGAGAAGGATGTCACTATACGGCTGGGCAGGGGCAGTGAATCAACAACTCAGGCCGACACATTCTCTTCCTTGAGATGGGCAGATGAGAAAATATAAATATAAATATAAATATAAATATGTGTGTGTGTGTGTGTGTGTGTGTGTGTTTCTTATCCTAGTTTAGAGAAGATACTCAGCACTTAACAACCACGGGGACATGGAGTAAAAAATTCTCTAGGCAGCTCCCTACAGGTGAGGACGCCACCGCCATAAAGTTCCCAGGAATTCTCCTAGTCACAAATGAACAATAGTTCTCCTGACGTAATCTCAGAAGTGATTGAACACTGGTTAGTAAGAACAACGCCCAACAGGATCCCCCAAGTTACAGATGTCAGCTTACATACACTCTGATAGGCATTGCTGGCAGAGACACATGGTATAAAAAAGTAAAGCCGAAAAAAAGTGAGAAGTGGAATCAAAGCTGGACGGAGTATAATGGCCAGACACCAAAGGGATGCCTTTAGATGTCCTTTATTTTACAAGGGGCTGCAGTAAAGGGTCATCTAATCCTGGAGGCACCTATCACCATGGGTAATATTTCTAGAATGGTGTTTTATCGCTTCATGTTAAGTAACCTCGGCCCTTTGCCCTGGAGGAAAGGGAGCTTATCATAATGCTTGGAGGCAAAGCTTGTAATCAGGATTTAAGTAAAATTGTGTTTATTTGGTTTGGCTTCCTATACTAAACACACATGGATGGCCTACATTGCAAATTAGAATTTGGCAAAGGTTGGGCATAATGAAATACAATAAACGAGTTTTACTTTCTATTTTTCCTTCAATATTTTACTCGATTCTGTGGTACTTTGACAGTAGATAGATGACCAGACTTAGTGATATCTCAAACATACAAAGTCTTAAAGACAATTTCTAACTGGTTTATTCTCAAACTGCCAGCAATAATAAAGAATATGGAAAATTATTTATTTTGCCTTGGAGTCTAGTCAACTTTGAAATAACTTGTGCTTTAAATTACATGGTACTTGAAAGAACTTTATTTTATCTCCAGAGAATATACATAGTAACAGCCACAGTGACGAGAACAGAGATTTGAACTCGACAATGACCAGGACAAGTTAAGCATGAGGAGTGATCTTCCCAAAGTTTGTTCGAGTTCAGCAATGTTGTGTCCCTATGGTAAGGACTTGGATAGCAAAGAGGACACTTGTGATAACGCAATGATTAGGAAAAGCCAAAATAAAACACTAACACCTTCATCAAGAACTGGGCTGGGGAGCTGGCAGGTGGTATGGTGGGTTAATGGTGCTGGACTCCCACATGGTGGAATATGGTTCAAGTCCTGGACCTGGCAGCTTGCTCTCTCACTCTCACTCAACTCTCTCGCTCTCTTTCTCTGTCTCTTTCTGGTCAAATTAAAATAAAGTTAAATAATTCTTTAAAAAAATAAAAATAACTGGGCTGGTAAAATATCTTGTTCTAGAATGTTTGTTTCTTTTTTTTTCTGTTCTTTTTTGGAGAGGTTTTTGCTATAGGGCGAGTGCACTTGCCAGAAAGACAGAGAGAGACAGAGAGACAGAAAGCGAGAAATCACCCCCCAGGGAGGATGGCCACACCGTAATCCCTTCTCCTCCATTCTCCTCTCGGGATCTTGAGTATGCATGCACAGGCGCCCGGCATGAGTTTAAGCCACCGGGTCCAGGACTCAAAGTGAGGTTGACTATATGGGAGTCCAGTGACATAGCCATTACACTAACTGCTGGTCCCTAAAATGTTTGTTTCTAAAAGATGACTTAATAGAATTTCTCGCCTTTCTCAACCAAAAGTTTTAGTTTGTGGGTTATATTTGTTTTCAGTAGCAAAATCCAGAGGCATTTTTCAAATCTGCTCAAAAAATATTCTTTCAAAAATATTCCAATAGATCGAAGAAACAGTGCCTCTCCCATCAAATGTTCTGTACACAACTATGGAAAAGTGTTATTCGGTTCACAGTTCTCTAAGAGTTTTGAAATAAACATTTTTTGCACACTAACACACATCTTGTAACTATTTGACATTCAGTGCCTAAGAAGACATTCTTGGACACAGAATGTCTGTCTTCTACAAAATGACCACCAGGGGGCAACCGACCCTTACCCATTAAGACCCTGGGACCAACCTGTGCCCTTTGTTTCTCCCTTATTTTCACTTCCTTTTCTATTAACTTCTGCCTCTGGCTGGTTTCTTCCTGCAATCGTTTTTCCAGGAGTTCTCGGCGTCGTTTTTCTTCTTCTAGAGCTCGTTTTTTGGCTTCCATTTCCCGTTCCTAAATATCGTTATGTAGAAGAATGATTATTTTAAGACATACTGGTTACACTTGAATGGCTCCAATGCATTTCATACAAAATGAAAATTCTCAGCAGACCGCTGTTGGCTTAGTCTAGTTTCTTACAACACATGCCCTAGACCAGAACAACTCTTCAGGCATAGCTTTCCAAATCAACATAGGCAGAAGTGGGACCGTTAAACTGAATTGACAATTCAACACTGGACTTCAGTGAAAATTCAGCTTGTGACCCCATTCAGTCCTCTCATATCAGGTGACCACACTTCTCTTATTTTTTTTTAATTTTTTTTTTTGGAGAGATTTTCACTGTAGGGCGCGTGCGCTCGCCAGACAGACAGAGAGAGACATAGAGACAGAAAGCGAGAAATCACCCCCCAGGGAGGATGGTCACGCCACAATCCCTTCTCCTCCATTCTCCTCTCGGGATCTTGGGCACGCACGCACACGCGCCCGGCGTGAGTTTTAAGCCACCGGGTCCAGGACACGAACCACGGTCGACTACGTGGGAGTCCAGCGACATAGCCATTATGCTAACTGCTGGTTCCACTTCTCTTATTTTTAATGAAAAGCCTCACAAAGGGTCACCCAGCACTAGTACTCAAGCCACTCTGCCTTTCCTCTGACTGCTGCCTTCGAAGGGAAGGCCTTGCTCCTTCCGGTTCCTGTTGTGGTTCCCAGCTTCCTGGCAAGAGGTCACAGAGGAAGCCTGAGGGGGGTAGAGAAGGAAAGGAGGTGCCCGGTAGGGCAGGATGCAAAGGCATTTTGGGGGATTCCTAAGGAAGTTCCGATTCTGGCTTGAAATACAGCCACAATGATGTGGGATTTTCTAATATTACAATAGGGTAGTTCATGCCAGTGGGGGAGGAAGGCAGCACACATAAAGACATGCCATTCCTCCCTGTTGGCTGGCGGGTACACAAGTGGGCACTAAGGGAAAACATAACCCAAAGCATTCATTTCGGTCTCTGTCGGCTCTGTTTCCATATGGCAGTGCAGCAAAGAACCTTAGAAACAGTCTAACCCCTTTCCTTCTCAGATTAGAAAACCAGGCTAGTAAGACTGACGACCCCACAATCACACTGCTCACGAAGGCTGGTAAGGAGGAGTGTTTCCTCACGGGCCTCTGGCATGATATTGAGCTCACCCTCGATTCGAGCAGCCGTGTCTTTTCTGCATGCGCCTGCTTCAAAAGTCTCTCCATTTCTTCTATTCTGGCAATATTTGAAGTGCTGGCACTGAATTAAACACAAAAGCCTTTTAAGAATATCATTTCCGATTGATAAGTCTCTAATATACACGTGTGCGTGCACACACACACACACACAAACACACACACACACACGCAGGGTCAAGGGAGGAGCAGGACAAAATCCAAGCAGATACAATTTAAAGGATGTTTACTTACGAGCCATTGGTCTGAAGGACAAATCAATTCAACTCTGAAAATTGCAGGTGAAACTGACTTACCTCTGTTTAGCACAAACTATGGGCAAGCATAATAATGCCAATGTCAACTGCTTTACTCGGAAACGAATAAACTTAAACCAAATTTTACAAGGTGTGACTTCAACATGCTTCCACCAAAGGCTAAACCCGATGGCCTCTAGGAGTCTTTCCATTAGTTTAATAACTCAGAGATGTCAGATCCATAAAACTGTCAGCAAAGTTCTAGAGAAAGGACACTCAACATCTGAAGTCACTGTTCAGTTGGAGAGCAGGGTATCCCAGCTGCTTTCCACTGTGTTTTTAAACGTGTGGACTTTTCATTTCTTTTTTTTTTTAAAAAAAAAAAAAAAAACTTTTTCCTTTCACGAGTAAGAGAGACACAGAGAGAGAAAGAGACAGAAAGACAGGCGCTCGCTCCAACAGGGTCTCCACCGCATGATCCACGCCCAGTCTCAGCCGGCCTAGGCCACGAGCACGCATGTGCCCTGTGTGTTCAGGGAGGTCTCCAGATGCATATCCACGTGGGTCAGCCCCAGTGCTGCTTGTCTTCTACTGAGCTACAGTCACTCCTCCGCCCCTCCCATCACCATCATTAAAAAATGAGTGCATGGGTGGTGAACAGTTTTGTAAGAGGTACCCACCCACCATACCAATGAGCAAACCAATGAAAGGGACTGAAGTTTGAAAATGTATCTTTTTATTTATTTTTTTTAAGAGGTTTTTGCTATAGGGCATGTGCGCTCGCCAGACAGAGAGACAGAGAGACAGAAAGCGAGAAATAACTCCCCAGGGGAAATGGCCACGTCACAATCCCTTCTCCTCCATTCTCCTCTCGGGATCTTGGGCACGCATGCACACGCGCCCGGCGTGAGTTTTAAGCCACCAGGTCCGGGACTCGAACCGTGGTCGACTACATGGGAGTCCAGCGACATAGCCATTACACTAACTGCTGGTCCCTGAAAATGTATCTTTAAAATATTACACATACAAGTGAAGGAAAAAAAAAATCAAAGGCAGTAGAAGCTGCAAGATTAGCTAGGGTAACTAAAGAAAAAGAGAACTTGGAAATGTTAACACAAAATGGAATGTTTTATTTTCAGTTGCTTACACTTTATTTGACTCTTCTGCAGAAGAGGAGCTGTAGCCTCGCGCAAAATGTTCTCCCCGATATTTCAGTCGGGAAGAACCAGTCGTCTCCTACGCACGCGTACCATCTTTTCTACTGGACTCTGCTGAGGGCAGACAGGCTTCCGTGCTTGCATCCCTAGACCCTAGAGCCCAGCGCATAGTGAGGGCTCGTGTTTGTTGATCACACTGATATAAATGAATTTATAATAACCCATATAAAATGAATATACACAGTCTTCTTGGTTATAGATAGTTCTTAATGTAGTAACCTCATGTTATGTTTTTCATCATATCAAACTTAGGATGGTTCAAACCGAGGGCTAAGGGTTCTCAAGAGATAAATGATCACAGGAAGTGTGTCTTAGAATCACTGCTGCCAGCCCCATCACAGAAAACACCTGTTGAAGAGCTGCTGTGTTAGGAATGCTGGATCCTCACAAGCCTAACAATTAAACCATACTCGGGAACCAGCAGTTAGCGTAATGGCTATGTCGCTGGACTCCCACGTAGTCGACCGCGGTTCGTGTCCCAGACCCGGTGGCTTAAAACTCACGCCAGGCGCGTGTGCGTGCGTGCCCAAGATCCTGAGAGGAGAATGGAGGAGAAGAGATTGCGGCGTGACCATCCTCCCTGTGGGGTGATTTCTCGCTTTCTGTCTCTATGTCTCTCTCTGTCTGTCTGGCGAGCGCACGCGCCCTACAGTGAAAATCTCTCCAAAAAAAAAAAAACAATTAAACCATACTCTGCTGGGTTACCTTGGGCCAATTTTTAGCTGGGTGTTTTCTCCTGAGAGAAAAAAACATAACAATTTCTTATCATTATTTCTATTAGCTGTTGGGGGAAGTACAAAAGGGTACATTTCCATTCTCTTTAGCAAGCAAAAATTCAAGGAAAAAACAAACAAACCTTCAACAACAACAAAACCAAAACCCCACCCCTTTAATCTTTGCAGGAATTTGAATTCTCCTTGAGAATACTTGATTTCGTGAATGAAAAAGGGACAAACTTCACTGGCCAAAGGAGCAAGCAGAAGACAGGCACGTGGGTCATATAATAATTTCTATTTGTATCCTGTCAGTGACATCAGATATGTCGCCTGGCTCACGTCTCTAATCAATTTGGGAATTTAATTTCACTAAACCTCAAGTCATGAAAACTCAGTAGTTAAAACACTCACCAACAGTCTAACTCCCATTTGTCCTTTTTATTTTCGTGTAGTTGATGTTTATTTAGATTGGTTTTCTTTTTTTAAAGAATTATTTTATTTAACTTTATTTCTTTACTTATTTATTTTTATTTTAATTTGATCAGAGAGGGACAGAGTGAGAGAGAGAGAGAGAAAGTGAGAAAGCAAGTTGCCAGGACCGGGACTCAAACTGCGGTTGGCCATGTGGGAGTCCAGCGCCCTTAACCACCACGCCATCTGCCAGCCCAATTTCACTGTTTTCCATTTTCTTCGCTTACTTGTCCCCCTACCCTAGCTTTGCTAAGTATATGTGTAATTGTCCAATAACATTATATGTGGACCAGCTTTTTGGTGCAGCAGTACACTACTCAAGAGAAGCTGGATTCCATGTGGAGACACGGTTTAGATCCCCCGTGGAGTTAGACATTCCAGGCACAGACATGAGTGCCCAAGACTAGAAGGGGATTATGGTGTGACCAGACCTTACGGAGATGCTCTTTTCTCTCTCTCACTCTCTCACATGCATGCATTCTGTCATGAATAAGGAAAAAAGGGGGAGGGGGGAGGTCTAGACTATAGGTCTAGGAAAAAGCTGTATACACTTACAGTATACACATGGTGCTTTTGATACATGTATACACTGTGACATAATTACCACAATCACGCTCATTAACACATCAACCACCTCACCTAGTTATCGTGTGAGCGCGCGCGCGTGTGTGGTGAGAACATTAGTCTTTTAATTCCTTCTAAGACAGCACTATTGCAGAATGGTAATTCCTGGCAAAATAGTTCCATGGAGCCGTGATCATTTTCTACAGTTCCTTCACACAGAACTGGTCTTGTGGTGCTAACAATTACAAATAACCAATCTCCATGGCCAGAATTTACCAATAGTACTTATTTCATTGTGCTATCAGAACCTTTGACTGTCAAAAAACTGAAGCCAAAACAGAAGATGCCTGAGAAATAGCAAAGTATTAAAACAAAGAAAAACAGGCATTTCTCTTCTCTTCTGTGCTTCCACATACTTTTAAAAAACTCAAGTTACCTTAAGACAAGCTTTTAACCATTATTAAGACAGAAAGCTACTGATGAGGAACTGATGTTTACAAGGTGTATTATAAGGGAGCATATTTAAATGGGAACTTCTTGAAGACTGGCATAAAGGAGAATAAAAGATGAGACCAGCAGTTAGCGTAATGGCTATGTTGCTGGACTCCCATGTAATCGACTGCGGTTCGTGTCCCGGACATGGTGGCTTAAAACTCACGCTGGGCGCGTGTGCGTGCGTGCCCAAAATCCCGAGAGGAGAATGGAGGAGAAGGGATTGCGGCGTGGCCATCCTCCCTGGGGGGTGATTTCTCACTTTCAATCTCTCTGTCTCTCTGTCTGTCTAGCGAGCACACATGCCGTATAGCAAAAACCTCTCCAAAAAAAAAAAAAGGAATAAAAGACTAAAAAAATGTGTTCTGATCAAGATCTTTAAAAATTATGTAGTAAAGTACCCCCAAATTACAAGTCTGTTAAAGAGGTAATTCTATGCTGAAAGTCCAGTGACATAAACTTGGTCTTGTGGTTTATGATGTCACAAAAAGCCATCTGTAGAATTACTCAGAGCTGTGGGTACATTTGCCCTTCAGTTTGTGTTGAGACATCATTTTTGTGACTAGCAGAGACCTACATGAGTCAGACAGTGTTTCTGCTTCCTCAGCATCATTATTTACACTGTAAACAAACACAAACCTTAGAAAGTAAGTCTTGGATCTTAGGCAGTTGAGAGTCAATTCTGAATAAAATCTACATTCTGCAAAAATGATTTTAGTTAGCTTATAAAATAGTATCTTGCATACCCCTAGGGTAATGCTTATTATCATTATTGCCATCACTAGCTTACTAAGCCCTGATTTTGTGTTCACACTGTGAGAAAATGTTAAGGACAAGTATGGCCAAAGGCACAGAGATCTGAGAGTTCATTACTCCCTAAATTAATAAGAGCTCCGTGAGGTCAGCAGGTGCCATAATGGTTAAGGTGCTGGACCCCCACATGGCCAACTGCAGTTCGAGTCCCAGACCTGGCAGCTTGCTCTCTCACTTTCCCTTTGTCTCTTGCTTTCCTTCTCTCTGTCTGTCTCTGATGGGTGTACAAGTCCTGTAGCAAATTAAAAAAAAAAAAAAAAAAAAAAATAATTAAAAAAAAAAAAAAAAAGAAGCAGCAGCAGCAGCAGCTCTGTGAGGTGTATCAGGGGAGAGAATAAGCCAGAAGTTGGCTGCATCTGGAAAGCCAGGTTCTGAGGTCTGAGTTTATATGGTCGGTAGCAGGGTGTCCTCGAAGCTTTAGAAAAGGAGGAGTCCCATGGCCACATTTATATTTTAGATGTGCCCTTGGCCCTAATTCCATAAAGGCATCTTTGCTTTCCCCAAAGTATAAATACAAATGTGCATGGTTGAGTCCTTGCAAACATTTTAATATACAAGAATAGTTAAAGCCTTCTTTTTCATGAGACATAAGTTCTGATTCTATTGTTAGGATTTCTTTATTTAATCAAAAGCAGTGCACACAATGCTTTGAATAAACTGAGAGGCAAATTAACATTGAAGCATAGTCGAAACGGGAACACAAATGCAAAGAAATAGGTGAAGAGGAAGGAATGATGACAGATGCTCCTCGACTTACAGTGGGAGTATGTCCTGATAGGCCCATTGTAAGCAGGAAAGGTACTGAGATGAAAATACATTTAATACGCCTCACCTACTGAACATCCTAGCTTAGTGTAATTTACCTTACACATGCGTGGAACACTTACATTTGCCAGAAGTTGGGCAAAATGATCTAACCCAAAACCCACTTTACAATGAAGTGTTGAGTAGCTCACGTAATCTGTTTAATATTGAACTAAAAGTAAAAGCAGGATGGTTGTATGGACTGCAGGTAGAGTTTCTGCTGAATGTGTATTGCTTTTACAACCCCGTAAAGTCAGAGCAGTGTAAGTTGAGCCACTGTGAGTCAGGAAAGTCTGACTGGCTAAGTCACCTAAGCTGCGAAGAAACTATTTCCAAAGGTCTCCATGCATGCAATCCTCTAGTCCACTGTAGATTCTCTCTGTCTACACAATACAGGCTGTTGCTGATACCATGACCCGTGTTGATGTCTTTACTTCTGAAACCAGCAGGGACTGTTCCAAACCAGAAAGCTTACACATCAATAAATCTTACCTAGAGATATTGTCGGGTGAACAAGCAGAGATACTGGTCTCCATGCTATCAGAGCTGTCTAGGCTCAAAGTGTCAAAGGCCTGGTCCTTGTAGCTGTGATCAGGGTAATGGAAACTATTCAAGTAGACGTTTGATTCAGACGCTGTGCGGTTGTAAAATTCGGAAGATCTCTGCCTTTGTCCTTCACTCATCTGTTGGTGATTATAACCTAAGTGAAGAGCCATAAATATGTTAGGAAGCCTCATTTTTCAGGCTCAGGACCTTTTAAGTATACAGACTCAAGCCAGCAACCAGAAACATCTGCATATGAAATTTGGGCCTTGGTCTCATTGATTTCGAAGCCAAGAGGATCAAAGAAACAGGATCATGCTCAGTGCAAGTGAGCGTTTCAAAGACGTGGCCTCTTTTGTCAGTGGGATCACTTGACGCTTGCCTATCCATCCCCACATCTCAGCACAACTGAGAAAAAAACATGAGCATACCCGCGAACACAAAAGAAACAAAGCAGAAACACAACGAAAGGCCCAGAATCCTTTAAAATCAGCTGTGTTCAAGTGAAGGCTAGATGACGCCTGCTGACAAGCAATGCCAAAGATTGAGGGAGGTCGCTTTTCCCAATGGTATTAAAATGTGAGGAGCGCTCAGGCCCGTGATAAAACCACAGGTGGATCTTTGCGCGTGGGCTTTGAGAAATGCGTACCTTCACTAATGCACTTTCATCTGCTTAAGACTCACATTGCACATTTTTCTCATTCTCTCCTTGTTTATCTCTCTTTTTAACTCAATTTTTCATCTGCCAAGTACTAATCTGTAAGATTCAGGGGCAACAGGCCTTCCAACGGTTGTACTCCCATTTACCGTCTCTGCAGCTTTCTCCTTTTCTCCACTTAGCGATCAGCCTTCAGGGAGCTGATGATAACAGCCATTTGAAAATGGGCAGTAGGACCCAAAGCCCCATAAATAAGAGGTGTTTGTGCTTTCTGACTTGCTCCCCACCCCTCACCCTGCCGCCTACTTGGTCAACTGCCACACTGCGTTACTGGATTCACCCTGTAGTATTTACATGGCTTGCTCTCTGATAGCTTATTTGGGGCATTACAAGTAAAACTATACTTTTTTCATTTCTCTATCATAGACTGAGAAAGTGGGGGGGGGGTCCTACTGAAAACAAATCCCTTAATTCATTAAAAAAAGTTTCTTGAGCCAGTACTGTAATTTGTGATCTCTTTCTCCTTGGTAAGAGAAATGTGTACTCAAATAGTTTCTATTATCCAGGGAGTTATTACCAGAGCTATTAAAAGTTTACAACTGGGGGGCCCAAGGTGGTGTGGTGGTTAAAGTACTGGATCCCACATGCCTGACTCCAGAGTTTTAGTCCTAGACCTGGTGGCTTGAAAATCATGCTGGGCACATGTGCGCGTGTGCCCCAAATTGCATGAGAATGGAGGAGAAGGGATTGCAGCATGGCCCTATCCCCCTCGAGGGTGATTTTTTCACTTTCCTTCTCCACTTTCTCTCTCTCTCTCTCACTGGTGAGCACACGTGCTTTATGACAAAACAACCTTTAAAATAAGTTTACAATAGGACTATGTGAATTTTGCCTCTTTCCTTGTGCTTCCAATAGAGTTTTAATCAGTAATGAACTGACCAAAAGGCACACAAGAAAAAGGAAGAAGAGAAGAAATGTCAAACAGTATCTCCTCGGCTCTGTATTAAACATCTCCATCTAAAAACAGAAGCTGTATCAGTGATACTTCAACAAAAGTTTCTATAAAATTACTGTAGTTTCACACCATTAGTATCTGGAGCAGTTTTAAATGTCTAAGTGAAAATATGCTATTTCAGATTAAGGCATTTCTGGGAAAATAGATTTCCTTCACATAATTTGTCATGATAAATTATGAACACCAGGGATCTTCCAAATGTTCATATTATGCATGTTATGAAAAAGTCAACCATGGATTTCAAAACTTTTTGCATCAAAATATTCTTGTTCTTTCATTCCACTTTTCCACAAACTTTGTGAAGTCCCCTCGTGTGTGTGTGTGTGTGTGTGTGTGTGTGTGTGTGTGTGTACCTCTTAGCTAAGGAAAGATTCGAAACCTGAAAATACACCACGAGACTAGGCAGAATACCATTGACTGTAAGATCAATGCATAAAGCGTTAGATGAAGTCAGTGTATGAAGTGTGGTGCTTATGCCTCATATTTTTTTTTCTTTTTTATAAAGAATTATTTTATTGAATTTTATGTATTTATTTTCATTTGACCAGAGAGGGACAGAGCGAGTGAGAGAGAGAAAGAGAGAAAGTGAGAAAGCAAGCTGCCAAGTCCGGGACTCAAACCACAGTTGGCCATGCGTGAGTCCAGTGCCCTTAACCACCACGCCTCCTGCTGGCCCCAGTGCCTTTTTTTTTTTTTTTAAAGGCAAAATAATAACACCCTAAACTGTGTGAAGTCCCCTCGTGTGTGTGTGTGTGTGTGTGTGTGTGTGTGTGTGTGTGTACCTCTTAGCTAAGGAAAGATTCGAAACCTGAAAATACACCACGAGACTAGGCAGAATACCATTGACTGTAAGATCAATGCATAAAGCGTTAGATGAAGTCAGTGTATGAAGTGTGGTGCTTATGCCTCATATTTTTTTTTCTTTTTTATAAAGAATTATTTTATTGAATTTTATGTATTTATTTTCATTTGACCAGAGAGGGACAGAGCGAGTGAGAGAGAGAAAGAGAGAAAGTGAGAAAGCAAGCTGCCAAGTCCGGGACTCAAACCACAGTTGGCCATGCGTGAGTCCAGTGCCCTTAACCACCACGCCTCCTGCTGGCCCCAGTGCCTTTTTTTTTTTTTTTAAAGGCAAAATAATAACACCCTTTATTTATTTACCTTTGATATTTGAACTTTTGGAATTACTAATTGCTCCTTTTACATAGTTTCCAATTATTTGTTACGAAAAGGAGGAGAAAAACAAAAACCCCAGGAATTATTTGAAAAAGCCACACATAGATATTTCCTTACAGTTTCAAAACGAGTTGTGGTGTAGAAAACTTTCACATTGGCATCAAGCACATGGATGACATTTCCTTGTTTTGTATGAAAAACAAATCCTTTAAAAAAGAACCATGGAGTTTAAAATATAAGAGAACTATTTCTCTGGCAGTGGCTTGAGCTGCAATCTTGCCCTCACCGTCCGTTTTCCATATGGAAGAAAAACCAACCCCCACGAGACAACTAACACCTTGGGAAAAGCAACAAGGAGGGTGAGTAGATTTCTTCTTCTTTAATCGACTATTAGGTTGTCGGGAAAGTCATGAATATTTTTCTATGCTTTGCTATTAAAAATGTGTCATGACTTTTCCTACACCCCAATATATGCTCTGTCTTTCAGATGGGTTGTGGATTTTTTTTTTCCCCCCAGAGTATCACAGCATAAGGAAATAAACTTAGGACCTTCAGGTGAGAGAGAGAGCACACCAAGATGAACAGATTTTTCTGGTGGGTGCACAGGGACAGCTATGTCTCAATGTGTACTGTGCTAAAGACAGTGAGCAGAGACTCCCCAGACCAAGTCACGATTTGCTGAGGAGGACGCTGTCTGAAAGAATCATCCAGGCATTCTGGTGGAGGGCTACCTTTTCAGGGCCATTTAAATGGAAAAGCCTGAAGCTCGTGAGTATATCTGTACCTGAGCAGATCTGCATTTGCCACGGCCCCACCATGAGTGAGAATGTCCATCTTCGGGAGCTACTCACTTCTGCCACTGGCAGTACTTCAGTGATCATAACGAACCCACCAGACAGACACCTGACTGCATCGCCTCCTTGCCGAACAAATCCGAAGAAAACAAGCTACTCTGCAATCACAAATAAGGACATGTTCCTCTCCTTTGAGACCCTAGAATTGCACCAGTGAGATTTCGAAGAACTGGTTTGGGGCTTTGGGCTTTGGGCTTTGGGCTGGCCATCCAAAAGCCTTTCGATAGAGGAAACACCATAGAAGGAAGGAGACCGAAGGAAAGTGACTATTAGGAGGCCTGAGAAGAACTACTAGGGCCGCACAGGAGCACCAGCAGCTGCCAGTGGGCTAAGCCTCCACTCAAGTGTGTACCTTCCTAGAGGCAAAGGCCCAAACTTGGTGCCAAACATTGGCATCAAGCACATGGATGACATTTCCTTGTTTTGTATGAAAAACAAATCCTTTAAAAA
>NW_006159942.1:1431121-1450064 GCF_000334495.1 Tupaia belangeri chinensis
TGTTTTGTATGAAAAACAAATCCTTTAAAAAGAGCCATGGAAATTAAAATATAAGAGAATTATTTCTCTGGCGATGGCTTGTGCTGCAATCTTGGCTTCATCTTCAGTTTTTCATATTGAAAAACCAGTCCCCACGAGGCAACTAACACCTTGGGAAAGGCAACAAAGAGGGCGAGTATGCTGTTTCCTCTGTCACCACACTATCCCTATTTATTGAGCATGAGGGTGTCATGAAATAAGAGTCATTGATTGGTTGTCATCTATAAATTCCAGCTGTATTGGTGGTTAAATAAGGCAGTCCAATGCATCCACCCTTTGAGATAGGGCAAAGGAACTAGATGGGGAAAAATGAGACTTTCTCAAACCTTGAGTCCACTTGGTTTTTATTTTTTAATTATGTAGCAATGATGACATTCAGCAGTAGAGACGTAACTAAAAAGAAGGGCTTTGAAAAAAATGCTCCTTCCTATCCAGACAGAAACAGCTGCTTCAAGAGCTAGTTTATGAGGTTTATAAAGCAAGATCTGATAATATCTGAGATTTGTTGCTAAGCACGGCACATACAAGGAACCAAAGCCAACTCAGTTTTCTCCACTGCCCAGGAGAGCCCAGTGGTCAGATGTGCAAGGGCTATTTGTTATTATTTTTAATGGTGTCTGTGAAGTCCAGCTAACTGGACCTAAGAAGTTCTTTGTGAGTTAACCACCATGGAATATGTAGAGTCTTGCTGGTATATTCCAAATGCATGTTACATAATTCTATATGGTTATGTGAGTCTAAATATAGAAAATGGGAATCACAGGGACCAGCAGATGGCATAATGGTTACGTTGCTGGAATCCCATGTAGTCAACCATTGTTCAAGTCCTGGACTCAGCAGCTTAAACTCATACCAAGTGTGCGTGGGTGTGTGCCCAAAATCTTGAGAGGAGAATAGAGGAGAAGGGATTGTGGCTTAGCCATCCCCCAGGGGGTGATTTCTCACTTTCTGTCTCTCTCTGTCTTTCTGGCGGGTGTACATGCCCTATAGAAAAAAATTCTCTCTTAAAAAAAATAATAACCTGGATTTAAGGAAATATAACTAACCAGCATTGGATTTAAGGAAATAAAACTAACCAGTATTTCTGGCAATTCCACCTATCACAGCTCACCTGCTGAGGAATTCATTCTTCCTAATGATAGTCCACAGCCAGAAGAAGATGGTAACAAGTCAGAAATGGAGGAGGAGAAGGATGGAAAGAGTAAAAAAGATACAAGATCAAAAAGGATGACAAGGGGACAGAAAAAAAAAATATATATATATATTTCTGACATGCAATCATTGACAGTATTAGCAACCATACCAGATCAACAAGGTAGAATATTCACATATTTAGATTAAGTTTAAGTTTACAGAGGAAAATTCAAGAAGTTCAAAACAAAACCTATGATTCATGCACAGTTAGTCAAAAAAGGATCTGGCACAGGGGAAAGAAAAAAATCTTTCACACGTATTCATCAACCAAAAAAAAGAAGAAGAAAATGAAAGTATATCTATAAAACAATTTTTTTCCCCAAATACACAGTAGCAAATAGTTAAGAGCTTAGGTTTGTAAAATGCCATTCAGTTATTTGGAGTTCAGCCTATTCACCTTTGTAGCATGTTCTCTAACATCCTGAAATCTCTAGTACCTAGTCACAGTAATGACTATCTTATTCAAGCCAGTCCTTTCAACTCTCCTTGATTCTTCACTAAGTCTTTCTTATGCAATAGGCCGAAGTGGAAAGCCAAAGTAGGAGCTTCCTAAATCCTTCCATCCTCCCACTATAGCCTGCCTTATTTATACCTGGCCTTCACAGAGAAGCAGTGCCATGTTTTACGCTAATATTTACACATCCCACTGCCCACTCTTCTCTTTGTATAGATCCCAGTCTTCGGAAACAGGCTCCCACAGCACTCGTGTTTCCTGCACGGTCTGACCTTGTGATAAAAAGCCCAAACAAAGAGGCTCATGCAGCTGCCTGTGAATGAACAGCAGCTGCATCCAGCATTGTGTTTCTTGAAAATGGGCAACAATTTTTCTCTATTGTGTAAAAAAAAAAAAAAAAAAAAAAAAGTAAATAAAGTGAAATAAAATAACTCTTTATAAAAATAGTTAATACCAGTCATTCACAAAGTCTGAGAAAGGAAAGGAAGTAAAGCGCAGGACACTTCCTGCCTGAAAAAATTTTTTCTTTTTTTTTAAAAAAAAAAAAAAAAAAAAAAAAAAGAATCATGACACGAAGCATCTACCATTGTACACTTTTCAAATCTGATCATTTTTTAAAGATGCTTGACAATGCCATTTTAATATTTGCTGGAAACACAAACACCACACAACGAGGTTGTCATACCTTTCTTGGACTTTCCTGTATTTAACAAAAAAACAAAAGGACAAAGATTTCATTCATTCTAGCTTACAAAGGCATAGTTCACAAAAGCCAATAACCTTTACAGCTTCGGGAGTTCAGTTCCTCAGCTTTTTCTTTAAAGTCTTTCTTGTTTGTATTACTCAGGTCAGTTCTATCAAAACAGTGCCAATTGAGAAAGGCTCATACTTACACTCCTTGATGTATCCATTATGAATAGCAGCAAAAAAACAGTATATTTAAGTTAAATGTGTAAGTAAAACAAAGAAAATTATAAAATCTAAATTGAAGTTAATGAAAACATGCTAGGTACAGTTTTTTCAAAACCATGAAATCTTACTAGCATTTGTTATTTTAGTGAAGTCACCAAGTGCTAGTACAACAATTTTAAAAGAAATTATGACGTAACCCTTCTAATCTTTGTGGGACACAAGTATGGGCTTTGTAGACAATCCTGGCAATTTCACTGTCTATTGTGGCTCTAAGAACTATACTCTCTGACTACTTCTTCTCTGGATAGAGGAGCTAAAGGTAGCAGCTGGCTTCACATGACACATTTCCTTGGGTCAACATACATATAACGGTCCCCCATCTCCTCAGAAGCTGTCCTACCAGGCTCATATGAAATCCTAAAGAGAAGCATCACTTTATTTACTTATTTATTTATCTTTTGAATTTTAAAAATTTAGTTTTACTTATTCATTCATTTATTTTAATTTCACCAGAGAGAGAGAAAGCAAGCCACCAGGTCCAGGACTCAAACTGTGGTCAACGATGTGGGAGTGTCCAGCACCTTAACCACCATGCCACCTGCTGGTCTCTATAATTATTTAGTTTTAATTTGCTAGATGGAGTATGTGTGCTCAACAGAGAGAGACAGAGAGGAAGAGAGAGGGATAAAACACACCTCCAATACTGCGTGGTCATGTCCTAATCCTTCTCCATTTCTCCATCCTGTTGGGATTTGGGGCACACACATGAATCCAACATGTTTTTCAAGCCATTGGGGCAGGGATTTGCACCATGCTATCAGTCATGTGGATTTGGCTCCTCTAACCACTAGCCAACAAAGCCAGCTCAAGAGGAACAGCGCTACTTCGGAGCTACAGCAGAGAGAAATGGAAGCTGCAGTCTTCTTAGGGTGCAAAATCATATCAGTGAAGAATAAAAGCACAGTAGATAAATCAAAGCCAATAGATTTTGCAGAAGGTAGGTCTATAACACGACCTAAGGAAATTGGCTTGGTTTTCCTCTATGAAACTGATCTGAGAATTTCTATTCTTTGAGGAGGAAAAACAACTTAGATAGATACCAAACATTCCTTTAGTTTCATCACATCTACCAAAGAATCCTCTTACATAATAATGTTAACAGCTCTAGATTCTTACAAATCTTCCCAGTTAGTATAAAATTCCAGTTTTTCCAAACCCTCTGCTTTGGAAAAATAATTTCGGGATAGGCTACAGTTTGTGATCCCACTCTTTCTTTCCCAAGTGCTTTATCTTTCCCCAAATCACGAATAATACATAAAGCACAAGGATATGCTGAATTAGGAATCAGCAGATGGCGTAATGGTTGGATTTCCATGTAGTTGACCGTGGTTTGAGTCCCAGACTCAGCAGTTTAAAGCCAGGCATGTGTGCTTGTGTGCCCCAAATCCCAAGAAGAATGGAGGAGAAGGGACTGCAGCATTACCATCCCTTCTGGGGAGGTATTTCTTGCTTTCAGCCTGTTTCTTTCTGTCTGTCCAGTGAGCTTACGCACCCCATAGCAAAAACCTCTCTATAAGAAAAAAAAGGAATGTGCTGAATGATATTTGTTGGTGTGTGGCCAATCCAGGCATTGATGTGTTTAGTCAGTGGGAAAAAATATATTTAAACAAAAGTCTATTAATATTACAGAAATTGCTTCAACAGAAAATAGACCCACAAGTTGACAGTGATAAATGAGAGCTAAAACTGGAAGGACTCATTTATGTCTTTTATTTATAAAAATTAAGATATTTTTAAAAACTTACTGAAAAGTTATGGTAAAGGAAATAAAAGAGCAGTTCAATCAAATGTACTCGATTCACACCCGGCCAGTGGAAACCAGTTCTTCCGTTATAAACTTTTCATGAATATCATAGCTTGTTAACTCCTACAGTACCTTTAGTAATAATCTGAACACATTGTTCAGGTGATATACACACACACACACACACACACACACACACACACGTATATAAATATATATAATATACACCCATGCACATTATGCTTAGGTATACAGTAACATATGTACTATATACGTGTGTGTGTACATATTTGTGTGTGTGTATATATATATATATGCAAAGAGACTTCAAAAGGTCTGTAGGGGACCAGCAGTTAGTATAATGGCTATGTCGCTGGACTCCCATGTAGCCGACCACGGTTCAAATCTTGGACCCGGTGGCTTGAACTCACACCGGGCACGTGTGCGTGCATGCCCAAGATCCCAATAGGAGAATGGAGGAGAAGGGATTGTGGCGTGGCCATCCCCTCTGGTTGGTGATTTCTCGTTTTCTGTCTCTCTGGAGAGTGCACATGCCCTATAGCAAAAACCTCCCCCCTCCCCCCCAAAAAAAAAGGTTTGTAGGAAAATAGAATTAAAGTATGACTTTTTGGATGCTAAAAAATTTTGAAATTCATGCATAGTGTTTTCACAATATGCGTTTTACACAAATGTTTTGTAGACCTCTCATTTGTGAATGTATCTACGTGCATAAATCTGTTTTTGCTCGCCCTGGGAGGCCAGTAATTAACCCCTATCACCATCAGCAGAGAGGCTCAGTAGTTAGAACTGGATTCTAAGATGCTTAAAGAAAAAGGTTTTAATCCCATCAATGCATGACTCTACCTGGAACCAAATGCCTGCTATCCCCCAGTATTCCCATTGTATCCTGGGCTTTACTCCATCACTGGATTTAGCACATTTTTACTGAAAGCATCTGTTATGTCTCTTTCTTCCTCCCTAGACTATAAGCATTTCAAAGGCAAGGATTATGTCGCCCAAATGCATTCTTGGTATCTAGCACCATGCCTGCTCAAAAGCTAGGGCCAATACAAACTGTTGACCAAGCAATGTTAACACAGTAAACCTAATTCTGTTGACAGGAAGTTTGCCTCTGGAACTACATTATAATAATTTCTTTTAGCCCCACAAAGACTGTTTGAGAAACTCATTATAAATGCAATGTATTATTACAAAGAAAATATGCTTAGAGTCAAAGTCCACCTGAAACCTAAATATGATATAAAAGTTCAAACCTACATTAAAAGACCCAAAGGAATTCTACTCGGGGTCACTAGAGCTCAATTTACTAAGCTCAAAGACTTTTTATTGATTTTTTTTAAGTTTCTTTTTTCCAAAGTAAGAGAGATAAAGAGAGACAGAGGCACAGAGACAGCCATCCCAACAGAGAGTTCAAGTCACAATCTAGCCTCAGTTTCAGTCGGCCTTCGATCATGGGCATGTGTGCACCCAGCATGTTCAGGGATGTCTCTAGACAAGAGCCCAGAACCTTCCCACGTGGGGCAGCCTGGCAGTGTGTGGTGTTATTGCTGTGTCACCGTCAGGCCTGCTCAGTGCTCTTTCGCCATGGTTCATTCAATATAGTGGCTTAGCCGCACACCAGGGGAGCGATCTTGTTAGGTGCCCTGGTACTCTCCCTTGATCTCAGAGGTCTCTCTTTTTCTTTCTCCCTATCAAAGAGGAAGGTTAGAAGCTCTGCAGAAGCCTTTTGGTTTGAGAGTTCTATTTAATTTGAAGAACAATGGGTATGTTTAAAATGCATCAGCTACATGCATACACTGGAAAAGTTATCCTGGTTTAACAAAAAGGATATGTAAGAGGACTTTGAGAAGTTCATGGAGGAGACAGGTGGCAGCACAGTGGTAACACAACTGAAACGTCACGTAAAAGGTCCTGGGTTCATGTGCTCCCACTCCGTGAGCATGCTATGCACACACCTGTTTGCCTGTGATACGGGCCCTGAGGCTAGGGGTGTATCTTGGCAGGAGGACCCTATTGGCATTGCCCATCTCTCTGTCTCTCATTTCATTAAATAAATAAATACATAAACTTTAAAAAAGTGCGGTGGGGCCGTCAGGTGGCGTGGTGTTTAAGGCACTGGATTCCCATATAGCCAACTATGGTTCTGGCAGCTTGCTGTCTCAGTTTCTTTCTCTTTCTCTTGTCTCTCTCTGGGGAGCACATGTGCCCTATAGAAAATTTAAGAATTATGTAGTAAATAAAATTTGATTAAAATTGGCAGAAAATGGAAATTAAAGTAGGAGTTTATTTTGGTTAAAAAAATGTTCAAAATACACACTGTTTTTCCTAATAGCCATTTTCCACGAACTTTTTGAAGACCCCCCCCCCAAGGGGACACATTAACATTTAGAACTTTGATCCCCTCTCCACTCATCCCAAATCATGTTTTCCCTCCCTTTCCCTGAGGAATCCTAATGCTTCACATTGACCACAG
Organism: Tupaia belangeri chinensis; assembly: GCF_000334495.1. Classification (NCBI taxonomy): domain Eukaryota; kingdom Metazoa; phylum Chordata; class Mammalia; order Scandentia; family Tupaiidae; genus Tupaia; species Tupaia belangeri. The sequence continues at coordinate 1,438,019 of NW_006159942.1, forward strand.
CATTTGATTTCAAAGGTACCTACCTCTGAGCAGCCTCCGGGACTCCGAGTCTTTGGCCATGGTGGCCAGCGAGTGAGGGAGCACACTGCCGCAGCTGTTGCTCTGTCCTAGGGGCAGGTGAGCCTGTGAGAACCAAGAGGGAATCCATCAGGCAAACTGCTGGCCAACGGTTTCTTCAGGACATGACCGTGTACCTGTGTGCACAGCCCTATCTGAGCAAATGGGCCTTTGTATCCCACTTGCTGGTACCAAATAGTAAGGGCCAGTCACGCTCCCTCCTGGGAAGCTCCACAGCAGTCTCAACAACTCAGCACTTCCTCCAACGGCAGCAATCCCAACAGCGAAGGCGGCTGGGGAAGAGACTGCTCACCTGAGGGCAGCTGAAAGTTCATCATGCATGAGGAGCAGAGGGCAGATGCAGAGGCATGCAGACCATGCAGACAGATCTACACTTGCTACAGATGCACTGGTTCCCATCTACCCTCTGCCGTCTAGTAGGTTTACAGCTGGAGGAAGCTTTTTAAATAGTAAAATCCTTCATGTAAATAAAATACATTTGAAACACCAACTTATAAAATAGATGTAAACAATTCACTTTAATTAAGGGTCAGGGAGAGCTCCAAAGTCTGTCCCAATCAGAACCTTTTTCTTCCTTGTTTCCTCTCTGCATCTGCAGTGACCCCTTAGGCATGACAGCAGAACACGAGGGAAAGAACTCAGGTGTCTGTCCACCTGGATTCACATTCCAGCTCTTTGGCACACCAGCTGAGGGTTCCTGGGTTAGTCACTTAGCCTCATCACACCTCAGTTTATCCATACATAGAACTGGAATAATAACTTATATCCCTACGGCATCTTGTTACAGAGTTTAAACTAAATCCACATAAAGGATGAGCCCAAGTTTGGGCAAGTAGCAATGACTCAATAAATATTTGTAGCTGTTATTTCTGAAATCCAGAGTCCTTATCCTATCTTGTTTCTAAATCTGCAATGCAGCTTCAGGAGACTGTCATGTAAGGGATACCCCCACCTGGGACCAGCAGTTAGCATAATGGCTATGTCGCTGGACTCCCATGTAGTTGACTGCGGTTCGCGTCCCGGACCCAGTGGCTTACAACTCACGCCAGGCATGTGTGCGTGCATGCCCAAGAGCCCGAGAGGAGAACGGAGGAGAAGGGATTACGGTTTGGCTATCCCCCCAGGGGGGGTAATTTCTCGCTTTCTGTCTCTCTGTCTCTCTCTGTCTGGCGAGCACACATGCGCTATAGCAAAAACCTCTCCAAAAAAAAAAAAAAAAAAAAAGGCATGCCCCCTCCTGTGCTGAGGTAGAGAAGATCCTAGGCTACCTTCTTTGGCTCTAGAGCACACAATTCCAAGCATTCTCTATTTAGGTTAGAAAATGCAATTCAGGGGGCCAGCAGCTGGTGTGGCAGTTAAGGGTGCCATGGTCTACTATGGTTCGAGTCCCGGACCTGGCAACTCACTTTCTCACTTTCCCTCTCTCTTTCTCTCACTCTGTCCCTCTCTGGTCAAATTAAAGTAAATAAATAAAGTTAAATAAAGTGTTTCTTTAATTTAAAAAAAACAAAGAAAATTCAATTCAGTTATGGTGTCAGCCTACCAAGCAACTCCAAGGGTTTGTTATTTAGCCACTTATCTTCAAGTCCTTTGCATGTCAGTCAATATAATAACAAGACTCACAGAATGTGGAGCCCGTGGCCCTCCGGAGTCCTACCTTTGGGGCGGTGCTTCTCCCCATAGTAGCACTGCTGAAATGTGGGGAGATGGAAGGTGTAGTTTTCTTTCGAGGCAAAGTGTCACTCAGATAGAGGCCTTCTTTATGCTGTTTTTTCCTTTCTTCCAGACTTCTAAAGTGCTTTAAATGCAAATGTAAAGCAAAATAGCAAGACTTGACTAACTGAAACAGATCGCTGAAGAAATGAAGAATTATGCATTGACAAAGAAGTTTTGGAATTTTAACACAGAATGTTTTTCAAAAGTTACCTAGCTTGTGCTCACGGACAGACGTGGAATAGCATTTGATAAGATAGCTGACACTGGGAGAACTCACTGAGCCTAGAAAAAAATGTTTTTAAATCCACCTTTCACTTCTGTAGTGTCTGCTGTCTTAGGCCCTCAAGACAGCTTACAAATTATGATGATGGTTGCCACACGGATGGTGGGACAGCCAGTGGACAGACCAGCCAGTGGTACAGTCCCCCCTAGTCTGTCTGGACAGCTCTGTGTGAACACAGACCCCAGCATGAGGAGGACCAGGAAGGGGAGAAGAGAGGAACAGCAAGTAGAAAAAGAAGCTGTTTGAAAGCTACCAAAATATTTCAGTCATATAAACACACTCTACACTGACATAAAGTTCCCATTTAAAGCATCCTTCTAAGTTACTCTTTTATTTCAAAAGATCTCGGCCAAAGAGCCCCTACAGAAATCCCTCACATTTAAAAATCCTCCACTTGACTGTTTAGTTTTTTTAGATATTTAAGGCAAAATTTTTGCCAACTTGAGATATATCCAGACTTTTCTCAGACCTCTCCCCAAAATGTCTTCAATAGTAAAGTGATTTTTCTAGTTAAAGGTTCTTTAGGTTTGATCATTTTAATGCTAATCTCAAATGGTTGAAATATGTAAACATTAATGTAAATCCAAGTTACCAAATTTATAGTCTTTGGATAGGATGCTCATGAAAACTATCTGCATTTTTAACTTTACAATGATCTTATACTAGATAATATCTATGAAGACTTTGCTATGTGCCAGGGATGGTGCTTTTTACATGTCATCTCGTCCATTCTTAAAACAATCCTGTGAGGTGGGCATTATTGCTGTCCCCATTTTACTGATGGAGGATCTGGAGTATAGAGGCCCGCGGTCCTGCAGCTGTGAAAGAATACCAAGTGGCAGAGCTGGAGTGCATGACCTCGTAGTCCACACTACAGGAATAACGCTGCCCTCGGCAGTTTGGCTAATTAATGCTTGAGCTTGTTCCCCCATGACCAAATGTCACAAGTTCTGAAATTCCAAACTCCGAAATATTTCATCATGGTAGCTTAATAAAATAAGAACGAACTCCCATAGAAAACATAGTCTAGCTGACATTTGGCAGAAAACAGCAGGTGTTGAATGCCACAATGGTTTTACTACTAGAAATATCTTCTGCTCTGAATGAAGCTGTTGAAGTTATCACTGTAACACCAAAATGGAAGATGTTTTCTTCCGTTCTCCTCGTTCCTCCCTTGTATACATTCCTTATTTGATGCACCTGCACCAGTTCCCTTTTACATTAGCCCAGGTGTCTGTAATCTGAAAACTGGGAGGCAATGCAGTCCTTTAACGAAACGTCACAGATAGTGGTTATGGTCAAGACAGGTAAGGGCTGAATATAGCAAACTAGGGGTTGCTGGCTTTGGGGATCCAGTGACAATGATCCCTTGGGATCTGGAGGGGCCACACTCTTGTAGGAATTTGATTGTAGGTGAAAGGGAGTCTTGAAACAGATTTTTTTGAATATCCAAACATTAATATATGCTGAGTGTACAAAACAGAGGGCAATATTCAGAATAAATTATTTATTTATCTGATGATAATGAGTGGATTTGCATGCCCAAGGAAGTGAGAGAGAAGCACTGTCCACAGGGTCTGGTCATGCTACAAAGTCCTCGCCCCAGCCCTTCAGCTCCTGTGAAGTTTGGGTGCTCCCATGTGCTTGACATGTTTCCAGCTGACCCAGCAATCTCAACTGTGGTTGTCATGTGGCTTAAAGCGCTGCAACCCAGTATGCTATGGACTGAGCCACCTTGCATGGACCTAATAGATTATTTATTTAAAACTCTGGCCAATAAATATTCTCCTATGGACCAGATACATTACTTGTGATGTAAACTTGGATAAGCTACTTAACTGTGCTGCGCCTCAGTTCCCAACATCTAAACAGACAGAAATCTTACTTTACAGGGTTGTCAGAAAGCTATAAAGAGATATAGTAGTCCTCCCTTACCCACGGGGAAGTGCATTCCAAGACCCCCAGTGGATGCCTGAAACTACAGATGGTAAAGGACCATACAAATATATATATTTTTTTCCTATTCATATATACCTATGAAGAAGTTAATTTGCAAATTAGATATAGCAGAAGATTAAGATTAACTAATAAATACGGAGCAATTGTTACAATATGCTGTAATAAAAATGAAATGAATGTGGTAGCTCTCTCTTAAGATCTTAGTGTACTGTACTTACTTACTTTTTTATTATGCCAGAGGGCACATGCATATACGTGAGAGAGAGAGAAGCACCCCTCCAATGGGTCCTGATTACATGACGATCCTTTCCTCCATCCCAGCAGGCCACTGATCACACACACGCCCACCGTGTTTCTCAAGTCACCAGGGTCTGGATTTAAAGCCTGGTTGCATGTGGGATCCAGCATCCTCCGCACAGCACGGATTTGCTACTGGCCCTATACTTACTTATTTTTGGACCTTGACTGACTGTAGATAACTGAAATCCCCAAATCAGGGAGAAGGAAGGACTACTGCGTTTGTAAGACGTTAAGCCAATTTTGATACATATCGCGGGAATGATGTCTATTATTATGATCTTAAGAGAGCATAATGAAAATCCTTTTTGTTGACACAAACTTTTATACTCTGAACTTTGTGGAAATACCCACTAATATTTTGGAAAGAATTCCTGAGGTAAGCTGCAATATTTTGGTTCAATGGTAACTGAAGAACAAGGATGTGAAATTTGCTCAAACATATCAAAAGCCAGGAGAGAACAAACAAAAACAAAATGCTGCCATTCCCAACACTCATAGCACTGAGGCTACGTGTTCTAAGGGAAAAAAAAAGCATAAGAGTATGAAACTGCCATTTTATAAAAACACTACTGGAAAGTTGAACATAGACTTCACACGAGTAACTTTGCTGTCCAGGCCAGAGCCCGCACTATGAACAGCAGTTCCTAGTTACCTGTGGCTCCCGCTGCGGTTGCTGCTGCCTCCTGTGTTTCTTAGCAGGTAGAGGAGGAGGTGTGTCATTTAAAGGGAAAGGATCAACAGATGAAGCCATGACTTCCGGCCAAGGGGCTGATGGAGGTTGAATGACAGGATGAAGTGAAAGAGTGGAAGGAAACATAAGTCCAGGACAGACAGGTGATCTTTGCTTTATAGGAGAAAGAAAAGGTATATATGTGTCCATCAGAAATGAAAGGATAAGAGTAGGAATTGATCGTCTGATGGTTGTTATATTCTAATCAAGAAGTCATCAAATGAGGGGCAGTATCTTTCAAGTTAGCCTTTTGGTAAAATCTCACACGGCAAGCAACTTGGATTGCTAGAGGGTATTTTAATTCACTACTATGGACCCTCTCCAGACTGCTTTAGGAAGGTCTAACGATAAAAAAAATGACCATACTGTAAAACAAAATAGAAAACAAAATCAAGCCAGAAAGGTGATTCAAACTACTAACTTGAAAACACTTCTTAATTTCTAAGGAAGCTAGGTCAGGTTACAGTGCTAAGAGATAGAGCTTATTTCTTTGAACTTACTCCACTCTGTACCAGATAGCTCATGGTAGAGTAGTACCCCAAAGTGGCATGTTTATAACTCAGTATCTCTCTGACCCTCTCAACGAGCAGACATGTATTCATCATACACACCCTCATTTTCCTCATTTTCAGTAAACCATGCATTAATCGTTGACTGGAGGGAAAGCAGTGAATGAATGAAATGTCATGCCAACACACCTCTTCACTTGGTGGCTGGCTCGCCAGCACAGCCATGGCAGACTCAGTGGCAACAGCATCAGCATCAGCAGGGAACTGAGTGGAAGGGGACAGCCTCGTGGAATTGCCACATGGCTCACTAATTTCATTTACACTGATATAGCCCTAAAAGGAGGAATTCAGAAGTTAAACATAAAGAGAGCAAAAGCTGAGGCATGCGAGAGTATTAATGCTCCCAGTACAATGGAGTTAGCTTACAGCGACACAGCGAGATTTTTGTGGTATTATCGAATGTTTCATTAAGGAAATAATCAGCAACTGAAATGGATTTATGGTGCTTAATCATGAAAAATGATATTTCAAACATTAAACACAATTTTCTGGTAAAATCAAAATGACTGTCTTATAAATAACCCAACTCCTTTGATTTTTAAAAGATCCAGAGGCCATCAGCATTCATTCTGTCAATAGAAGGAGGTTGTCACCACATGCACATTAAAAATAATTACACGTCAACAAATCTGAGAGATAAAACTGACAATGCAATCATTCGCTCCCCTATTCAAGAGTCTTTTCCACAAACCATCATTCTTAGAATTTCTCCCCTCTGCTTTCTGACAAAATAGGGTATAAATAAAAGTGAACTGAGGGCTACTGGGTTTTGCACTATGAAAACTTTTTACAAACAGTAATTGATTCATAATTGAATTTCACTTTGGGACAACTCAACCAAGTGAGAATAAAATAGATATTTCTTCTCATTTATACGAGCCTTCCCAATAGAAAATAAATGTGTACATGCATACACACACACACATGCATGCATACGCGCACACACACACACACACACATACGCACACACACATACAGAGTTGGAATTGAAGGGTGTGTCTATTCAAGGCCGCTTCCTCAAACCCCAACTTTACCCCCAAGATAGAGAATTTCTGGTCATTTTAAATTCAATAATTCACTTCTGGCTTTAGCGTCAGAGAAAATAATTGTAAATAAAATGTATGAAAATAAAAATTCCTAAATTTATGTTTGTGGAAAAGGCACTTGCTAATTTTCATGAAAAGTAATTATACACACTAATTGTGATCTTCAACATACCCACAGAACAGTGTGAAAAAAAAGAATAAAGGATATAAATATCTTTCTTTTAAAAGTAAAACTGAGTTAAATTCAAGAGCTGGGCTCTTCTATTACTCTGTCGATTCTTTCAAGAAGTGAGGGAAGTTCTAATTATAACAAAGTGGAGAAGGCTAGAGGTAACTTTTTAAATTGATTGCATCAAAACGCTGCTGAATGTGATTCTGTACTTCAGAAAGGGGCAACAGACACGTTTTATAAGGATAAACTGAAGGAAGGAAGAAGTCAATTAGATTGTCTAATTTCATTTTATCTAAAATAGTGAATCAGAAAAAAAATTGAAACGTTGTGTTATCCTTTTGTCCAGCTGACAGTAGTATGTTTCAAACCAAGGTCTGATTATTCATAGACCATACAACCTAAGTAATGGGGTTACAAAATTGTATGCTGTCTGGCAAAAGTGGGAGGTCTTTAAAAGAGTTAGGTTATAAGGGGCAGGCAGGTGGCGTAGTGGTTAACGTGCTGGATTCCCATGTGGCCGACCATGGTTTGACTCAGACCTGGTGGCTTGCTCTCTCACTTAGTCTCTTATTCTCTCTCTCTCTCCCCTTCTCTCATCAAATTTAAAAATAATGATAACAATAAATAATTTTTTTAAAAAAAAAGAGGTTATAAATTAATCACTCCTTAAAAACAGAGTAAGAGAAAAGAGAGAAATAAGAAGCAGAAAGACATAAAGAGAATAAAAATCTCTTGTGGGTCAAGGTTACTAGATACATGAAAAAGAACACATAGCTACTCAATAAAGCATAAAAATTGCAGATACGCAAAAACAGTCAAAAAGCAAAAGGGCTTTGCTATCAGGAAGTCTTAAAAGAAAAATAAGACCAAGTCATTAGTAGGAAGGGGAATACTGTATTCTATTAGAAGATGAGGGAAATTTAGAGCTCATGTAATTCAGGTAGGTGCACCAAGTCTTTCCAACTAAGTTAAGTACAGAATTGAACTGTTTATCTTTCCTCTTAAACCTACTGTATCCCACCTTCCCTACCTTAATGAAAGGGACTCACCATTCATCTCCTTATTCAAATTAGAATAATGCAGACAGCATTCCTGACACCTCCTTTTACTTATCTCACACCCTCCACATCCAATCTATCAGCAAGAATTATCAACCCGCCCTCAAAGTAAGTCCCAGTCCAGCTAATTCTCTCCATCTCTCCGCCATTCTCTAATTCTAGCCACCAGACCTCAGCCTATACTATTGCAACCATGTCCACACAGGTTTCCCCTGTAATCTCTTAAAGTCTACACTTCACCAAGCAGCCCAAAGTGATCTTTAACAAATGAATATCAAATAATGTCACCTGCCTGCTTAAAACCACTTACTGGTTTCCCATAGCATACAAAACCACATTTCTTCTTTTTATAAAAGCATTTTCTTTATTTTTCAGAATTCCTAATAAGTCAGTGCCTAGTAGCAAGAGGTCCTACAGTAGGCAAATCCATTTTTTTTTTTATGATAGTGCATGCCCACACATGAGAGAGAGAGAGAGAAGCAGCCTCAACAGGATGTTGTGAGCCATGGTCCTCCTTTCCTCTGCTCTCCAGTTCCTTAGGATTCTGGGTAGCCATGTGCATGTCCGTCATGTTTTCAAGCCAACCCATGCTCAGCTGTGTGGCTCACTGCTTTGCATGGCACTTGCATCATGGCTGTGCTGCAGCAGCTGGGCCAAGATACCTAATTTCTTTCTTTCTTTTTTTTTTTTGGAAAGGTTTTTGCTATAGGGCATGTGTGCTCACCAGAAAGACAGAGAGAGACACAGAGACACAAAGGGAGAAATCACCCCCCAGGGGGATGGTCATGCCACAATCCCTTCTCCTCCATTCTTCTCTCAGGATCTTGGGCACGCGCATGTGCCCAGCATGAGTTTAAGCCACCGGGTCCGGGACTCGAACTGTGGTCAACTACAGGGGAGTCCAGTGACATAGCCATTACATCAACTGCTGGTCCTGAAGATACCTAATTTCTTTAGCAGGACTCACAAGTCTTGCCCCTTTCCACCTCACTGATATCTTCTGCTACTGCACCCTATCACAGCAACCTTTTGTTCACTGAATCAGCCAATTCTGTGTTCTGAATAATGGAGAGAAACTACGAAACTAAAGAGCTGATAAAATTTTTGCAGAAACATTTCACTAACTGCTTCTGATGTCACACTGACTACTAACATGAGCACTTTACTTCACATGCCTACACACAGAAGAATATTTTCCATGTAGGAATTGTTAACTCTGTTGTCTTTTAATAAGCAACTTATAAATAAAAGGGCTTTTTTGGGGGTGGGGGGGATTGGGTAAATTTTTATGCAGAAGCAAGCTTTTTCCCTAGCCTTTTTTTTAAAAAAAAATTAAATATAATTATTTTCTTTTTCAATCAATAATAATTTTCTAAGTTAGAAAAGTGGTCTCTCAATGTAGCAGTTCAGTTTTGTGAGAAGATATTTGCAAATGGTGATGAAAATGGATCCCTGGAATAAAAGCTAGGTACAGCTTAATATAAGTAGGAGTTTACTATTTAGCAGGGAAAATAGCAGAAACAACATTGGGTGGGAGAAGAGATACAGAAAGGAAAGAAGCTGGACTGTCCTCTCAAATGTTTGGGGACATTGTCATGTTCTGTAAAACTGAGAATTAAAGAAAGAGATGAGAGAGAATGAGAAAGGAGATTATAGGACAGAAAGCGAATTTAAGACTCATCTTGTCCTAGATCCTAAATGTTTTCAAACTCTAAGTTACCTGACGAAGTCACTGCCTAGCAAAGGAGACACACACACACACACACACACACACACACACACACAAAAATTGATCTGCATTAGATAAAAAGATAAACCCTGAAATCCTCAAAACATAAACAATGAAAGACAGGAAAGCTATCCCTGTATTCAGTGCTTCCAGAAATCCTTTCAGTTCATGTTTTTACTATGCAGCTACTCACATAAAACTCAGAGACATTTCCTGACTTCTAAGGCTATGGGAACGGACATAGAACATCACAGCTTACCTCTTTTAGAGTACTGGGGTTCACAGGAAACCCTTTTCCCCCAGAGAGGCTGGAGTATTTCTTTTCCAAGTTACAAAGATTCTCCTTTTCCTGAGGAACACAAAATCTATTAAGTGTAGAGTCCACCTTGGATACAACTGAGAAGCACAGTGATTGCACCTTATTGAGGACAAATCCCCAACTCTCACATCCTCCTCTATTTCTGTTTCCTTGCCTCATACCTGGTCAAAACTGCCAATGGCATATTCAAGGAGCTAGAAGATACGATGCATGAGTTGTTTCCAAATGTACTTAGCGATGTAATCTTTCATTCAAATCGACTTTTTAAATTTTTACTATTCTTTTCTTTAAACATTTGATCATTATACATCATTTGGCTTGTAAAGAGAATTGACCCAACATGAACTATCTCTCAGACCAGTTCAGGATTGATTATTTATAGAGCAATGGCATGTTTGCACGAGTGAGCTGCTCTGATGGATTCGAGACAGGAAGAAGCCCTGACAGCCACTCCTCTAAGCCCTTCTGTATGTTTTGTTTTTTTTGGAGAGATTTTTTTTTTTGCTATAGGGCGTGTGCGCTCGCCAGACAAACAGAGAGAGACAGAAAGCGAGAAATCACCCCCTAGGGGGGATGGCCATGTTGCAATCCCTTCTCCACTCTCCTCTTGGGATCTTGGGCACGCACGCACACACACCCAGCGTGAGTTTAAGCCACCGGGTCCGGGACTCGAACCAAGGTCGACTATGTGGGAGTCAAGCGACATAGCCATTACGCTAACTGCTGGTCCCTAAGCCCTTCTGTATGTTTTCTAAAGTCAATTTTTTAAAAAATCTTTGTAAGTAACACATCATCATGTGCCTTGTGGTAATATAATACCACTGAACGAAGTGATACATTTTCTTCTGGAAACTTTACAGTGTCCGCCTTTATGTTTGGGTCTATGGTCCATCTTGACTTACTCCAGTGTTAAGCAACCTTTAGGGAAAATATGTATAGGTCACATTTTTAATTTATCGTGATCTCATCTACATGCAGTGAATTACTCCGATCTTAAGTATGTGATTGATGGCCTTTAACAAATAGAAGCACATCTCGACCATGATAAAGGGCATTTCCATCACCCCAGATGTTTCATGATGGCCCCTTCTGGTCAGTGCCCAAGCCCACGGGGCAGCAGTGTTCTATTTCTGTGGCTTACCCTGGTCCTGCCTGTTCTTCAACTTACACAAATGGAATCATACAACGTGCGCTCTTTGGTGTCTGCCTTCTCCCACTTCACGACGTTACATGCATCCACAGTAAGAAGAGTGAACTAGCGGTGCATGTAACATTGTGGAGGGAGAGAAGACGAAATCCATCGTGACATGTGCTGGGTAGACCTGACCCACTGGAGTCCAAAACACCAGAGCAGCTGAACCAAAATCTGACAGCAACAAAAAGAGCATTTTTCCTTAAGACTACCCTAAACTGATGTTAGAACAGATTTTAACTATTCGATAAAAAAATAAGATATTTTTATAAAGAAGAAAAATAATTTTAAAAATACACAGATATTTCAGTTTGGATTTTCGCAAGATAGAAAAAGAATGAAGAAAACATCCTTGCTTATTTTCTAAATTGTAGCTGATCCTTTTCTTTCAATCAATAATCCACAGCTTGTTAATGTAGAGGATTAAATAAAAATGTATGTAAAGGTCTTTCTTAAATTATAAAGGCATTGGACCAGCAGATGGAGTAATGGTTACGTTGCTGAACTCCCGCATAGTCGACGTGGTTCGAGTTCCAAACCTGGTGACATAAAACTCATGCTGGGAGTGTGTGCATGCATGCCCAAAATCCCAAGAGGAGAATGGAAGAGAAGGGATTGTGGTGTGGCCATCCCCTCGGAGGGTGATTTCTCGCTTTCTGTCTCTCTGTCTCTCTGGCGACCTCACACATTCTCTAGAAAAAAAACTCTCTAAATATATATATATACATATATATATATGTATATATATAGGCATTAATTTTGAAGGTTGCAACTTTCCCCAGTTTGGAACGTTTGCTTTCTTGCTGCCAGTGCTGAAAAAGAAACACTTACTCTTTGAAGCATCATTATTAAATTATTCTTTTCTTTCACAAAATGATCTTGTTCTCTCTGAGCC
>NW_006159942.1:1450101-1480288 GCF_000334495.1 Tupaia belangeri chinensis
ATGGTTGGCTTGCTTTTTCAATGCAGAAATTTTTTCCTGGAGGAAAAAAGATGGTCACAGAAAGATGTACATTAGATATTCAAAGATTTGTCCATCTGACCTGGAAAAGGGAGAAAATGGTTTTACAACTGGAATAATAGCAGCCAAATTTAGTTGCTGGGAAGAAGCAATTATTACCCAGAAATGATAAGGCATTTTTTGTGATCTGCCAGCCAAACTCAAGACTTTAGTTAAGGTCATTATAGTCCAAATGATTCAAAATCTATTCTGAAGAACTCAAAAGTCAGTAGGAAATCTTCTGTGAGACCATAATGAATTTTTGATGTCATCTTGGGAAACACCTCATGGGAAAAAACAATGGAATTTCTTATTTACATTGCAAGTTTGAGAAGTTGCTTTCTCTATCTTGTTTTTCCTCAGGTTTATCAGTTCAGTACCGAGCTCTGGGGTTTGATTCTAAATTCTGGAACTACAGCTGAATTCTGAGCTGGACATCTAGGTCTTAGGTTGGGTATAGTCTGTAGAATCCTGCATGACAGTTCACTGGGCTAGTTCTAATGGTAATAAACTATCATCCAACTTTAAGAACTACTAAGAAATGGAAACAGAAAATTCCAGAACAGACTTTATTCATAGCATTATTCTCAATCTAGTCACAATGACAGCAAAGGAAAATATTTAAAATAAATATCTGAATTCCTCAGTTTCTATGTCTTGGTTTTCACACAAATGAAAATATTGGATCTTACTCATAAATATGTCTAGCGCATTACATACCAATGACCGTAACGTGTCTCAGTCTATCTAGTTCTGAACGCTATTTGCTGCATACATGGCAGTCTTCATAATTTGCCAAATGCAATCTATGATTCAAAGATCTTTAGATATAAAAATAGTAGACTGACACATGTCACAGCTATATTAGTGATCATTATTGTCACACAGCAAAGGGTATATTTTAATTTTTCCTATTGGATGGCACCTAGAAAAAGTACCTTTCTAGTCACGATATTTCGCTGATACTCAGCCACTTCACGCAGGAGCTGTTGGGTCAGGTTCTCCTTTTCCTCATCCAGACGGCTCTCATGCTCAAGCTGCTGGAATTCCAGGTCTTCGAAGTGTTTGCTTTCAACATCTAGTAGGTCAGCATCCTTCGGATCAAAGGAAAGGAAAACAAGACACATCATGATCCCTGTAGCCTTCCTAATGTGAGGAAACGATTACTAAAAATAAACAGTCCAAGATGGCTGTTGGGTTATAATCCTGTCCAGGCTTGAAATGCGAATCCTGCCTATAGCAGTTACCTCAGAGCAGTGACTGTTAAAGTAGAATCTAAGTGAACTTGATGGGGGTGGGCAGCATTCTCTTCACAATCACTTTTAGACTGTTCTGTACTTAAATTTAAGCAGCTTTAAGATGGATATTGAAGTGAAAAAAGAATTCAGTAAATGACCTGAACATTATCTGCACACCAAAGGTGTAACATATTCTCTTGAGAAAATTCTTCTTTTTTTTCACAATTTTCTTATGAAATGAGACTTTAACATAGAAATTAAAGAGTTGAAAGTTGACATTAAATACAAAACACAGGTCTCTGAAAGGGATACATGTACCTTAATTTGCACAGGACGCAGTTCACTAAAACATCAGGAGAAAATACTAGACCTTTTCTATACTTACTTCTAGTTTTCTGTTTGCTTTTTTCAATCTGTCAATAAATGTTTTCTAATGTATATAAAGCTAGAGTGCCTATGTACATAATTTTAAATATATACAGTCTTTGCACATGCATGCCATATATAGTATCATATATATGGCCTATAGTATCTTATGTATTTATACACACACACACACACACACACACACACACACACATATGCACATACATAAATGGCATGCATGCTTAAATCATTCTACTGAAGAGACACATAATCAAAACATTCAAACAAGAACTCTAGGTAATAAAGTGTCAGCGTGGGCTCAGCGACTGTCACAACTATAGCACTCTGGAGGAGATGTTGTAATAGAGTAGGCTATTCACTTGTGGGGTCGGGGGCTATATGGGAAATCTCTATTTGTCTTTCAATTATGCTATTAAGCTGAAATGTCTCTAAAAAAGAAGAAAATCTATTGTAAAAAATGTGGAGATCAAGTTTCTTGAACTGGACCTCTGTGAATCTGTCAAAATTATTGACAAAATTTTAAAGCTTTCATCAGGCAAAAAGGGTGATACAAAAGATTAAACACCACTATTCTGGGAATAATCTCAAGAACATTTTTTCTTTTTTGTGTTTTAAATTTGTTAAAAGACACATGAGCTTGCTGGAGAAGGAAAGTGAAAAACCACCCCCCTTCGGCAGGGATGGCCACTTTGGAATCCCTTCTCCTACATCATTTCTTCTTTTGGGATTTTGGGCATGCATACAAACGCGCCCTTGAAATGTTTGTTTTGTTTTGTTTTGATCTTTCAAAAAATTTATTTTCTTGGGACCAGCAGATGGTGTAATGGCTACGTTGCTGGACTCCCATGTAGTTGACCGCGATTTGAGTCCCGGACCTGGTGGCTTAACCTCACACCGGGCACTTGTGTGTGTGTGCCCAAGATCCCAAGAGGAGAATGGAGGAGAAGGGATTGTGGTTTGGCCATCTTCTCTGGGGTGATTTCTCGTTTTCTGTCTCTCTGTCTTTCTGGCAAGCACATGAGCCCTTTAGCAAAAACTTCTCCCTCCGCCAAAGTTATTTTCTTAAATTTACATTTAATCACAGTACATTTTTTTTTTTTGGAGAGGTTTTCGCTATAGGGCGCGTGCACTCACCAGACAGAGACACAGAGACAGAAAGCGAGAAATCACCCCCCAGGGTGGATGGTCACACTGCAATCCCTTCTCCTCTATTCTCCTCTCGGGATCTTGGGCATGCATGCACACGTACCCGGCATGAGTTTTAAGCCATCGCGGCCGGGACGCAAACCGCGGTGGACTACGTGGGAGTCCAGCGACATAGCCATTACGCTAACTGCTGGTTCCCATCACTGTACATCTTTGTACAACATGGTTTTCCCCACATGAATACAGTGCACATTAGTCAAGTGAAAGACATTACTGTATATATTATACTGTCAGAAAAGTCATGATGTATTTGTTCTATGTTTCTCTATGCAAAAATGCCTAATGGCTTTTCCAACAACCCAATATTATCATCTGCAGATAATTTTTCATTTTTGTGTCTATTAAATGTGTTGTCTATTTTTTCCTCAGCATGCTTTTCAAAACTCCAGCTCCTAGATTAAAAGCAAACAGCTATCCATTTATAATCCAGCCACCTAACTACCAGGCCACCAGCTGGCCCTCCAAGACATTTAAGATTAAAAATAAAAAAATCAGATGGTCTAGAAAAGGCACTGTTTAACTTACAAGTTGCTCAAAGACAAGAATGTACTCATGCACCTGCATTCATACAGGGACTGGTATGTATTACATAAACTGTTCTCCAACTTACTTTCAAAAAACACTCCTTCATTTTTGAAAACTTTAAAAGAATTATAAAGGAGATACGTGTAGAGGATTTTTAAAATATATAATGTATCAGTAATCCATTGCCAAAGGGAAGAGGCAGCTGGACTGTAAGGCTCACATCTCTATGTACCTGAAATAGTCAGGGAACTTAGTTCTGTTTGATCAAATCATCAAAGAGTGTTAGATAAATTAACTTCCTACCACACATCTCTGCTTTTTTAGGTAAGTAATGATTTAAGTCTTTTCATAAAATGGAACATATTTCTGTTGCATCAAATTTTATTCTAGGAGTGGTTCATTGAAGAGCTATTTACCATATAATTACACGCAACACTATACCAACAAGATTATTAGGTTACAAACCACAGATTCTCAAAGCTGAGAGTGGGAAAATCAATGTGAAAAACATACTTTGCAGTTCTGAACACTTCTTTACATTTTATTTGGCCAAAAAAATGTGATCTTGATTTTAGGTTTTGGGTTAACATTACAAGTTTATCAGACATTTCAAGATTATGACTCATAAATAAATGAATAAATTAAAGGAACTATGAAATAACTCAAGTGTTAGGCCGTGAATGAAACATCACTAGTCTCAGACTAACACATCAGCTGATATATATTTACTCCTACAGACACACACTCAAGTTTAAGATCTTTCTTGGTTTGTACCTAAAGAGTACAAAGATGAAAATGTAATAATCCTTTTTTTGTGTTTACAAATCATCTTTATTCAAAGTGGGCAAAATGGTTCACTGCACACACACACACACACACACACACACACACACACCCCACGTGTATACAGTGTGTATAGTACACTAGTCAGTCACTTCTCCACATCTGGTTAATATGCAACATGAGTTCTTTTAACTCTGTACCAGGGTCACAAAGTCACTAATTTATTTATAGTAAATATTTAAACCACTGCAAGAAAACAATAGCACACTAGGTAGGCTAGATGAAAATTAAGCTAAACTTAGTACTCAGATTCATCTGATCAAATTATCTAAACCATTGAACATGTGTATATAAACATGCACTCTTGAAGAAAAACTATTTGGGAGGGGAATAAAAACTTTCAAAAGATTTTAGATAAGAATAAGAATTCAAGGAATGGAATTTGGGGGTAGAAGTAGTTTGAGTACTGAATAATAATATAAACAGGAAGTTTCAAGTCAAGTATTTGACCACTTGAATGAAACTTTCAGTTGAACTTCCCTCACTAAGAGAACAATCTCTACAAATCTCTACTGACTGGCAAGCTCAAAGATCAAGCGTGAAAGGAAATAAAATAGCTGCCCTGGAGAAAATCGTATGCAATTTCTCTTTTCTTTCCAATAACTGTTCTGAGAATTATGGCAGAGATTTACCTGCAGATCTCTATTTATTTATTTTTTGTCTAATGGAAGAACAGAAAGATGAGAATAGGTGTGGTATGGCCAGGAGTAATTGTATTAGGTCATGGGAAAAGTGATGACATATTTTTCTATGCAAAAATGTGTCATGACTTTCCAGACGACCCAGTTGTAATAACTTCATGACTGCTCAAGGCCAAGTCTGGAAGCAAACTTAAAGGTGGCTCAGAGTTGACTAGGCTTTCTCCATCTTGAGCTATATAATCAAACAGTTTAACTGCACACATTTGGAATATAGAAAAATACAACAGAAACCATATTGTCCATTCTCACCCTTTTTATATAGGAGGGTACTGAGGCCCAATTGATTTTCCAAGACTAAAGAATAAAATGACTTTAGAGTCAGTGGTTTAAAAAATAAAAACATAAAATCTTCTAACTGTAGACACTGAATAGAACTTTTCTTTTTAAATCATAAACCAAAATCAATGATTCAGCTAAAGCACAAGAAAATTGTCCCAGCCATGTATCTGTCTCCTCCACTTAATAGGGGACCTTACCTGGCAAAAACAAAAAAAAAAGTCACTTAATTCAGCTTTCTTTCCATCTTACTTGTATCCCAGGACTGGTATATAGCCTGTATCAACCACATACCAATCACAGGCCATAAAATCAACAGAAGATGAAAATTATATTCTTTTTAATAAATTTTTAACTATAAGGTACATGCACTCCATGAAGAGAGAGAAAGGAAAAGTGAGAAAGCATTCCTCAGGGAGGATGGCCCCACTGCAATCTCTTCTCTTCCATTCTCCCTTCAGGACCTTGGGCAAAAATGCACACATCCCCAGTATGTTTTTTTATGCCATCTTGTCCAGGACTCAAATCACACAGTTGGCAATGCAGGATCCAGACACCTGGAATCTAACCACCAAGCCATAAGCTGACCTTGAAAACTATGTTTTTACTCTAAAGCAGTGATTTAGAAGTAAAAAGTCCAGTTACACTTCCATAACGTTGTATGTACAAAATCATCCTATAATTCCAGCTCAACTATTCAAGACAACATGCAATTTAAGAAAATGATTTCCTTCCCCTTTGTTTATTTTTTGAATGACTTGCCACATAATGAGGCTAGTTGTAATAAAATCAACTTCATCAATTCTAGTATGAATGTTTTAGGAAAAGCTATGTAATGTAGTATCACGAAGTGTTTAAACTCTGAAGAAGTCGTAATAACACAGGAAGTTCCTAGTATGAATGGATTTCTCAGAAAATAACTGAACTCTGTACTGATTAAGCCAAGGTGGTGTTGAAGAGTCCTACTGGTAATCATCTCAGAAAATGGAATTAGTAGACCTCTTAATAACACGTAAACAGATGCTACCACACGCCAGTTATTTCTCCTAAGGGAAGGGTTTGGGTTTTGGTTTTGTTTTCTCCCTGTTCAAAGGGGAAAGGGAAGGAGTCTTTGCTTTCAATTAATAGAGTATCAGCATCATTTCCTTTCCACTTTTGCACTCAAAATTCTTTGAACATTTGCATTTGTAAATTTATAAGTTACCCTACAAGATCTAGGTCAAGTAAACAACAATTATCTAGTAACTTAAGTCAAGGTTATTAATAGAACCTATCAACTTTTTGTTTGAATTATTTATAAAGAACACAAACAATAAATGGATAACTAGAGGGGAAAAAAATGAAATCTATAGCCATGCTGTTGCCTCTAAATAATGAATTATGGTGAGTTTATAAAATCTTTAGCAATAAGAATGATTGAAAAATAGTAAACAAACATAAAAAGTCTCCCCACCTCTCTTTTTAAAAAATTTTTATTAATATTTATCCAATGTATTTATTATTCTTCAATTTGACCAGAGAGAGACAGAGATGGAGAGAGGAAGCATGAGAAAGCAAAGCCACCAGGTCTAGGACTTGAACTGTGGTCGGCCATGTGGGAGTCCAGCACCCCAACTACCACACCACCTGCTGGCCCCATCTCCATCTCTTTTGTGAACTGGTATAAACACAGATTACAAAGTTAATGTTGTATGTACTAGTCTTCTCCAGTAATTTTTGTCATAAAATTTAGAGATACATGACACTAAGAAACAAGAAGTTTTATCATCATATAGCAAATTCAGCTTTACACAATAAAATAAATAAAAGGGAGAAATATTGTTAAAACTTTTTTTCTTTTAGATTTTTGTCATAGGGCACTTGTACTGGCAGGAGAGAAATGGAGAGAGATGGAGTGAGATAAAGAGGGAAAAATGAGAAACCACCCTCCCGGGGAGGGATGGCCACAAAATCTCTTCTTCTCCATTCTCCCCTCAGGAAATTGGGCATGCACACACATGTGCACAGCTGGCTTTTCAAGCCACCAGATCTGGGACTTGAACCACAGGGTCACCATGTGGGATCCAGCCAGTTTTATCACTTTGCCTCCTGTCAGCCCTATTAAAACTTTCCTTGATCCAACATTGTAAGGAATTACTACTAAAATTGTTATGCTGCAGTTTAACCTGTTTGCATTAAAAACTCCTATTAAGATGCTTTCATACTCTGCGATACATCAAGAAGCTGAATTTTTTTTTTTTTTTGAGAGAGATTTTGATACTCCTATTAAAATGCTTTCATACTCTGCAATACATCAAGAAGCTGATTTTTTTTTTTTTTGAGAGAGATTTTTGCTAATAGGAAGCGTGTTCTAACCAGAGAAACAGAAAGCAAGAAATCACCCCTCAGGATAGATGGCAACACTGCAATCGCTTCTCCTCCATTCTCTTAGGATTTTGGACACACACATAAACACAGGCTCAGCATGACTTTTAAGCCACTGGGTCCGAGACTCAAACCTCAGTCGACCATGTGGGAGTCCAGCAGTTGAATGCTATGTTACCTTCTGGTCCCACATTAAATAGTTTTAACAGTAATTTTTCATTACCTAGTGATATTCTCAAAGGTAGCCATTATTTTGTATTAAAGGTCATCTTAAAAAAATCATCAAGTTTGTGTTATCTTAACTGACTTTTCAATTTGCTCATTCTCAAGGAGGTATAGGCATATTAATGGGAATGAAACTAGCCTTCTTTCCTACTCCTGTGGAATCTTAAATTGTTACTCAGGACATAGTATGTGTACTTGACTCCTTTAGAGATCCAACACTTTAATGACTGCCTCCTAGGATCACAGTTTAGATGAACTGCTGGTTAGAGAAAACCACCCAGCTGTGGGCATGCCAGTGCTGTAAAACTATCTACCTAGGAAGTCTCGTTTTCAGAAGATAATCAGTGTGGTCATGTTAAATACTGCCAACATTAAGGATTAGAGGATGACCTAAAAACGTTTAATAAGAAAGTATATGTTGCCTTATGTTTTTAAAAATTATGCAACTTGCACAATAAGATGTTGAGGGTACTAGTAACGTCCTGCATATGGAGTCCTGGGGTTCAAGTGTTGTGAGCAAGCTAATGAGTTCAATGTCACTAAAAAGTAGAAAGAAAAAACAATGCATGATGGTGAAGAGCAAATTAGTAAATAAGATCATTTTGGGACAGTAGACTAAAATCATGCAAACCAACAACAAAACAGCACAAAACAAAACAGAAAGCATTCAAGAGCAAATGGCACTCACAATGCCTCGGAGAATGCAAGCAAAGATGTCATTTGATTTCAGAGTTACAATCTTGGTGTCCACTACAAGTCAGGAACAGCTCTCTTTTGTTACAAAGAATGACTAGAAATACTTCTGCATTATCAGGGAGATAAAGGATTCTAACAAGAATTTTAAAACTGATTCGCATGAAAAAAACATACACTGTTTGCAGGCATATTTTTATTTTAAAAGTATCAGGTGACTAGAACCTGCATATTTATGTTATGTGGAGAAGTAAGTCATAGGTGAGTGGAACTTAATTAAAAACAACACAACACAACACAACACAACACAAAACAAAAACAACTGGTGCATTCCTGTTTGCTACTGACCCTCTTCAGTTGTTGTTGTAACTGTTCCCTCATGGACTCAGGACAATTGTCCAGCTGGGTCTTCTGCTCGGAGTAAAGCTCCTGAAGCCTCTCTAGTTTTTCCCTTTCAGCATCAAGCTTTACCTTCTCCTGAAGTTCAGAAATCAGAAAATAGAATAGAAATTACCTTCACACCCCAAGCAGATGCTAGCAAACATGTCCCAAGGATATTACACACACACACACACACACACACACAGGCACGCACACCAATAAATAAATAAATAAAACTACACGAATTCTAAATAATCCACAAACATAGAAACATATCTTGTTAGTGATTAGAATGAAGGGGTATAAGTGGAAGTCAAAAGGGGCCCAGTTTTTGCAATTTCAAAACACAGTCCACTTTAGTTTAGTGGGTATTGGCATGACCCTCCCATCCCCCTTTCTCCCCCCGCCCCCCATCTCGCCATCATGTTATAAAAACAGAGGAAGCAATGGTAAAGTTGATTGTTCCTCAATGGCCAACTAAGAACAAAAGAAATGCCAATCAAATGTCTAGGCAAGTCTTTGCAAGGGGTTACTTGTGACAATACAAGACAAAGAAAAGGATATGACCGTCCTCAAGAACTGTCACAGTTTTGTTTGCTCAAGGCATTCATTCTCTCGCCATCATGTTATAAAAACAGAGGAAGCAATGGTAAAGTTGATTGTTCCTCAATGGCCAACTAAGAACAAAAGAAATGCCAATCAAATGTCTAGGCAAGTCTTTGCAAGGGGTTACTTGTGACAATACAAGACAAAGAAAAGGATATGACCGTCCTCAAGAACTGTCACAGTTTTGTTTGCTCAAGGCATTCATTCAGTATGTTTTGGAAACTATTAAAATTTTGTTCTCAGGTCAGAGGAAGTCTAGGTATGCTTGCTGATATCCCAGTCATCTCAAACAGTTCTAGCTATGTGGAAGAGTTCAGATCTTAAGCAATTAGAAAATCTTACTTCAGTCAGAGTATCTCATTCAGGGACTGAGAGCTCTGGTAACAGTGCAAGACAAAGCAGCAGGGGAAGGTGGATTAGGCAGCTTAAGCGCACCAAAAACGGGACACTGTAGAAACACAGACTTCCTACAATTTCTTACATAAAAAAAAAAAAATCAGTTGAAACCCAGACTGTGAGAAAAGGACAGAACACTCAGAAGTCATAAAAGAAAAAAAAAAAAATATATATATATATAATACTAAATCCTTCCCAAGTCACACATGCCAAAGTGAGCCTAGACACCCTCTTGGACATAGAGGTAAATACTGTGATTACACGACCCTACAATGCCACCTTTGAAATCAAGAAACAAAACCAAGCCTCCCAGTATGTGTTTCCTTTACGATGCTTTGAACCTTTAAAGCACATTTTAGACACGATTCTCTCCTTATGTAACGCCCTTGGCCTAAGTAAAAGCACAATGATGATTTTGACCTTTAGGAAGTAAAACCATCACCTTACTTTCTTTCCTCTTGTTTTCTCTATGCAAACCGGTAAAATAAAACCAGCTTATACTTATATCTCTTGTCTAAGGATGAAACTCTGAAACAGTCCTACGAAATTGTCCTTACTATGTATTTTTTATCCAAGCAGCCATGATTCCTCTGTAAATACACATGGGGATTCTTTAGAAAAGATGTCACTTACGGTTTATATCTAAAGTTACATGACATCAGTGCCTACACCAGTACCAGTTCATTTGCATCTCCAGTTTTGACTTAAATTTTTAAATTTCATGGGCAATTTATAGATGTCTATTGAGCTTTAGAAATATTTTTTTTAAGGTTTTCTTTTTTTTTTTTTTTTTGCCATAGGGCATGTGAACTCACCAGAGCTGGTCACAGAGAGAAGGAAAGTGAGAAATCACCCCCTGGGAGGATGTCTATGCCACAACCCCTTCTCCTCTCGGGATTTTGGGCACTCATGCACACATGCCCAGCATGAGTCACTGGGTCTGAGACTCAAATCGCAGTTGGCCATCTGGGACTCCAGTGCCTTCCCCACCACGCCGCCTCCTCCTGGGCCCTAGAAAAGCAGGTTTTTCTTCAAGATAATTAAATCCAGAAGTCATAAATCTGAGAATCTTATTTCACTTATCAGTCTAAAGCGATTGATTCTAAAATGACTTCAACTATAACAGATGACAAAGAAAGTTACTTCGATCCTTGATATCACAGTAAGCGTCCTTGCTGTGTACATCTGTCGGGAATGAGATGGAGAAGACAACGGCATGGCTAACAGGAAAAAGGATTCCCAGTGCTAATCCTTAGTAAAACCAATTATACTGCTACTAGTTCGATTTTGTTTTCAGTTTCAGAATTAATCATTTCAGGGGAACCGGCAGTTAGCGTAATGGCTATGTCGCTGGACTCCCATGTAGTCGACCACGGTTCGTGTCCTGGACCCGGTGGCTTAAAACTCACGCCAGGCGCGTGTGCATGCGTGCCCAAGATCCCGAGAGGAGAATGGAGGAGAAGGGATTGCGGCGTGACCATCCCCCCTGAGAGGTGATTTCTTGCTTTCTGTCTCTCTGTCTCTCTCTGTCTGTCTGGCGAGCGCACGTGCCCTATAGCAAAAACCTCTCCAAAAAAAGAAAAGAAAAAAGAATTAATCATTTCAGTAATAAAACCAGAATATCTATTCCCTTTTGGCTAAGAAAATGTTATTTCCTTTGCATGTGGATAAAAGATTGCTCTATTTAAATAGCAGAAGAATTTGATCCGAAAGACGATTTGCTTTCTAAAAACTGAATCACCAGTCCTTAAAGCAACCTTGGTTCCAGACAAAAAGAAAAGAAAAAAAGACTATTCCAACTAAATACGACATGTGCCAAGCCCTGAAATGTAAAGCGGGGCTTGACAGAAAACACGGATACGATGTTTGATAATTTGGAAAGCCGCTGGCCTAACCCACAGCCCGTAAATCTGAAGAAATAATCAAATTATTCTGCTGATGCTCTCAATTATTTCTGCTGTTAATAGTAAACACAAATAGACAACTGGTAGAAAAATACCTTCTGTTTACATAGTGCCTTCCTTCTGAGGTGCTCGAAACGTTTTGCAATTCCGTACAAGGGGGCAGTTAGAAGAATTATGCAAGCAGGCACCATTGGTACCTTCTGCAGAGTCTCTGCGGGTTATTGGTAACACTTTCACCGCCACCTGGGTTCAGAGCAGAAGCTCAGGGTGGGGGTGGGGGAGCTAGGGCACAGGAAGCCAAGGGGAAGGCTGAAAGGAAGACTCGTGGCAGGTGCGCCGGGCATAACTCTCAGAGGACCGCAGAGATGATATCACTCCTGCGAGAGCCAGAAGTAGACCAACCGAGAGCCAGAAAGAAAGGAATGTTCATCTCTTTTATTTATTGTCCAGGAAGTTTTCAAATAAAAATAGGCTCTGGACGAGCAGTTAATTAGAGCTCCAAGTATCACCCTTGACAGGGAAAGTAAATTAGATGGACAAATCAGCTATTATTCAAGGGTTCAGGGAGTCTTGCACTGTACACAGAAAATACTAAAACTGGATGTTATTCTGTTCCCTCAGACTTAAGTTAGTCGACTCACCTATTATAACTACTACAGGCCCAGTGATATATTCCAAACACTACACTGAGAGTGAGCATCACTGTTTTTATTTTTAGGATTCATAGGTTCATTTTCAAGAAATAAATAAATTAAAATGCATTTTTAGTAAGTTTGACACACTTCACATTGTTGGAAAAATAAGATCATAAGGAATGGGAAAATCTCAGAAAATCCAGATGTGATATATAAGGGGACGCTAGTACGACGAGACACTGAAGGGGATTTCCTAGCTGCTTCTGTTAGCTAGTGCTGTTCTCGCCTTGACTGGTCTCTGAAGAGCCGGAGAGGTCCAGCTGGGCTGTGGACTGCACAGTCATGGCCAGATTCTGCCTTTCATGTGTTCAAGACAGATGGTCTTTTTTTTTTTAATTATTATTTATTTAATTTTATTCAGTCATTTCTTTTTTTTTTTTGTTTTCTGGCGCTCACCAGAGAGAGAGAGACAGAGAGACAGAAAGTGAGAAATCGCCCCACAGAGGGGATGGCCACACTGCAATCCCTTCTCCTCCGTTCTCCTTTCAGGATCTTAGGCACACACGCAGACGCGCCCAGTGTGAGTTTTAATCCACTGGATCCGGGACTCGAACCACGGTTGACTACATGGGAGTCCAGCAACATAGCCATTACGCTAACTGCTGGTTTATTTATTTCTTTTAATTTGACCAGGGAGAGACACATACACAGAGAGGAAAAGTGAGAAAGCAAGTCACCAGGTCCAGGACTTGAACTATAGTTGGCCATGTGGGTGGGTCCAGCACTTTAACCACCATGCCACCTTTTGGAGCCAAGACTGATGTTCTTCAAGTTCCATATTCATACATTGCTTACACAATAAGTTACTTCTTCACTCACTCAAATAAAAAAAATTTTAAATATTAAATTTAAATTAAGGTTGAGAAAGAGGTGACTCACCCTATCCTCATGTAGCACAGTCCACTTAGCTGTGTGGTGCCCAGCCCTGCCTGCATATTTGAATAACCTGGCGGAGCTCTTAAATCTTCCTAGGCCCCAAGTTAATCTCAAACCCAGAGACACAAGGACTGGTAGTGATCATTTTAAAAATCTCTCCAGATGTTCTGACATGCGTCCAGGTTGGCAACCACTGGCTTAGTCACCCCGATTGTGTCAGAGGGAAAGGGAATTCGCTACAACTGGGTTTTTCTAGTAAAAACTCAGGACAATAAAACATGATCCATCACAAACCATTGAGTACTTGGCTCTAGTGCCTTTCCCTCACACTATAAAAGGCTTCTCTTTCTAGTAATATCCTAATGGAGACATTTCTGCATTCAACATAACTGCCTCAAGTAAACCAAATACAACATGAGCTGTCACAGATTTCAGAAACCAATTTTCATTTAGAGAAGGATGCATTTCAAGTCCAGATGCAAAATGCCTGTCTTCCTATCACAGAAATGAACAGGAACAATTATAAATTCACCCTAAATAATCTGAACTGGTACATAAGAGTTACCAGTAATTTAGAATGATCTTAAAAACCTAAGGCCTATCGTAGATATTGTGGTCAGAAGAAGGTAACGTAAGTTTCCTCTTTAAGTTTTCTTCTTGAAAGAAACTAAAACTTAACCTGCTGGCTTTATCTGAATTCCTATACTACACAGAAAATTCTTGCATACCAACAGAAAATGATTTTACCATATCTAAGTATCCAATATTCCGTAACTAGATGGTTCAAGGTTACCCTGAAAGACACTTATTTTATGAGCTAGCAGAGCTGCCAGATAGAAAAAAGCCTACTCAGGGAAATCTGAATTTCAGATGAAAAACAAATAGTTTTTTCACTTAAGTGTATCCCAAATATTGCACGGACTATAACACTAAAACCACTAAAAAATTATTCTCGATTTATCTGAAATCCAAATGTAACTGAGTCTCCTGCATTTTTCTTTGCTAAATCTGGCAATTCTTCTATTGGCTTGATAAAGATTATCTTAAAATGAAAATGCATCTTTTTAATTTTCCAAACTGTTTAGCACAGAACCCGGTACCCACTAGGCCATGTTCCATGAAATATGCAGTCATGTATTAAACGTCATAGTCCTTAGGTTATCATTTTTGAGGGAGGCCCATCCAAAGCCCTTGTCACACACCTTGAGAATTTTTTTTCCAGCTCTTAAACTTTGTGAGGCTGTCAGGCAAACCCTCACAGGGTCATATACTAGGTATGTATTTTAGGCCCAAAAATATTTACCTTATTTCAAAACAAACAAAAACCAGCTTTGTTGAAGTATAATTGATATATTAAAAAAAAAACCCTGCAAGTTTGATGTCTTTATTCGATGAATTTGGACATTTGCATATACTCATATTATTCAAGGCCAGAAGTAATTCAGATTTCAGAATATTCCAAATTTCATAGAGGTAACATAGTTCAGATGGCATATATTGTATGGCATTTTCAATGAGGTCTGGGCAGTACCGTCTAATCAAACATGTTAGCCTTTCTCTAGATACATTCATGAATATTCAACCTTAAAAAGGACTTCATTTCCCCCATAAAACGTTTCCTATTTTGAAATCGCAAAGGAAAGATTATGAAACCCTACCAACAAACAGTGATTGCTGAGGAATCCCTGTTTAGCCAGAATGGCTAAAAAGTGTCATAATACATTCTCTTCTCCCAAAACGTCACATCCTTACAGTACTTTCTTGGAAATGTTTCTTTTGGCTTTAACATTTTTTTTCATTGCCAGAGGGGATGTGCGTTCACCAGACAGAAAAAGAAAATGAGAACAAAATAGGGAGAGCGAAAGCATCCCCATGCCCATGGGGCATGGTCATGCTAAATCCTTCTTCCTCCATGTCTCCATCCTGTTAGCATTCTGGGTATGCACTCACGTGTGCCTGGTTTGGTTTTGCAGATTGCTGGGGCCCTGTGAGATCTGGCTCCCAAGAGTGCACAGCGCTCTACCAGGACACTCTAAGTCTGGCCCCCGGCTTTCACATTTTAATTACACCAGTGAGGGATGTTTAGGTAGGAACAAAATTGGACAATCAGAACACTAAAGACATGTAATCAAACATCCATTTAAAAAAATAACCTTAATCTGAGATTCTTTAGATTTAATCCCCAAATCCCATGACATGGTCCACTTCCTCTAACCGGGGAGTCAGCTTTGAAATGTAAGCTGGCGGCAGGGAAGGGCCGGTCCCTCCTGAGCACTGACTGTGACTTGGCAGACTGCACTCGGGAGGCATTAACACTGCTGAAGGATTCTGGGCTCGGCTCACTGTCTTCCTTGGGCTCTGAAGGAAGGATGGGGAGGAAGTAACAGGCACTTTACCGAGATAAAAACGGGGAAAGGATTTAACCATTTAATATACAGGGGCATACACTTATTGCGGAAAAATTAAGCAAAGAATTTAAGATTTCACTCCAGGACATGTTGTATTTCATAGGGTGATGTAAGCTTCATTTAAGCGTATTTATCAAATTAGGCAGACCAGAGTGGCTAAAAAAAATGCCACAATACATCTGTGTGAAGACACAAAACCTTTGTTCTTTTTTTTTTTTTTCTCTTTAAATTTATTTAATTTTTACATTAATTCACTATACATCATTACAGCATACCAATGAATTTTCCATCCAAAATACACTGTGTATTGGCTCAATCAAGCACATCAACATACATGTTATCAGCAAATAATTTTCCAATTCTTATGTCTTGTATACTTTGTTTTGCCATCCTTGATTCCCTATCCCTCACCCTCTGCCATGTCCCACCCTCCTCCCACATTGTCTCTGGTACCCATGACTGCTTTCTTTGCCTTTCCCCTCCCATTTAATTGATTTGCTAATGAACTTAATTAGTCTAAATATATCCAATAGCTAGCACAGCTGATATATACCTATGCATGAACCCAAGTCTGACTTTAGGCATAAACTTCAGTGAGTAGAATGAACATACTATAAAGTAGTACCTAGCTGGGGCTATATAGCTTACTGCAGTCATCAAATATGCATTTTTTAAAAATTTCAATATGAACAGTCTTACTGTTTTTTTTTCCTCCTGCAACTTTTTTTAAAAAAATTACTTAACATTCATTCCCTGAGCATCATCACAACATACTAAATGTGGTTTCCCATCTAGAATAAACTGCATAGTGGCTTAATCATGCATGTTATCATCAATAATATTCCATTTCTACTTTCATACATATGTATATGTATATGTATGTTTTTTACCCCATGTTTGACCCTCTGCCCTTTCCCACTCTCTTATTACACTATCTCTGCTATATACAGTTGTCTTCCATTCCTTTTCCCCCAACATTTTGTTGATTACACAATATCACAAGTAATCTAACTACTTTCAATAGCAAGTTCAGCTGGTAATTTCAAGAAAAGCAGTTTTGAACTGCTAATGGTAGTTCCTTGAAACTTAAAGCCTAGAAACAGGTTAGTATTCTGTTCAAATAGTAGGTACATGAACTTATCGACATCTCAAGACAGGACAAAAATCCTTTAAAACCGGACAACAAAGCTTAGAAGAAAAGCAGCAATATTTTAGTCAAGTCACCAAATGTTGTTTCATCAGTTCAGTCTCATGTACTTAATCTTTCCTCTGTTGAGGTTCGATCTTCCAGATTGAATTCTGGGATATAATGTTCATCTCCATACATTGTCCCTACAATTAAGTTGACCATTTTCTTAAGCAAAAAGATGGTGAGAGCCATCTGGATACTGGAAAAATCCTTCCAAGATTGCAGAAGAAGAACCTTTCTCTAACTGTTTTATTTCATTTCAGTGTAGCTGACTTGATTTCCATTTGTTAAGGGTGTAGAAGAAACACAGAGCAATCCAAAAGAGATACAAATTTAAAACCATTTTTAGTTTTGAATTCTCTTTTTGTTATTTTTTGGTTTTTTGCTTTTGTCTTTTGCTAGAGGATGCATGCACTTGCCAGAGAGACAGAGAAAAGAGCGCGCGCATGCGCAAGAGAGAGAGAACACCCTGCAAGGGTTTGGCCACACAGCAATCCCTTTTCCTGCATTTTTCCCCTTGGAATTTTGGGCATGCAACATACACACACCCCTGCCATGTTCCACAAGCTGCCATGGTGCCATGTCTGGAACTAAAACTGCATAGTCAGCCATGTGAGATCCAGCAGCTCCAACCACCATGCCACAGGCTGGCCCTGTTTTGAATTCTTTATGTACTTAGAAATAGAAAAAGCCTGAAGGAAAACTTACATAAATAATGCCCACATTCACATCTTCCCAACAGTTGCCCCAACAGTGGGGGCAGAAGTGGAGGGAAAGTGGAGCTAATTCCACAGCCCAATTTTTGTCCAAACTAGGCTTTCTGGTGCTACTGGCTTCCCTCCTGTCATCAAGCCCTTTAAACTGAAACAGTTTCCTAGACCAGAAAAGCAATAGAAGCCCCTCCTTTTACTTACTGCAAGAAAACCTGACAGTCTCTGCTTACTGCTTCACCTATGACCTCCTCTCTGGGTTGACATTCAAGTTACGGACTTATATTTGTTCTGGGTTCATCCACATTCACAGTGGCTCTGTGATGTGGTTACTCCCTGGGAACACAATGTGTAGGTGGCATGTGGTTCAGGGTCACATGAAACAGGCATATCGATGCTGTTGACAACTGAGGCCAGTGAAAGACCAGCCAGGGAAACCACTGCAAATGTCCAATAAATATACTACTGAATACATTGCCTATATTTTGTGCCATATGTATCATTACATCTATGGTTTATATTTTATATGGTAACATACAGTGAACAGTATTCCTATAGACTATGTATTAGTTTATACTAAATATGGACAAGTGGTAGTTCTCAAGTTACAAAAGGAAATAATACTAGAACCTGGTCTCCAGAGCCAAGGAAACAATCTCAAGAATTTCACACCAAGATCTGAACTCTGTGGTGTTATGAAATCTTTTTCCTATGGTGCCAGGCTTTGTTTCCAAAAAACTAGGGCCAGGCTTACCGGATATACTAGCTACGTGTGAATTGAAGCTGGCCCAACCGGCTATCTTGTCAGGTTTTGCCTTTCTCATTCCATAGTTTATATCTGACCCCAGCAACAGGTGTATGGAAAAGGAAACGTGATCCAAAAGGGCAAAGGCCACTTCCTCCTTCTGTCTTACACCCTGGCTTGATGGGCAGCACGATTCTGGGCTCACTGGCATGTGCACTTGGGCAGCCCAGCCCAGCTGTCCTGAAACTTGGCCGCATGTAGCTCTTTGGCAGGTGTTTGGCTCAGTGTTTCAGCTAAGGCCCAGCCTGGACTAGCTGTTAGCAGGACTCCCAAAGCACACTGAATAGCGTCACCTACTATAAGCAGGAAAAATAGTGCCTTTTTCTATCTCACAGGCTAGAGAGGAAAATAAGTATCTCATAAGCCCCAAACAAATGCAATTATAAAATGTGACATTTATCAATAAAATGATAAAAGAACAACAGGGAAAACATAATCTGATCTGGAAAGATCCAGGAGGGCTTTTCTTTTTGTTATTGTTTCTGTTTTTGTTTCTGGTTTTGCTATAAGGCACATGCATTCACAGAAGAGAAAGGCAGAGAGATAGAGAGAGAAGGAAAATGAGAAATTCTTCCCCATGAGGGTCAGCCCTTCTGCAATCCCTTCTCTTCCATTCTCCTTTCAGGATTTTGGGCACACACACTCAAACCCCTGCCACGTTTTTTAGCCCACTGGA
Organism: Tupaia belangeri chinensis; assembly: GCF_000334495.1. Lineage (NCBI taxonomy): Eukaryota > Metazoa > Chordata > Mammalia > Scandentia > Tupaiidae > Tupaia > Tupaia belangeri. Next base: position 1,469,263 of record NW_006159942.1, read on the forward strand.
TCCAAGACTCGAACGGCATAGTCAGGCATGTGGAATCCAGCACCTTAACCACCATGCTGCTGCCTGGCCCTTGGGAAGGCTTTTCTGAGAAACTGATATTGAACCTTGGCACTGAAAGACAGAAGCCACAAGGCACAGAATGATATTGAACCTTGGCACTGAAAGACAGAAGCCACAAGGCACAGAAAGTGGGGTAAGGAATTCCAGGCTGGGAAAGCAGTACCTGCAAAGGAAAGGCAAAGGTGGGAGTTGGGGTAGGTCTTTTGACAGAATACAAGGTCATGGTGATAGCTGAGTGGAGAATGGGGAGGGTGGTGAGAGAAAGGCTGGCAGAAATGACAGTAAGCAATGTAGGTAGATATAAAGTACAGTGGGACACAAACCAGAATGATACAATCTTATTTCTACATCATTTTTTTGTCACAAGGCACATGTGTTGGCCAGAGAAGGACAGAGACAGAAAGAAAGAAAGGGAAAGCACTTCCTCAAATGGTGTGATCACACTGCAAAATCTCCTCCTCCATTTCTCCATCCTGTCAGGATTTTGGGCATGCACACACATGTGCACCCAGTGTGGTTTTCAAGTCACCAGGGCTGGAATTTGAACCATGTTGTCGTCCATGAGGGACCAGGCTCTGTCAACCACCAGGCCATGGGAGCTAGCTCAGATCTTATTTCTGTCTTTTTAGAAATCACCTTGGCTGCTATGGAGAGGCTGGATTGAAGGGAATGAAATGGATATTAGGCTAAAAAAGAGATTTTGATGGTTTAGAAGAAAACGCTATTAGTGGAGATGTAGCGATGCTAAAGTAATTAAGAAATATGTTGGTGAGCAACTGGATCATAGAGATGTTCAAGATCTGCTTCTAGGCGTTTGAGCAAACAGATGGACAGAGATGCAGTTTCCTTCACTGGGAAAACTGGAGGATTGGCGGGGTGGGAGGGAGGACAGAAGGAAAGGGGGGAGGATAGACTCAGAATTCAGAATCGGTGTGTTCAGTTGGAAATACCTGTGAAGCATCTGAGTGGAGAGGTCAGACAGGCTATAGGATGTGCACCAGAAGTTCAGAAAAGCGTTGCGGGCTAGAGACAACCCTATGAGAGTCACCAGCACATGCAGGTTCCCTGAAGCCTTGGCTGTAAGAGAACATGAAGAAATAAGAACACTGGGTTCATGTCAGAGATGTCTAGCCAATAGCCAGAAAGATAAGGAAAACAGGAAGACATGCAACACAGAGGCAAAGATGAGGGGAGAAGGCAGGAAGGGCCAAAAAAAAGTTGTTTTCTGTACTGTCCACTGCTCAGGGGTCTCACTGCAAGAGGACTGGAAGGCAGCTAGTGGGTTAGGTCACAGTGAGGTCCTTGGTAATCTTTTTATTTTATTTAATTTTTTTAAGAGAGATTTTTGTTATAGGGTGTGTGCACTTGCCGGAGAGACTGAGCGAGACAGAGAGACAGAAAGCAAGAAATCACCTCCCGGGGGGGATGGTCATGCCACAATTCCTTCTCCTCCAGTCTCTTCTCAGGATTTTGGGCATGCATGCACATGAGCCCAGCGTGAGCTTTAAGCTGCCGGGTCCAGGACTCCAACCTCAGTCAACTACACAGTAGTCCAACAACATACCCAATTATGCCATCTGTTAGTCCCAGTCCTTGGTAATCTTAACAGAACAAGTCTGATGAGGAAGTGGAGGACTAAGCCCAGTGGAATGGGCAGAACAGTGAACTGGGATGAGGAAGGGGAGGCACTGTGTACTAGGAAAATTGAACGTTTAGCAATGATAAAGAAAAGAAGGCTATGGTAGTCTCTTATTTTTAAAATAAGGTGATAGTTTAATTTTAAGTAACAATGGTTTTTAAAGTAATAATGTTGGCATGTGGACAGTGAAGGTCCAGGAGAGAGGGAGAAACTGGTGAGTGAGAGAGAGGCACAGAGGACTGAAGACTGAGAAGGTGGGGTGGGGTGATACCCAGAGCACATTCAGAGGGACTGGGCTTTGATGGAAGAAGAAACTCTCCTGAAACGAGAAAAAGGGATGCTTCTAATTTCTCAGCGAAGCAGGTGGCAAGCCCATCCTGAGCCAGCAGGAAGATAGTGAGCCAAAGGTTTAAACAGCAAAGGCATGAAATAGCTATATCATAAAAGGCAGAAGAAGTCTGTTTGAGAAAGGTAATAATACTCTCAAGCTGGATCCAATCTCTATTTGAATGGGGCTGTCAAGAATAAGACAGAAACATCATCCAGCCCAGTCTTTGTTTCTACTTCCCTCTCCTAGCACCTCTTACCCAAAGTCAGTTTTTGTCATTTTTCACACCAAGTGATGACAGACAATAATCCCACCTTCTAACCCCAGCTAATCCTCTAACAGCTGCGTGATCCTATACTGCAAGCCCTTACAGTCCCTTTTCCTATGCATAGCTTCTGTCCAGCCACCCAAAAGCAATAAAAAGGGTACAGGTGGCATCTTGGATGTCTCTGCCCATTCTCCTAGAGTGCCACCCCTGCCTTAGGTCTCTGCAGGATAAAACAACTTTCCTGGGAAGTGAGGTTTAAACTCACTCAACTTGCTTCACTTGAGTGTCGAATCTGATGTTAGGACAGGCAGACAAACAGAATTTACAGGTCACGCCATATAGGATAAGTAACTACAGAGATAAATAACTACAGAGATAAATAACTGCATGGATAAAGGGAGAAGGGTTTGCAGGAGACACGCCCATTCCTACGTTGCCCAAGTTTTCCGAGATGATGTAAATAATACTACGATTACTATTGTATTACTCAGTTTAATTAGCATTTGCTTCATAGTAAAGGACTAACAAGTAACAAGACAAGACATCTGCTCCCTCCCAGGAAAATTTCTTGCTGCTTCTGAACAGTCTTTAAAGACTGTAAGTCATTAACGGAATCCTCCAGGCCTGCAGATTTATACCATCATCCCCTTGACTTGGTTTCGAGTTTCTAAAGAAAACCATAGCACTACCCAAACAGACTCTTGACTATTTCAAAGTCTGGATGCAGAGTGAACATACTTACAATTTAATATGAAAAAGCTGTGTGGTTTAATTTTGAGATGCAGATAACCAAGGAACTGACGTATAGCTTTCAATGACTTCCATTTATGACAATATCATTTTGAGCTCATTATCTGGCATCGAGATCAAATGCCCTTATTTGCAGGCCACGAACCAATACGAGCCTAAAAAGGAAGTCACATTCAGAAGAAATTCCTCCCACACATCAGCGCTAGAACTTACGTAAACGGAACATTCTTTCTCTCAGCTTAGTCGGGAACACGGTTAGCAGGAAAGACTTTATGAAAGCTCATTTGCTTTTTTCTTTCCCAATTCAGAATTTTATTTTTAATTTTCAGCTTAGTTCAGCTGCCAGTAGGTCAAAATGGCAGAGTCATGCCTAAAATTTCACTGAGGTAAGAAAACACATAAACAGACAAATCAAAACCCCAACTACCACCTTGAATTCTAAAATTGGCATGTACTTTTCCTAGAGGTCAGCTAACATGGAGGCTGTAGCCTGAAATGTATAAGCGAGACCATCTTCAAGCTAAGCACCAACTGTGCTTCACTGATGGGTTTTACTTGGCAAGGTGCGAGGATCCCTGAAAACATCAAAGCATTTTTCAAAGAGCAGTGCACCTGTATTGAAGAAATAGCAGGCAAGACAGGTGAGATGAATAGTTTTCATTCATCTGTTTAACATACAAAAAAAAGGAGAAAAAAATGAGAAAACCCTGTATGAATATGCTTAAGTCATCCCTCGGGAACACTGACAGTAAGAAGTTTAGCATGCTAAAAACTATTTAAAAACCACAGTGGAATCAGAGGAGCAGAAAGACAGATGGAAAAAAAAAAAGTCACTCACTCATCTCACTCATTTCAAGTAAGAAAACCTGCAATAAGTATCAGCTCGCAGACGTCCTGGGCTCATCTCTCTCAGCCTCCGTTGCCCAGTACCTGACATTCTTAGTTTGTGACACCATATGATCTTAGGACTTTTCTCTAGTGCCACCGTCTCCAGAAACATGGTACATAAACCCTAAACTATGCTGGTTCTACTTAACATTTCAATTCAATCAATTGGGACCACCATTTTGCCCATACAAATCCCATTCAGTAGAATTTTCTTTTACCTTAGTTTTTTCACCAACAATGTTCTTCTCTAGTTCTGCTATTTTCCGGTTTAGATGATCCAAAATCTCCTTCTCCTTCATAAGTTCAGCTGTTTCAGATTTCTGTTCTCCTCCCAAAAGAGCACATTCCATATCCAACTAAGGACACAAAACAAAGCTCAGAAGTGTTTCGCTTTTGGGGACATTCTCAACTGCGCACTTAGAAGTGCATTTTTAACTGCTACAAATTTCAAAAAGAATTTTACTATCTCAGCCAGATTGTGGGGCCTAGAGAACACTTCAGAGACCCCATGTAAGACTCAAGATTTCCACACCAGAAAGCTAGACAGACGCGTTCTTGTATTTTCCCTAAGAAATTTAGTTACCAATGAACTTCTCTACTATCACCCCTTTTCTTCTTACTTCTCAAGGATATTTTGCCTTTTTGCTTACATTCAGGCTCAAGCATGAACCACCTCGGGAGAAGCCACGTCTTTCTTTGTCCCTAGAGCGTGAGAGGCTTCCCCAGCCCAGCATGCACGCTCCGCATTCCTAGCAATGCTAGAAGGAGGGGCTCCCAGGGTTCGTGTACAAGACAACAGGTGAGCAGTATCCTTACCACTCATGCCCTGGCACCATCTGTGAGGACACACACACACAGATCCTCCCGACTGGAATCTGTGGTCTTTCTCACTCCACAGAGGTAACATCAGGATCACCACTGTCCTCTCTTACAGTTATAGAATATGTGTCTCATTGTTCCCTGTTTCTAAGACTCCGGGTCTGTGTTCTAGCCATGTGTGAGTCCTCCCCATAGTTCAACATGATATCCAATTCACAGTAAGCATGCTCAGAAAATGTTACTTCTGAATGAACTTAAACATCTAAATACAGGGTACCTCAGCTGACAGATTCTATGGCAGCTCAGAAAGTACATGCTAGCGAAGACCGAATCAGCTACACAGAAACCACATGAAAGCTGGCTTAATATGTTCATCTCATGTGATCAAAAAGAATATTTCCTCATGCTGACTTCTAAGTATTAGGTCTCTGAGTCCTGTATCCTAATGAGCAGTAATATGTTTAAGCTAAAAGACAAAGAAAACAGGTGAACTTAGGGTTTATACCTCTCTGGATGATTCATCCATCTGGTCATTTATGTCTTTGATTTTTTTTTCAAGTTCCTCAAGGTTGTTCAGAATTACTAGTCGGGTGTCTTCCATTGCGGCCAATTCCTGGATCCTCTGTTCTTCACTTATACTCTCGGGGGTCTGTGAATAATCAGCACAGAAATGGGTTACTCACACTTTGGTTCTAGAATGTCCTGACTTATAAACTAGCCGCAGGTCTAGCGTTTTACAGCATCCAGGGTCATGTGAATTCTAAAAGCAGTTTTGCAATGGTTTGGTTGGAATTCTGATGCGTTTTCTCCGAGACTATGCCATCCTCAGCAGTTAGGTTCTCATACAAACCAACTCCAATGTACAAATTTAGATTATCTTACAACGAAAGAACTACGAGGTTACACAGATAAGGAAGCTGTAATATGTAGAGATGGAAGTGACTTCCCCAAAGTTAGGAGGAGAGCTCAGCAAAGCAGAGAACTAGAAGTGAGGCAGGACTTGCTGCTACCTTCCTTACGAGCTCCATATTTGCTCCCATCTCCAAGGGAGTACACTGCCTACTAAAGCCTCTTGAATCTCTAGCTGTCCTACTGGGTCTCAGTGCTAGGGCTATCCTCGAATTAGTACTCACATTCATTTATTTCTTCCCATGACCAGGTGAGAAAATCAAGGACACTGCTTTGGTGAGCCCCAAATGTATCAAAACTACATAATGCTAATCGGTGTCTTGTTTTTTGTGCTACTACACTAGTCACCATCTTTGTCCTGTAAACTTTCTTCCTACACAGTGCTGAAGAAAATACAGGGCTGGCACGGGCATGAGAGATAAAGGCTCTGGACTCCCACATGGCCAACTGCATTTCGAGTCCTGGACCTGGCGGCTTGCTTTCTCACTTTCCCTCTCTCTCCCTGGTCAAATTAATAATAATAATCAATAAAGTTAAATAAAATGATTCTTTAAAAGAAAAACAGATGAAGTGATCCTTTGTGACCTTACATAGGACATTTGCCACCATTCGTAAAATTATGAACTCATGAAGAAAATGAGACAGTTAAGAAAACAGGGAAGTGCGAGACAGCACACCTACACTGCTGAACAGAGTAAAGACCAATGCCAAGGATGATGGAGATCAAACACACAGCTAAAACGAGGCTGCCTCATGTTGAAGATGAGGGTGCAACGAATTGGAAATAGTTTCTTACGTAGAGACCAACCTTTGTATGAGACAAGGGATAGAAATATTGTCACATTATTGATTTTCTCTCTTTTTGAAAAATAAGTACTGCCTCATTTCTTTTTGATCGGTCAGTCAATAATTATGCAATTTCACCACTGGACATTGAAAACAGCAGCCCAGTTACACAGATAATTCAAGATTACTCACTGATCTTTGAAGAGTCTTTATATTAACCAAAGAAACCATAAAAATTAGTTGATCTCTCTTGGTACATTTTATTTATTTAACAATAATTTTCAGAAGATATCCACCATGTCACATTCTGCATCCTTTATTCATATTCATACTCTTTACTCTTCCCCTACTTTTTTTTTTGGAGAGATTTTCGCTATAGGGCGCATGCGCTCGCCAGACAGACAGAGAGAGACGTAGAGACAGAAAGCGAGAAATCACCCCCCAGGGGGGATGGGCACGCCGCAATCCCTTCTCCTCCATTCTCCTCTCGGGATCTTGGGCACGCACGCACACGCACCCGGCGTGAGTTTTAAGCCACCGGGTCCGGGACGTGAACCGCGGTCAACTACGTGGGAGTCCAGCGACATAGCCATTACGCTAACTGCTGGTTCCCACTCTTCCCCTACTTTGAAGCTCCTGATAAGTCAGTATCTCAGAATGTTTAAGGATACACAGGCCTTCTATGCTCTGACATTTTAGCTTTTTAATTGTCATCTTAAATACAATATCTTATCAACTAACAAAACAACTGCTGACCTTTTTATCAGAAACAATGAAACTCATTGTCCTACTACTTAGGTGCCTGTTTTAGGCCCCAAGAAACGCCTGTTACAGTGAATGGCATTCCAAAAATCACTGCCAAGTAATCCTAGCAGGAAAGCCTCATGAATGCCTGTTTCCTGTTGGGTCGCTATTACATATTAGGTTTCTACTTCCAACATGATGTAAAAATATCTTTCTCACTGGTGGAAACAAAACATGAAGAAAAAAATAAAACAACTGAACAATCCGCAAAACTATAAACTTCAGAAACATGGCGGAGAGAGTGAAGGCAGTATGTAGTAGAACTCACAAGTATTACATAACTCAGAGCTTTTCAAAGTTTACCACAATAGGTATATTCAAGAATAGACAGCCGATGAGGCTGTTAATATCGATAAGCGCCATCTTGGAAGTCTGTGGATTTTTTTTCCTGTTATTTATAAGAAGCAGCATTTGTTGAGAAGCATCCCAAAACTGAATGCTTTGTGATACAATGAGGTGATGACATTGTAATCTCATCTATTAAGAAAATGTTTAAAAAACAGAATAGAGAGCCAAGGTGTGATAGTCACTGAATAGCTTTTATGGTGAATAGTTTTATGGTGAAAGAGACAGTTAAAATTGTAAATGTATGCCCTTCATCTTCCTTTTTCTGGCATTTCTTTTTTAGCAGTATAGGTGAAAATCCACTGACTTGGTAACATGCTTAAATAAGCACATTACACACATATATGCATCCTCTCTTTTCTTTTTCTTTTCTTTCTTTTTTTTTTTTTTTTGAGAGGTTTTCACTATAGGGCGCGTGTGCTCGCCAGACAGAGACATAGAGACAGAAAGCGAGAAATCACCCCCCAGGGGGGATGGTCACGCCGCAATCCCTTCTCCTCCATTCTCCTCTCGGGATCTTGGGCACGCACGCACACGCACCTGGCGTGAGTTTTAAGCCACCAAGTCTGATTGCAAACCGCGGTCGACTACGTGGGAGTCCAGAGACATAGCCATTACGCTAACTGCTGGTTCCCTTCATCCTCTCTTTTCTTAAGAGACAAATTTTTGCTCTAGGGTATGTGTGCTAACTGGAGAGACAGAGAGACAGAAATCAAGAAATCACCCCCCAGGGGGATGGCCACACCGCAATCCCTCCTCCTCCATTCTCCTCTCAGGATCTTGGGCACTCATGCAGACATGCCCAGTGTGTTTTAAGCCACTGGGTCTAGGACTCGAACTGCGGTCGACTACATGGGAGTCCAGCAACACAACCATTATGTCATCTGCTGGTCCCTATGCATCCTCTATATGATATCTTCAAGATAACTTGATCCTGGGACCAGCAGTTAGCGTAATGGCTATGTTGCTGGACTCCCATGTAGTCGACCGCGGTTCGCATCCCAGACCCAGTGGCTTAAAATTCACGCTGGTGCATGTGCACGCAAACCCAAGATCCCAAGAGGAGAATGTAGGAGAAGGGATTGCAACATGGCCATCCCCTCTCGGGGCGGGGGTGATTTCTCGCTTTCTGTCTCTCTGTCTCTGTCTAGTGAGCACACACACCCTCTAGCAAAAACCTCTCTAAGAAAAAAAAAAAAGGTAACTTGATCCACACAGAGAAAAAGAAAAGATGTTAGGAGTTAAGACACCTCCATCTGCCTCTTTTTTGCACGTTTATTCTTAGAACTATATTGCAACCAAAGGAGGTGGAGATTCAAAGTCTTCCCACTGGGACCAGCAGATGGTGTAATGGTTATGTAGTTGGACTGCCATGTAGATAACTATGGTTTGAGTCCCAGAACCAGTGGCTTAAAACTCACGCTGGGTGCATGTGTGTGCAAGTCCCAAGTCCTGAGAGGAGAATGGAGAAGGGATTGCAGCATGGCCAGCCCCCCTAGGGGATAATTTCTCACTTTCTGTCTCTCTGCCTCTCTCTATCTCTCTGGTGAGCACACATGTCCTCTAAGAAGAATCTCTCTTAAAATAAATAAATAAAGACAGACTTCCAACTGTAAAAGAAAAAAAACTTACTCAGGCCAGCCCCTGGTGTGGTGGTTAAAGCAGCTAGATCTCACAAATCTCCGAAGGAAGATATACGGGAGAATAAATTGCGGAGTGACTATTCCCCATGGATAGGGTGTCTTTCTCCAAGTACACGCACCCTCTAGCCAATTAAAAAAGAAAAACCGGGAACCAGCAGTTAGCATAATGGCTATGTCGCTGGACTCCCATGTAGTCGACCACGGTTCGCGTCCCAGACCCGGTGGCTTAAAACTCACGCCGGGCGCATGTGTGTGCATGCCCAAGATCCCGAGAGGAGAATGGAGGAGAAGGGATTGCGGCGTGGCCTCCCGCCCCTGGGGGGTGATTTCTCGCTTTCTGTCTCTTTGTCTCTCTCTGTCTGTCTGGCAAGCGCACATGCCCTATAGCGAAAAAACCTCTCCAAAAAGAAAAACCAAAATTACTCAAAAAGAGACAGGTTCACAAATGCCAATTAAAATAAGCATATTTTAGCCAAGTCACTGTGGCTAACACAAGGGTCCTGCAAGGCTAAAAGCCATATGGTGATTGTGGGTCTGGGTCTGTAGGTCCGCTTGAAAACACACCAGGCACATGCAGGCAGTCAGGAGCCCGAAGAACTGCAGGGTGAGGAAAGGGGATAGTGGCATGAGGAGACCTGGTAAGGTGCTTCTCTTGTGCATGGGCATGTGTTCTATCAAGAAAATGCAGCACATTTCCAAGGTCATCTGCATCTTTATGTATTAAAAGTAAGTTCTATACTGGCAAATACCAAGTTTCTGAAATAGCATTAAAATATTTGTTTAGCTAAATCAGCTTAGCGTGTTTATCACATTCCTCTCTTATCCATTGGTCCCTAAACTGATTAATTACCAACGTTGTCCTCTGTTAAGCAAACAATCCAATGGGCAAATTACTGGAAGACGAAGACTTATCTGAAAGAAATGGTCAGGAGTTCTTTTATAAGTCTTCTGTCTTCTGTCTCGAGGTAATTTGTACCTATCTTTGAAAATTAGTAAGTGAAAACTCACTTCCTAGAACCCATCAACCTCTCACTTGCACCATTTCTAACCCGAGGTGCTTTCTGTCTTTAAAGGATGCCGTCTTATAATTCTGGCAACGATCGATGGTGCTCTGAGCTTTAGAGAACTCTGTTCCACATGAACATACTTGAGCAATTAAAAAGCCTCTGCCGAGATCTGCCTCTTTACACGCCAATGGCTTCTTGTCACAGCCCTCCACAGAAGGACACTTGTCTTTAAAGAAAGCTCGCAGTTCCACGTTTTTAACGAAAATCTGACACATCTCCATGAAAGAAGGAATGTGAAGATTTAAGATGAAAAGGAAGCTAGGGATTTTGAAGGAAGTCCCCTGGCTGATGACAGCAGCTCAAATTTTCAAGTGATGTGTCATTTACTTTGCCTGAATACCTCCTCTCACCCCTCCCTCCTCTGCATCCTACAGCTGCAACTTGCTGGAGACAGAGACAGATGTCCTATTCAGAATTACTCTCCACTGAGAAGAGCACGCTAAACACGGTCATTAAAACAAGGGATTGATGTCCAGCATGTATTTAACAGTCCATAGTCCTGATGTATGTGAAGAACTCACTGACAGGAACAGGGGCCAGCAAATGGCATAGTTAGTTACGTTGCTGGACTCTCACATGACCGACTATGGTTTGAGTCCCAGACCCAGTGGGTCTCGCTTTCTGTCTCTCTGTCTTTCTGGTGAGTGCATGCACCCTATAGCAAAAACCTCTTTAAAAAAAAAAAAAAAAAGAAATGGGGTAGACATGGAGATAAAAATA
>NW_006159942.1:1480975-1500979 GCF_000334495.1 Tupaia belangeri chinensis
GGAGTTGTTGGAGCCCTTAAGAAAAAACCCCTTAAAAAAAAAAAAAAAAAAAGGAATGAGGTAGAACTGTAGATACTAATATCCAAAAATGCTCAAGATAGCCAGTGCGGGGGGGAGGGGAGAGGAAGTGTAGCACACTGTGTGTTGTTGGCCTTCCAATACAAAAGCGCTTAGAAAAAAATTGACTTAAATGATGAGTTTATCACAGTCCAAAAAGTTTTAAATCCATGCATAGTTTTTCAGAATATGCATTTTCCATGAACTTTTTGAAGACCTTCCTGTCTAGCTATGTATTCACAGAAAACATTAGAAAAGAAGGCAGGTAAGGTCTTTCCAATATTTTAACTGTTTATCTGTTGGGTATAAACTGGGAGGCGATGAGGAAAAGAGAAAATTTCCTTTCTACTCATCTGTGCTATGTATTAATAATGCAATTTTTTCACTTTATCATAAACATCCTAATTTACTACATCTTGTTCAGCTAATTAAATTTCACTGCAAACTTCTGGAAAATTATCATTATAAAATCTCTAGTTTCCAGGACCAACAGTCAGCGTAATGGCTATGTCGCTGGATTCCCACGTAGTCAACCGCGGTTCACGTCCTGGACCCGGTGGCTTAGAACTCACGCCGGTGCATGTGCATGCATGCCCAAGATCCTGAGAGGAGAATGGAGGAGAAGGGATTGCAGCGTGACCATCCCCCCTGGGGGATGATTTCTCGCTTTCTGTCTCTCTGTCTCTCTCTGTCTTTCTGGCAAGCGCACGCTCTCTATCGCAAAAACCTCTCCAAAAACAAAACCTCTAGTCTCCAGGCCTAAGCAGAAGCATAGCCCTTGGCTTAAATCTCAGTCTCTGTTCCACCATTACCTTTGGTAGGATACTTAGATAAGAGGACTCGCTGGAGGCTTTCAGAAAGGATGGTGGTGGGGGAGTCCTGGTGAGGTCACCCAGCAGTTCATCGGTCCTGCCGCTCCTGGGGGTGAGGAAGCTGGCACTGCTTTGACTGAGGCTGCCAAAGCCGACCAGGTCTGCATCGTGCACGGAGCCTTTCCGGTGGCACCTGTATCTTGTGTCAGGGCTCACCAGGGTTTCTTCAAACACCGACTCCTCATCGGAGAGCTGCAGCTTCTCGAGTTCCTTGTTGATTTTCTGAACATCTGCCACAGTGGTGCCAGTGGACAAGCGACTGTCAGGCTTTGTGTATTCAGCACAGAGACTGAGGATGGTTTCCAGACGCTGTCTCTCCTAGGACACAGAGAGGAGGGGAACGCCAGTGAGTTGGGGAGAATGGACACAACTCCAGCTGAAGAGGCTGGGGGATCCGCTGGTGATTTCATTTCACACCCAAACCCATAGACACTTGCTAGTGCTGATTTTCCAGTCATCTGTTACGGATATGCATTGAAAGATGAAGACAAAACTTGGGTTTACAATATGCAATTTTCCTCGCAAACCGCATCCTGGCTGTCCCCTGTAGCCACCGAGCCCAGGGCCGACCCAGCACATACCAACACTCAGTAAGCCTGTTTCGATTTATCAGTTCTCCTAACACTGCAAAGGTTTTTTAAAATCTCCATTTCTTATCCATCTCCTTTTCCACCCACCGATTACTACCTTTAGCAATATTTAATACCTTCACTACTACAGACTTAATGCTCGCAATTAAAATTCATTGTTTGATTTCCTATAAAAATATTATTCTACTGTTAGACATAGCAAGAGAAAAACATCTACTCACAGAATCTTTATTCAAAAGACAAATCTATGTCAATATTTTTTCTGGAAATGCTTCAAAATTTTCTTTTTTTTTTAATGCCTGGTCACCATGTAAGGTCTTTTCTACTAATTTCTCACATGAATAATTAAAATGGTAAAAAGGTAGAAAATTTGCAATCAAATGAGGAACATTTTATGTCAGGTCCAGATAAAAAGACATCAAAATATTTCAAACTCTGGGATTAATAAATTTTGATTCATTTAGCTAGGAAATAAAATAGTTCATTTTTTTTTTTCCAAAATCAATATATAGTCCATTCATGTCTATAATGGTACTACTAAGCGCACCAGGATCCCCATGCTCAACAGACACACACACTTTTTAACTTTAATTAATTACATGTTTGTAAACAACAAGACATAATGACAAAAGGCTTCTCATAAGCCCAGACGAGGTTTGGGTAGGGAAATTCAACATCTTTACCTATCACAATAACTCCAATACCAAAATGAAAGAAAGAACCTAAAACAACAACAACCAAAACACCTCTTGTGATGAGATTTACCACACTGCAAAGAGACTTCAAAAGCCCTCCATGGAAATACTTTCCCAGCTGTTTATCAGGAACAAAAATTCATTGTTTGATTTCCTATAAAAATATTATTCTACTGTTAGACATAGCAAGAGAAAAACATCTACTCACAGAATCTTTATTCAAAAGACAAATCTATGTCAATATTTTTTCTGGAAATGCTTCAAAATTTTCTTTTTTTTTTTAATGCCTGGTCACCATGTAAGGTCTTTTCTACTAATTTCTCACATGAATAATTAAAATGGTAAAAAGGTAGAAAATTTGCAATCAAATGAGGAACATTTTATGTCAGGTCCAGATAAAAAGACATCAAAATATTTCAAACTCTGGGATTAATAAATTTTGATTCATTTAGCTAGGAAATAAAATAGTTCATTTTTTTTTTTCCAAAATCAATATATAGTCCATTCATGTCTATAATGGTACTACTAAGCGCACCAGGATCCCCATGCTAAACAGACACACACGCTTTTTAACTTTAATTAATTACATGTTTGTAAACAACAAGACATAATGACAAAAGGCTTCTCATAAGCCCAGACGAGGTTTGGGTAGGGAAATTCAACATCTTTACCTATCACAATAACTCCAATACCAAAATGAAAGAAAGAACCTAAAACAACAACAACCAAAACACCTCTTGTGATGAGATTTACCACACTGCAAAGAGACTTCAAAAGCCCTCCATGGAAATACTTTCCCAGCTGTTTATCAGGAACAAAATAGGAAAAGAATGAGCAGCACTGGTCTACTGTGTTCAATTTCTAGTTTGAGCTACTTCCTTAACACGAAATTCAGAAGACAGTCAGTGCTTTATTAGTTGAAGTAGGAATGAACAGAAAAGTCCATGGGACTAGATGATCGTAACTCCTGGGTTTTCATTCAACACACAGTGACAAGACAGGAGTCACTTAAGGTGTATCTGACTTCATCGGCTGTTTAAAGTACCTTTCCCCGACCCTCCAAAAGAGCAATAGCTGGATCAAAAGGACTATTGAACTAGTTCCTGGAAGGTCCCACCTCCCTTTCAGTGCCTGGACTTCTGGACTCCAGCTGCAGCTTGGTCCTCATGGCCTCTTCCCAAGGCAGACACTGTGTAGCCACAAAGCTGCACAGCCTCACTGCAGGCTCTTCTGCAGTGTCCATCAGGAGCCCTGGCGCCTATTTATCTCTGTAGCTGTTACCAGCTGCCAAGCCCGACCCACCTCAGCTTTACGGGGAGGGAACAGGAAGGACAAGGCATTCGTTGCCTTATTTCAAATTTCCCTAATGATCTGGAAAAATCTACATGGGAAGATGTAAAAATAACCTGCAAAGGCAGATGTAAGAAGAGGGATGGGACAAGATGTTCTCTTTTACCCCTTTCAGCAGCATCTACAGCAGAGGCTTATCTCCAAAGACAAATTCCCTTTCTGCCATTAAGATAATTAAGTTGCTGCACCTAACCTCAGGTGCTGCTAAGCTTTGTAGATCATAATAGGCATACATTAGCCTTGGTACCAATTAATTTGGGATTATCTGAAAGTTGTCTATTTCCATTTCCCAGGGCTCTAATGAATGGTACAGCCTTACAAAGCATGAAAGGTACTTCTGCCTAGCACGTTACACATAGCAAAGCTCCTCCTACATCTCCTTCCCAAAATAGTTTCTTTTGCTGCCAGTGCTATTGCTTAATTCCAGAAGGAATAAATGATCCCAGCTTTAAGATGAATGCTATTTCAGACAGTGAAACGCAGTATTCAAAGGCTTGTGCACAGGAAGTTTGGTCTACTGGTATGTGTTTCTCTCTATTCTTATCACCCCATTCCCAGCCAATCCGTCTAGGCTTGAGTCACACACATATGCAGCACTGCTGCCCTGAGTCTAAAACTAATGCAGGCTGCACCGAGACCCACTGGCCCCCTAAGAACTGCCGTGAAGAAAAATAAACTGATCTCGACAAGCGTGTCAGAAAGGTCCACAAGGCATTTTAGAAAACATTACAAGGAGCCTTTTAAGGAAAACCCTAAGCAGAATTGCCCTCGTAAGATCATTTTCCCTTCATCTCCTCTTTCTGGAGTGTGGTTCCTTCTCATTCATCATGCCAACATCCTCCACCTTGTATGACCCAAAATCAGGGCGACCATTCCAGGTCAGGACACTATGAAAACCAAAGACAGCACTATTAATACTTAGGCTGGAACATCAAGTCCAGTCTAGGATTGGTCCTGGCAAACTGAGAATGATGGTCCCTCTTCCTAAAATTCCATTTTCATTGAACCTTGCCCTGGGAAACTGCTGAGATGAAAAGCTATCTTCTTTGAGATCCCTAGATGCCATCCACCTTCCCAAAATAGCAACGTACTGTGCATACTCTTGAAAAGCCACCATACATAGCCTAGATCGCCAAATAGCCCAAAACACTGCTGCTGAGGACTTAGAAAGTAAGTCACTCTGGATCAAATCATTTCAAATACAGTTTTAGGTTTTTCTTCTGTCTCTTTTCCTATTAGGTCTTTCCTCCTGCTCCATATCCCACACATATCAAAGGAAGCTTTGAAGGGATTAGAAGATCTTTAAAAATGTAAAGATCTTTTTACCTGGCATGGAGTTTTTTCTTTCAGAGGATTTCTAACCTCAGAGCTTCCTTCTCTCTTCAGAGGAATGTACCTGACATTGCCCCAGTGTAGTTCCACAGCCCTGTGGAGAGCGGGGGAGCCTGTCTATCATGGAAGTCTGTCCACTTTCCTCATAACCAAGACCAAACAGCTAGGCCACAGGACTGTGAATATATGGCATCAATAAATACATTTAATGTACAACAAGGGGAGCATGGTTAATAAAATTGTATTAGAGATGTTTGCTAAGTAAATCTTTAAGTACATTTTTGCTACTATTTTCACCAAAAAAAGTAACTATGTGAGATGACAGACACATGCATTTGCTTCATGAGAGGAACCATTTTACTGTCTAGATACAGCGTATCTCACAACATCATGTCAACCTCAAACCTACACAATATGTTAAATAAATTAAATCCAAAACTGAAAATAAATAAATAATGCAGAAAAGCAACTGCTGATACTTGAGCACAAAGGAAATCTTGGGTCAAAGCCTTTTGTTGGGTCAGGGTTGGCACTGTGGTAGCCCGACACGACTCAGTCCTACGTTTGTGTCCGGGACCTCTCTTCACACACCAGGTGTGTGGGTGCCACTGACTGGACCAGCTGAGACTGGGAGTAGATTACGGTCTGGAGACCCTGCTGGTGGTCCCCATTTCTCTGTCTCTCTCATAGACAAATAAGTAAATATACTTTTTCAACAAATCTGCTTGTTACCTTCAAGTACATGAGGTCATTTATTACATAAAACAGAAGGGGTCAGCCTTTAATGGTTAGATATGATTTAGTTGAAAGGAGATTTTCTTTGTAAGAGGACCTACTAGAACTGATAAGTATGGCTTCACTTCTCTTTTCTGCTAACCCTATGAACACAATGTCTTCAAAATTGACAGTTGAACAAAGATTTATCAAGTTACTCAGTGCCCGGGGCTGAGTGCTAAGGACGGAGATGGACAAATACAGCGTATCTCAAATTTCTAACAGGAGGCACAAAAAGCTGATGATTAGTTAGAGTAACAGTAATGAAAGAAGTTAACAGAAAATCCCTAGATTCACTACGGGGGAGCGATATACAAAAATAACAGAAAAGTAAAATTGAGTCCTCAATGATAAATATGAGTCTGTCTGATGTGTTGGGACAGGGCGAGCAGGGCATTTCTGGAAAGGAACCACGGAAGAAAGGCACGGAATCAGGACCTAGCGTGGTAAGCTCAGAGATCACACTAGCACGTGACTAGAGATACGGGGTTCTTTAGGCAACAAGGGATGAAGTCCCCGCACAGAAATGGGCCACCATCCCTCCTCTATATCAAGACTCAAGAGATCTCAACAGCCCCAAGTAAACTTCTGGAATAAATGCATAGGGTGTACCAGCAAGACTGAGAAACCCTGAAGGAGGTGGCAGAACGAGAAGAGGTAGAGCTAATAGTAAGCAGAATTTCTAGAATTCCATGAACAAATTCTGATGTTTCAGTTGGGTAGGCCAATAGGGAAGGAAAGTAGAAACAATGGCTAAAAGTCTTTGTGTGTGTGTGTGTGTGTGTGTGTGTGTTAAGGGATAAATCTCGGGACCAGTAGATGGTGTAATGGTTACGTCTCTGGGCTCCCATGTGGTTCAAATTCCGGACCTGGTGGCTTAAAACTCATGATGGGTACATGAGCATGTATGCCCAAAATCCTGAGAGGAGAATGGAAGAGAAGAGACTGTGGTGTGGCCATTCCCCCTGTGGGGTGATTTCTCATTTTCTGTCTCTCTAGCAAGTGCACACTCCCTATAGCAAAAATTTCTCTAGGAAAAAAAAAAAAAAAAACAGAGAGAGAGAAATAAATCTCTTGTGAGTAGAAACTGTGCCTATTATGATCAGCTTCCAACAAAAGCTTAAAGAAAACTAGATAATTGTCTGATGGGCCCCGAAAATCATCTCTAATACTGGTTAACAAAAAAACTAAAAAGCAAACCCAGTTGTTTTCAAGAAAAAGAAATATGAGAAAAATATGTTAAGTAGCCAGAAGTCTCTCTGAAATATCCACAGATCTATGGGGTTGCTTTGTCAATCTGAAAGGAGACAGAATTCCCTCCCTTGAGGCCCTAAATTCCCTTGCTGGGTGGTCCATGTACCTCTGCTCCTGGCAGTAGACTGGTTCCCAGTTGCCATAGTAACCGAGGGAGGAAGAAATCTTTTTCATCCTCTCTGTCATTGAGTCTCTCTGCCCCCATTAATAGAGAGCAACATACAATCTCCATAGCACATTAAGTCCAGTGGAGTAGCTTCTAGGAAGGAAGAACTCTTCTCCAAACATTCGTTCTTCTACCCTGTGCACACAGTTCTCCCTTGACAGAAAACTCAGGTTTCTATTCAGACTGTCCCTGGCTCCACCTTATCGGTCAAGGGTGTCCCTACCCTAATGAGTATGTACATCATTGACAAATGACAAGGAGCTTGTCATTTCTTGCCTTTCCTCATAATCAAACAAAAATACCAATTTTTTTGTTCATTTGTTTAATGGGAGAGGGAGAGAGTGCATGTGGGAGGGAGAGAGACAGAGAGAAAAATAGCTACTTTCAACAGGATTTCACATAGCAATCCCCCAGCCCCAGGTTCCAGTCAGCTAGGTCTACAGGCACGAGCCACCTGATCACATGGAGCCAGAGGTGAACCTGGGCCTCCCACACAGCCTCAGGTGCACCCTCCCATTGCACCACTGTGGCTTAGCCAGAAACCCAGTTCTTTTCATTTTATCTCCCATCAATGTCACTGCTCGGTTGTTTTTAAAAATTACCATTAATCACCTGTTATCAACATCCCCCTCAAACGCATGGGCCTCTAGTACTGCTTCTAGCTATGTCCCTATTTTAGAATTGGAAGTTGTACTTTAAATATAGATATAAGCATAAAATAATTACATAATGTATGTAACTACTAAGACACCTAATATATTAATAAATGTAGTAATTTGATAACATGGTATAATAATATATAACTGTATAGATTACACACATATAGTCTACATATATATGTAGATTTTTATATATATGTAGAGATATATGTATGTGTATAATCATACAGTTATATATATGTATAGTGTGTAATCTAGACAGTTTTATATGTGTGTATATATATATGCTGAGGTAATATTTGTTTATTTTTATTTTCATTAACATCAAACATGTCCTGGGCCAGGAGGTGGCATGCAGGTTGGGGCAGCTGGATCCCACATGGCCAACTCTGTGGTTTAAGTCCTGGACCCTGTGACGTGAAAATCACACTAGGCACATGTGCGTATATTCACTAAATCCCAAGAGGAGAATGGAAGAGAAGGATGAAAATCACACTAGGCACCTGTGCGTATATTCACAAAATCCCAAGAGGAGAATGGAATAGAAGGGACTGCAGTGTGCCATCCCCCCATGATCTGTCTCTCTCTCTCTCTTTCCCCATTGCAAGCACATGTACCCTATAGTACAGCCCAAAAAAATAAATAAATAAATAAAAGTCCTAAAGTAATATATTTGGTTATTCTGTTATCAGATGTTAAACCTGTTAACTTTTGATCCAGGAATATTTTCTCAGCTTACTTTTCTCATCTTATTACTTGCATTTTGTTAGAAAGACTTAGCTTGATTTCTGATCACAATTATCATTTAACTGGGATTCTCTATATTTTAGTCCTTTTTCTTGATGCCACTTTTTAATCATTTTGCCATTGAAAAGGAAAAAAGCACTTCTCCCTGATGACTTAAAAGCACTGGCTATAAAGGAGGGAAATCATGTGATTAATATAATCATAATTTCCATAGAGTACCTAACAAAACATGCCAGATGTTTTTACTCTTACATGGACAGTGTTTCAACAGAACATCTACAAAGTGCCCGAGTCCCGTCTATTAAAAAAATTGTGCTATTGCTCCACACATTAAAGAAAACACAACTAAAGTTCAATAATATTGTCTTCTGCTAACATTTTCATGTTGGCTTAACCAAATTATAGAGGATTCTTTTATTTATTTCTTCTGAGAGACCGTCGTATATTAAGCACAATCTGCTAAAATACTTCTGGAGTTTTATATAATATTTTATTTTGTTCAATCAAAATCAGTGCATGAGAAATTGCAAGACCTTTAACTAAGTCCTCACATTTAAACATACAGACTATTCTTTAAAAAATGAGTAATTTTTGTATGCTTAAGTAAGTTAGTTGAGTAAAAAGTAGGAAAGCCTAGGTGTAAAAAAAAGGAAAGTGAGGTGCTGGCAGGTACATGGCGGTTAAGGTGCTGGACTCCTACATGGCCAACCGTGGTTTGAGTCCTGGACAGCGGCTTAAAAATCACGGTGGGCTTTTGTGTGTGCATGCTCGAAATCTGAAGAGGAGAATGGAGGAGAAGGAATTGTGGTGTGGCCACTCCCCACGAGGGAATTTCTACCTTTTCCTCTCACTGTTTCTTTCTGTCTGTCTCCAAGGAGAGGATGTACATAGGTATACCTCTATGTACAAAACAGCAGACTCAAAGGGGGAAGAGGAAGGCAGATCAGAAGGCAGATCAGCTAGGAACCTAGGGTCTGCAAGGAAGCACAGAACAAGAAAAACAAGGAAGAATGACAACAACAACAAAACAGAAATAAGGACAGCACAGAAGTGGATTCCCTGGGATTTTCACAACAGAGGAAACAAGTAATTCCCTGACTCGAATTCCAGAGAATGATGCTGAGCAGAAAAAAGCCTACCCCCAAGGTTATGTACCATGTTTTATATAAATGTAACATTCCTGAAACGACAAAAATCACAGAAATGGAGCACAGGTTAGCTGGTATACGAGGTTTAGAAGGAGGGAAGTGACAGTAGGTATGAAAGACCAACATGAGGGACCCTGCTGGGGGCAGTGTTGTACTCTGTCTTGACTTTCAATGTCAATATCGGGTTGTGATATTCTACTATAGTTTTGTATGTTACCATTGGAGGAAGCTGGGTAAAGGATACACAGGAACCCTCTGAATTCATTCTTATAATCGCAATGTGAATCTCCAATTGCCTCAAAATAAAGAGTTTATTTTTAAAAAGTGCCTCCTAATAGGTCTCAACTTGTACATGGACATAGCTTAAATGAAATGTTTCTTTCCATGGAGAAGGTAATGGATATATTTATTTTTTTAAAAAAAAAAAAAGCAAAAAACAAAAGTGAACACCCCTCAAAAATATTCTCCAAACCAAATATGCCCATGAACTTTTCTAGATCTGGGGGACAAAAGGTCACATTACAAGAACTGGCTAGAACAGATGCCAGTCAGTGGCATGGTAGTTAAGGTGGCTGAACACGTGGCCAACTGTGCAATGAGAGTCCTGGACCCAGCATCTTGAAAAACATACCAGGAGTGTGTGCATGTGTGTGTAAAATCCCGAGGAGTGTGGAAGAGAAGGATAGCGGCATGACTATGCCTTTTGAGGGGTGTTTTCTCACTTTTCCTTCTCTCTTTCTCTTTGGCAAGTACATTCATCCTATGTCAAAAAAAAAAAAGAATAGCCAACACAATCACTACATCTATTATCTAATGAGAAATTTTTAAAAGATAGTTCAATAAGTAGTTGACTTTTAAGTTAGATACACTAAGTAACTTGTCAACAAATATGGAGGCCATTTTTACTACAAAGAATCAAAAGTATCTCCATTCCCACATACCGGGTACCAATATAATTTCAATTTTCATCCAGTTTGTACACTTTATTCCTAAAAATTTTATTTTTGAGCTTTATATATTATTTTAAAGTGAATATTTACTTACAGATTTATCTTTTTTTTTTTTCTTTTTTGGAGAGGTATTTTTGCTATAGGGCACGTGCGCTTGCCAGACAGAGAGAGCCAGAGAGATAGAAAGCAAGAAATCATCCTCCAGAGGGGATGGCCACACCGCAATCCCTTCTCCTCCATTCTCCTCTCGGGATCTTGGGCACGCACGCACACGCGCCCGGTGTGAGTTTTAAGCCACCGGATCCAGGACGCGAACCGCGGTTGACTACGTGGGAGTCCAGCAACATAGTCATTACGCTAACTGCTGGTCCCCAGATTTATCTTTTTAAAATAAAATTATTTCCTTCCATAATTGATTTGGTGCCATACAGGACCTCCTATTAGTCTAAGTTGTCTTCTGCTTTTCAGCATTTGGCCTGAGAATGCTAAACTATGCTAAGATTCACAATACACATCTCTCAAATTCTGAGCAGAGATTTTTAAATGTGTGGCACCATCAAGAGGCAATAACTTGTACTGCCACCCTAACAAGGACCTACGGTTGCTATCAAATTAGGAGCAACCCGTTTTTAGTAACAACTGCCATCGACAACTGCAGTCTAGAATTACATTAAGACTTTAGCTCTGTTTGCTCAAGGTAAAATCACTAGATTATTGTAAGTGCTCATTTTCCCCTTCTCACTCCTTTTCTGCCCATCTTTTCTTGAAGAAAAAGGGGAAAAAAGTGACTAACTGTAGACAATCAGCAAGGTGCTAATGACTAATGCCTTCGATATTTAATGAACATCGACATATGTGCCAACAAGGTGCTGATCACAAGATACAAAGCCCTTGCTTCACTTGCTAATGACCCAAGGCGATCTGATGATGGATAATCTTCTTTATATTACCCAGTAGTTATAGATTTCCTCTTACTTTATTTAGACACAAAGGAAGGCTGTTTACTTAGATGGATAGTTTATTTAGACAGTATCATCAATCTCATGTGCTAATACATTATACTTAATTTCACCTATTTTTCTTTGTTTACTTTTTTTGAATGCACGAAAACTCGAAATGGCATATGTAGCTAACATTTGTGACTCACATTATATTTCTGAGCTAGATCTATAAACCACCCAAGCAAGGCTTGAAACTGAAAGAAGGCAGAGAATGTCAAAGAATTGCTGGGCTATTTTAAACACTAGAGCTAAGTAAGGGTTCCACAGAAACAATTAAGGTTAAGACTTAGGCCAAATCTGAAAATTAAATCAATTCATGGAACAATGCCCACTCTAGGCCAGAATATAGGAAGTGTATGTATTTATTATAATTATTATTTAAGGTTATTGCCATATGGTGCATACGATCACTGGAGGGAAACAGAGACAATGAGAGAGAAAATGAGAACTCACTACTCCCCTTCAATGGCTATGCTATAATCCCTTCTTCTTCATTCTCCTACTAGGATTTTGAACACACACGCACATGCACCCCATGTGAGCTTCAAGCTGCCAGGTCTGAAACTCGAACTACAGTCAGCCATGTGGGAGTCCAGTGCCTTAACCACTATGCCACCTGTTATTATTTGTTTTAGTATCAGCGTTCTAAATAGTGCTTTAAAAGTCTGAACCACTAAGTTTATTTGGTTAGCAAGCCAACCTCTCACCCCATTTTCATTTTAACCTGGCTCACCTTCCACTAGTTCCTTTTTGTTTTTTTTAATTAAATCTATCATCAAGATGTAGCAAGTAGAGGGGTCACGTCAAGAAGAAAATTTTTTTCAAGTCAGACTAGAAGACAAACTAGTTTTCAATACTTAGCACGCCTTCACATTTCAAAGACATTCTTCTAAAAAAAAAAAAAGTTAAAACTATGACTGGACAACAATAGGCATTCTCTTAACACTGTCCTTTCTGCTATCCAACCAAAAAATGCTGTCAAACTGACAATTCAGCTCAGTACAGTCAAATACTCTGAGTGCCTAAGTTGTTTTCTGGAATCACAAGTCACAAGGAAGTAGAC
Source organism: Tupaia belangeri chinensis (assembly GCF_000334495.1). Classification (NCBI taxonomy): domain Eukaryota; kingdom Metazoa; phylum Chordata; class Mammalia; order Scandentia; family Tupaiidae; genus Tupaia; species Tupaia belangeri. The sequence goes on from NW_006159942.1 coordinate 1,493,634, forward strand.
AGCAAGAAGCAAGGAAGGAAGTAAAACATATCTACAGGTGAAGGAACCACCTAAAAACGCTCACTAGTCTTGGGTTCTTGAACAATTTTTTTTTTTTTTTTAATTATCAAATGGAATGATACAATCTGTTTACTCTTTGGTTTTTAAAATAGTATTTGCATTTGATCACCTTTAGGAGATTGGAAAAAATATAAAGTTATTGTATAAAATAGCAGAACTCCTTAACCAAATATGTTCAATTATACTTGTATTTACATTTAGAAACATCAGTTCTATGGCATGTTCAACAGTATACAAGCAAGACTCTGGAGCCTGCTGTCTTGATTTTCTTATGATCTAAGAAAGTACCAGTTTTTACAAAGAGTACTACAGATTTTTCAAAGTAGAAAAAAAATAATTCATTTTCACATTAAAAAATTAAAAAAAAAATTTTCTCAAAGGGTGCATGTGCTTGTGTGTATATGTGTGTGTGTGTGTGTGTGTGTGTGTGAAAGAGAGAGAGAGAGAGGAAAAGAGGGAAAGCATCCCCCATGAGGAATGGTCATGCCACAATCCCTTCACCTCCATTTCACCTCCATTTCTCCTTCCATTTTGGGGTTCTGGGCACATATGCACATGTACCTGGTATATTTCTCAAGCTGCTGGGTCTGGGCCTTGAATTGCCCAGTTAGCCATGAAGGATCCAGTTATCTTAATATACCACAGGCTAGCCCATTTCACCTTCATTTTTCCCTTTTCTAGAAGTAAAAAGAATGCACTTATGCTGAGATATAAGCATTCTTTTATATAGAGCTTCACTATTACCTGAAACTAAATGCATAATGTCTGAGAATTAGAGGTGCAACCTACCGGGGCAAAATAAGAAAATCCAGGAAAAATGTCATGAATGGATATCGGAAATACATTCAATTACTCTTTTAAAAATATGTATACAAAAAAAGAAAAACAAAACATGTATACAGTATTTCCTGCACTCTAGTCACCTGGCTAGGAGGTGGACACACAGAAATGAGCAAGAAAGACATTCACTCAGGCAAATTAAAATTTTTCAGTAGTAGGGCCATGTAACACCGTGGTTAAGTGCTGTGAAGAGGGAGTTATATCCCAGATAGCCAACGAGGATGTGAATTCTGGTCCAAGTGGCTTACCATTCTAGTTGTGTGCATAAGCACAGGATCACGGGATAGAAAATTGGAGGAAAATGGATGGTAATGTGACCAGGCCCCACTGAGGGGTTCCCTCTCTCTCTCTCTCTCTCATGTGCATGCACATATGTGCACCTTCTGGCATTAAAAAATATATTCTTTAGTTATAAAGTGCTTTCAGATAGCTAGAAGAACAGAACAGCTTCCAAACAGAATTACTAACTCAACCTTTCACTTACTCACAAAACGACCATGGAAATATTAATTTGAGCCTTGAAAGAAAGCCAACCTTCTCTTTAGGGAATGCGTGTTGGTAGAGTAATGTAAAATATCAGAAAGCCTTAACTCAGGTGCTGCCTAACAGCTGGCAGCATGTTACATGTTTGAGAAACAGATATCACGTGTGGCCCTACAGAGTTCTACATGGCCACAGTGGAGTTTACCAAGAACTGCAGGTGACAATCATCAGCCAGAATGAAAATACTGGATTCGATCTGTGAGAAAGCAATCTGTGGGAATCCTTTGGTTCTCCACAACAGCACCAGATGCTTTAGGCAACATAACTGAGTGAATACTCCTAACAGTAAGCCGTAGGGTTTGCTATCCATTTTCTTATTTCTCCCTTTTCTTTTGCAAAGGACTTTTACTGCCCTGAACCATAACATGCACAAGATTACCACCACTACCACGACTTCCCCTGGATTACTGGAAGGTATGATGATATCAAATGAGATGGGTAAAAGAATATCCTGTCTGCTTTATAATGATTTCTCTAGCCTCTAGAACAAAGAATTATCAAAGAATTATCCTCCCAGCCCTGTAGAGACACCTTATCCATTAATGTCCCCTCCTTGGAATACAGCTCAGAACGAGGAATTTTAAATGACCACCGATCAGACCAAATGGATGTCACAAGGTCTATGAACACACTTTGGGCACAGAGGACCCTGTTGAGCCCTCACTAGCATTTAGTAATTTTCAGTTTAGAACATTTCAAATCAAGGCTTGATATCTAGTTTTTAAAACTGTACAAAAAGGGGAACCAGTAGTTAGCGAAATGGCTATGTTGCTGGACTCCCACGTAGTCAACTGTGGTTCGCATCCCGGACCCAGTGGCTTAAAACTCACGCCGGGCGCATGTGCGTGCGTGCCCGAGATCCCGAGAGGAGAATGGAGGAGAAGGGATTGCGGCGTGACCATCCCCCCTGGGGGGTGATTTCTCGCTTTTTGTCTCTATGTCTCTCTCTGTCTGTTTGGTGAGCGCACGCGCCCTATAGCGAAAACCTCTCAAAAAAAAAAAAAAACTGTACAAAAAGAAAAGACTGTCTAATGACAAAACACAAATTGGTAGCTGAAAGCAAGAAAGAAGAAAAACTTATGTAAAAAACTGAACATCTCAAATAGCACAACACATGGAAGTTATTTAATATAGACTCAGAGTGAATTATTTATACCTCATTAATGGTCCCTAGAGGTTCATAATTATGGTTCAGTCTTTAATATTCATCAAAATTACCTGAATTGTCAAATAAAGATTGAACAAGTGAAATAAAAACAAAACAAAAGCCCAGATGGAACAGCAGTATAATCACATCTGAGCCAAAAAATACTACAGATATTACACTTAATGAGCCAGCTTTATCCTGCTTGGTTGTCTCATTAATAAGTTAAGTGAATCTTTGGCATCTAGTCATTTTATATTTATATGATTGTTTGCTTGTTGAAATTTATGCTTTGGAGGTCCCACCAAAATGTCCAAATGGACTCGCTCCATAGAGTCAATTAAACTGCACTGCCCACTAAGTGTATCTTACCGGGCAGAGAGCCCAAGTACATCTTTTCTTTTCTTGGTTCCTGGGGTAAATCCCAAATGGCAGAATGCCACCTTCCTTGACTCGCTAGTCTCTGTAAATTTTGTTTTCTTGGCTGTTCTGACTGTTTTATAAAGACTAACACACACTGAAGCAAATCTAACATTTCCCAAATTTTAAGAAAATAAAGTAAAATTCTACTATTTTAAATACAATTTTTAAAAAGGTTTTTACCATAGAGTATATGTGCTGACTGGAGAGAGATAGAGAGAGGTAAAGGAGAGATGGCCATACCACAATCCCCTCTCTTCCACTCTGCTCTTGAGATTTTGCACACACGCGCGCGAACACACACATGTGCCCGGCAAGACTTTCAAGTCACTGGGTCCAGGACTCAAACTAAGGTCGCCATGTGGAAATCCAGCACTTTCAACCATTGTGCCACCTGTTGGCCCCCTAAATGCACTGTCTTTTTAAGAAAAATACTTTTCTCATCACCAATTTCTACTACAATTTTTTTCCCATTAGAGAACAATTTTCTACTACAATTTTTTTCCCATTAGAGAACAATTTATACAATCAAAGTCAATTCTTACATAAATAAAACTGCTTTGACAATTTGGTTTAAAAAACAGCTATACATTTTTTTCCTTAAAAAAAATCAGTGCATGGCTTACTACAAGTGTAATTTCATTTTTAAAATAAGATTTGGATTTGTTTTGCATTAAGAGACTAATTTAACTATAATTCTTTAATGTCTTATATTAATTTACTGAAAATGCTAACTGTAATAAAATTAAGAAAAATATACAATTTGTGCTCAAGTAAACTGAATTATAATTATTACATAACTTTTGATGTTAGCAGTAATCATGTTCTGTGATGTGTCAGCTTGAACATAATTTCCAACATCGTTAAGAGAATAATGGATGGAAGCTGATGGAAATAGAAAATTACAGTTTTGCAGAAAAGGATCTTTATTTTCCTTCATCGATAATACCTACAAATAGTATATCTATACGAAGAACTAAAAATCTTAAAATTTTGGCAGAGTTTACATGATCTTACTATATTTATCCTATTTTTTAAAAATGCAATGCATGACAGTGTAAAACTAATTATTTGTGTAAAACAGAAATGCAATTATCTCAATTGAAATAACAAGCTAATCTCGGAGAAATCAGTTTATACTTACAAAAGGCAGTGGAAGTTTATTCTAAGTAATCTGCCCAGAGAGCAAAAATCTAGTATCCTACAAGGGTAATGTTTTTGGCTTTGTGCTGAGATACACTTTCGCATATTTAACATAAAAAGGTCCTCACTTGTAAATTATTTAAGCTCTCTGGTTTATGATAAAATAATCTCAGGGGCCAGACAGTGGTGTAGTGGTAAAATGTGATGCTCTGTGATTTGAGCCACAGGGGAACGTTTTGGGTTCTTATCTGGAAACCCTACTGAGATGGTAGAGAAGAAAGAAAGACAGACAGAGAAGCAACCTTGACAGGGTCTCATCATATCCTGATTCCCTTTGCCCAGCTTTCTAGCTTCTCAGGATCCTAGGTGCCCATGCATACATGCCCAGAGACCCAAGGATCCAAAATCACAACTAGCCATGTGGTTTCCAGCACTGCAGTTCAGTACTGTACGGACTGTACCACTGCAGCTGGGCCTTTTACTAGGCTTTCCTCTTAACTCCTGATATGTCAACCAACAGACTGTCTTAGAGCTTTTGAGCTAACATTGTGTATACAAGAATCAGACAATACTAGGCAGCTGACTCAGATTTTGGGAATTCTTCTTAGTCCTGAAATAGATAATTTCATGAAGTCAAATTAATGGCCTATGGTGCAGAAGAATAAAAATTAATCACATACAACTGGCTGAACTAACCATGGAATGCAAATTTCTAAATGTGGATGTGTTTTTAAATATCACTGGTATTATTATTTTTTAAAGAATTATTTATTTTTATTTAACTCCATTTGTTATTATTATTTTTTCAATTTGACCAGACAGAGACAGAGAGAGAGAGAGAGAAAGGGAAAGCAAGAAAACAAACTGCCTGGTTCAGGACTCGAACCACTGTTGGCCACATGAGAATCCAGCACCGTTAACCACCATGCCACCTGCTGGTCCCATTATTGATATTATTTTTCATGGTTTTTCTTTGATGGGAAAAATACTCTTATCATTCATCTTGACCTAATTCTAACACTCAGTTTAGTTGACTCTGATTTTGCAAATTAATGAAATATTCTTTTAACAACAACTGTTGTCTTTGAATCTTTGGAATTCAAGAAGAAGTACTTTTTAAGTCACTAGATTTTCATGGCAATATTGTCATTTGCTTTACAAGACTCTGTTCTCTCTTTTACTGGGATGTCATCAGACAAATAGACTGCAACCAAGGCCAAAACTAGATGTCATATTTTAAAATAAACCTCACTTCTCTAGGTATGGCAAGCCCGCTATTAAGGAAAAGGAGTTACAACTTCATATGTGGAGCAACATCCACAAAGCTCTCCCAAGAAGTTGAACCTGTTTTACAGGGTTCCAATCTCACGGGTAGCAAGGAAGGTCACTTTCTGGATTGCTATGAGCCTTAGAAGATCTGGAACTCTGGAGGAAAGATAAATTCATCAACATTTACAGACACTAAAGATGAAATCCACAGACATGAACATCTTGAGTTTGGCTTCCTATACTTGGAAAAGAAGACGAATTAGGGCATTAAGGAAACTCACTCTCTGGAGTGATGGAAGCCATTGAAAACGTTCTTCTAAATTCCTTAATGAATTATCAGATAGAAATTAATTCTCTGGCTTTATTAATAATAATTGCTCACATAATATAGCACTATATTGGCTGTCTATAGTACAAGAAGGCTTTTATATGCTAATTAAAAAACTTCTTTTGAATTTATGTCAATGAATTGAGCCCAAACACAATGACTTTCCATGACCATGAATAATCTCTAAGATTATTTATGGTAATAAAGGAGACTGTCATAATGGAGCACTGTTCAACTGACCCACCCAAGGAGTATCTAATTCTCTAGGGGTGAGTACATTTGTTCTCACTCACTATTATTGGTGAGGATATTTGAAAGCCCTGTAAAAGCATTGATCTATTAAAAACTATAAACAAAGTAAATGATTCTTCCCTAAAATGTCAATCAAATATTGTCCTTCATAGATGAAAATGGTTTCTGTACATGTTACTTCAACCATTGCCATTTTATTGTCCCATAGGGCATTAACCAGCTTTGTACGTGACCCAAATATCTTATTCCATCATACTTTCATTTGTTTTTTGTTTTTGTTTTTTGAGAGATTTTAGCTATAGGGCCCATGTGCTTGCCAGAAAGAGACATAGAGACAGAAAGCAAGAAATCACCTCCCGGCGGGGATGGCCACACCACAATCCCTTCTCCTCCATTCTCCTCTCAGGATCTTGGGCATGCATGCACACACACCCAGTGTGAGTTTAAGCCACCAGGTCCGGGACTCGAACTGCGATTGACTACATGGGAGTCTAGCGACATAGCCATTACGCCAACTGCTGCTTCCCCATCATACTTTCTTTTACTAAATAAAATACTTCTGATAATCTTATACATTTATAAAACTGCTTTTTCCTCCTGTGGTTTTCTCTCATTAAGGAAATCATTAATCATTCATAAGTCAAAATAATTTCTGATAGGTGTCCATTCTTAAGAAGCATCTGCTCAAAAGGGTTAGAGAATGGCACAGCAGTAAAATGTGATGCTCTGTGAGACTGACCCCAATGGGAAGGGTGTCCAGGTTTCCATTTAGAGACCTCCCTACACATGCCAAGCCTGTGGGTGGCCATGATCTGGCACAGCTGAAGTTGTGGATGGATTGCAGCACCAAGACCCTACTAGAGGTACTTTCTCTCTCTTGGAAGAGATAAACAAACAAACGTTAAGAAGAGAGAGAATGGTAAAGTGATGTGTTTTCATTCATTAGTGGGACTCTCAAGGAGTGTTTCTTATTTTCAGTATTTTCCATAATAAGCATAAATTCCTTTAAAATGGAAAAGATACCTCAATACATTTGGTGAATGTGTGTAGCTTGAAGTCACGCTTAGTTTGTGCTAAGAGACAGGGCTAAGGACAGCATGAGAATGTGTGAACAACGTGGAGACCCTTCCCCTTGCCGGACAACTTCCTATATAAGACAAGCCCATCGCCTATTTTTATCATAATCATACACATACAAACTCAGTGATATAAATAATACAAATTAGCATTTCCTCCTAGTCTTCAAAGTCTGTATGACATATGAGAAATTCAGTACAATTCACAACTACCTCTGTTAGTTTTTTTTTTTTTTTTTTTGAGAGCGATTTTCGATATAGGACGCTGGCG
>NW_006159942.1:1501523-1529877 GCF_000334495.1 Tupaia belangeri chinensis
GGGACGCGAACCGCGGTCGACTACGTGGGAGTCCAGCGACATAGCCATTACGCTAACTGCTGGTTCCCTTCTGTTAGTTTTTTCAAGAATTTATACTTCAGAGAACTCAGCATAGCAACTAAACTAACATTAGACTCCTGGTAGGCCTTCAAAACACTCACATGCACCTACTAATCGTACTCTGAGAAAAGGAAAGAGCAGGAGCAGCTCTAGGAAGGAACGGCAGCATTGGGGCACATAGGAGTCTACACCCCCACCCCCACACTTGGAGTGTGTCTCCCAGGCTGCCTTGCAGATGTGCTGGCCAACGCAACAGAGAAGATGATTACCAGTCTCTCCATCTCTTGCTCCCTGAGTCTTTCCTCCCTCTGCCGCCGGTGATAATCCATCAGGTCATCACGTCCTGAAATGGAGCTAATACTGCTTTTTCGTTCCCGAAGCATAGGCTGGGGAGTTCCTGAGGCCTGTCTGAGACTGTCGAGATCAGCATCGTCAAATTCCACAGACCCACAAGAGAAGTTCCTCTTGGCTGCAAACACTCTGTCCGGCTCTCCGGAAGGAAGTGAGTGACCTGGGCTGGTCCCCGTATATGAAGCCCTATCAAAATCATCAGAGGCACAGGAGGAGGTGGAGGCCAGAAGCATCTTCCGAGCCACTCGAGGACTTGCAGGGACACTGAGGGTGGAGCTCACATAGGGATTGCCCTCAGACACAGAGGTTTTGTAGGGTAAAGCCCCTGAGCTTAAAGAAGAAAAATTAAGGTAATTGTCATTGTCTATTACGCTATGAGGTAGATCCTTTTCGCCCAGCTTCGCGTGTTTGGAATTGCCCAGAGAGTTTCTTGGAGGCAGACTGAGAGGTGTCAGCTGGTTCTCTGTGGCTCTGTACAACCTGGGAAGCGATCGGCTATAGGCTCCCATGTGACTCAGGCTGCTGCCCGAATATTTCCTAGTTCTTAAACTGGTGTTTTCGGGTGCTAGTTCCTTGTGTCTGGTTAACTTGGGCTGAAGAGTCAGGTGATCCTGAATGTTCATTTTTCTGGCTTGCTTTGGGCTAGAAGGCATGCTTGCCGCCCCTGATTTGCTGGTGGGTGAGGGGCCACTGTCACTCAGTGAACCTCCATTCCACATGGCCAGGAGTGAGCCAGATGCCTTTCGACCTTCCAGCCCTCCAAGAAAGTAGACATTGTCATGTGATTTATTCCTTGAGCTATATTTGGAATAGGGAGGCTTCTCTGAGAGTCTCAAGGACCTTTCACTATCCCGGCCAGTATAAGGATCCAAGTCTGCTCTCCCAAGTGGATATCCACTCAGGGAGGTGGTAGTGCTGAGTAAGGGAGTGGGATGTTTCAGGGACATACTTTTGTCAGTTCCATCACAAGAGAACTGCTTACTTCCCTGGATTTTGGCCAGAGAGGGGTTACTTCTGACATTAGTTCCCAAAGGAGAAGGGCTCCTTTTTGCAGGCACAGGTTGCGAGAGGGTTAAATATGACCCAGAATAGTCTCCGTTGGCTTTAAATCTCAGGCTGGAAGAGTATTTCTTTGGGCTTAGGCTCTCCATCACGTCCTGGGTGCCGTTCTCGAGGTCATGCATCACAGGGCCTCCCTCTAAGCTCCCATTCTGTAGCTCCAGCTGCTCATGCATGTGGCTATGATCTGCCATAATCTGGCTGGAATCTTTAAGGGGAAAAAAAGAGAGAGAGTTTACTTAGACAAAAAAGATTTAAAAATAGTATCCTATTGTCAGCTTACACCTGAGCAAACATTTTTATAATCTGAATTAATGCAACTGACAAACATTAACTGTTTTAACACTGATCACTGGTAAAACTGTACTGCAAACTAAAGAAGAATAAAGACTATTGGTCTGAGTTTTGTTTTGTTTTGTCTTTGTACAAAAGAGAAATGCTTTAAGAGAACAGCAATGATATTTGAAGGAAACAAATCCTTAATCAAGCAAAGTTGCAGGCTTAGGCTGGTACGTAAAAAGATAAGTCTCCTAGTGTTCTAGTCCTTGGGAGACCTCCTGTTTCCTGACGACTTAGCACATGCATAAAGGGAAAATGCAATGGTTTTCCTTCAGATGTCTCTGCTAGAATCCTGAACTTCTCAGAAATAAAGTCCTGACAAAACAAAATTCACATGTTGGCAGAAAAAGAAAATTTCATGTTAGACGCTGATAGGTAACATGAGGGTTAGTAGATGATTCTTTAAGAGGGGTTATGGGAGTTTCTATCTCAACAAGAAGACTTAAAGCTTGTGTACTTACTGGAAAGAGGCAGAAAATAAAAGACAAAGAGTGCTCCCAAATTACTGTCACACGGTCAAGGTGGAGTACTTAAAAACCTGGAAATGTAATCTCATTCAAATTCCCTAAGTACCTCAAATGTACCTTGCTCATCCCTGGTAACAAACCCTCTCCTCTAGCGACATACTTTTCTCCCTTTTGTGTAACTCTCAGAAAGGTATAGATGAGGATTCTATCTTTATTTAAAATTCCATTTATTATGATTATTATTTTCTAATTTGCTATATGGCACATTCACTCACCAGAGAGAGAGAGAGAGAGATGAGAGAGAAAGAAAGCGAGAAAGTAAGCTTCCAGGCCCAGGACTTGAATCATAGTTGGCCACGTAGGAGTCCAGTACCTTAACCCCTACACCACCTGCTGGCCCCAGGATTCTATCAGGCATGATTAAATTTAAAAAAATAAAATGTATGCACACATAGGAATATGTTGTGGACTTCAATTTGAACAATATCAATTTAAGAAACTAAAATTTTGGTCTATGAAAATGTCTTTGAATTACAAACTATCGCTGCAAATGAAAAGGACTAGATTTCTAGATTTCAGATGATCGGCAAAGGGGAAACACGATTTGAATATTTCCACTGAACTTATGAAAGTGAGTATGACCTGCTAGGACTGTCCTCAAACCCTCAGCCACTACTACATTCTCATCTCTATACACAAAGGACTGTATATGGTTACTCGTCAGTTTCCTAATATGGCTGTCTCTGTAAGTAAACCACAATTCTGAGTATTTCTACTTTATCTCTACCTCTTTGACTCCCATTGTCTCTTAGGTGAAAAACTCAAGGAGCACAAGTTTTCACTGTTAATCAACAGCCTTCCTCACCCCCTCCCCACCACAGACTGAGAACATTCACCCTGCTCGTTCAGCCTCACAGACTTTCTGGGCAAATTCAGGCAGCGTAGTAAGGCCCTGCTTCTTACGCACAGGCTGAGGATAAGAAATAGCTGGCTGCTGAAATTCTGGTGATGGGCTGAGGACCCAATCCCACAAAGCTCCCCTAACGAACTCTGCCTGCTAAAGCCCTGCTGGATGAAGATAATCACAATTTAAAGATACCTTAAAAAAATTGAAGTTCTCCATTACATTCGTCCCCAGTTGGCATCTGGGCCTGGCATCTGGCTCTTGCCAGGTCTTGCCTTCCCCGCCCCTGAGACAAATGCCCATCTCAGCACTTGACTATTACTAACAATTCTGATCTTAAAAGCTACACCAACCTGGTCTGTGACATATCTCACCATGCCCCCTTGGGGGACTGAAACCATGACAATCCCTAGTCTTGGACCCTTCTATTCTGAGTTTACTTTGTCTCTGGTTGGTTTGCCATATTGAAATTCCTGAAAGTCTTGATCAGTTTTCTCAACTTTATATATATATATATATATATATATATATATATATTTAAAAAAGATTATGTACAGTCACCAGAGAGAGAGAGAGAAAGTGAAAAAGCAAGCTGCCAAGTCCAGGACCCAAACTGTGGTTGGCCACGTGGGAATCCAACACCTTATCACCATGCCACGTGCTGGTCCCCAGTTATTTCAAGTTTAATATTGGATTGTGGAGAAAGTCATGGCATGTTTTTGCATAGAAAAATATGCCATAACTTTCCTGACAACCTAATATTAGAATTGAGGAAATAAGGAAAAGAATGGATCCTGAGGATATTGTAGTATTATTCATTACAGTGAAAAAAACACCCTAAACGTCTAATAGGGAAAAAGTTCAGTAAGCTACAGTACATTATATGAGTGACTACTACACTACCATTTAGGATCATATTTTGAATTATATTTTATAGCATAAAGGTATACCCACAGGGACCAGCAGATTGTTATGTCACTGGACTCGCATGTAGTCGACCACAATTTGAGTCCTGGACCTGGTGGCTTAAAACTCACACTGGGTGCATGTGTGTGTGTGCCCGAAATCCCAAGAGAAGAATGGAGAAGGGATTGTGGCATGGCCATCCTAGTAAAAATCTCTCTTAAAAAAAAAGTACATACATGTAATGTTACATAAACATATATGCAATGGGCCCAGTTTGCACATACCACCCATACACATAGGTGCTCAGATCAAACTTCTGGCAGTTGTACTTATCTTCTCTATCACTAGCATCACCTTCCTCATTTTATCTACCAACAAATCCCCTCAACACTGTCCTTAAAAATTCTGAATCTAGGCCTTGATGTGGTGGGACAAGTTGTAGGAAGCCACTGTGCAAGGCTCAGGCTGCATGGGAGGCTCCATTTAGGCTGGTTCTCAGACCAACCTAAATATGATGAGTACCTGTGATCCTAGCTAACCAAGAGAATGGGGAGGAGAATTGGGACATGGTGAGACACTGTCAAAAAATACCGAGCTGGGAGCCAGCAGTTGGCGTAATGGCTATGTCGCTGGACTCCCATGTAGTCAACCGCGGTTCGTGTCCCGGACCCGGTGGCTTAAAACTCACGCCGGGCGCGTGTGCGTGCGTGCCCAAGATCCCGAGAGGAGAATTGAGGAGAAGGGATTGCGGCGTGACCATCCCCCCTGGGGGGTGATTTCTCGCTTTCTGTCTCTATGTCTCTCTCTGTCTGTCTGGCGAGCGCACGCGCCCTACAGTGAAAATCTCTCAAAAAAGAAAAAAATACCGAGCTGTCTCACTCTCTTATAAAAACAAAGACAAGATGTTCTTTTTTTTTAGAGAGAATTTTGCTAAAGAGCACATGTGCTTATCAGAGAGACAGAAAGAGACAGACAGCAAGAGATCTCCCCCAGTGGGGATGGCCACGCTGAAATCGCTTCTCCAGTGTTCTACTCCTGGGATCTTGGAAACGCACCCACATGCACCTGACATGAGTTTTAAGCCACTGAGTTTGGGACTCGAACTGCAATTGGCCATGTGGGAGTCCAGCAACATAACCACTACTCCATCTGCTGGCGCCAACAAGATGCACTTAACAGATCATTTCTTACCATTTCCATGCTGCCTCTCTAGTATATAAATCAGTGTCTTTTCTTTCCTCTTTTATATGCCTGGTCTCTAGTCCAACAATAGACAAACTTGGAGGAATCAGACTAAAAAATTAATAGTGATTTTAATGGAATAAAAGTACGCCCAGTGATTTCTTTCATACTAGTTTATATTTTCCACATTTTATATATTGATTAATTTATTATACATTTTATATAGTGTATTTAGGTGGTTTCAACGACCAGAATGAAAACTTACTGAGCGTTGGGACCAGCAGTTAGCGTAATGGCTATGTTGCTGGACTCCCATGTAGCCAACTAAGGTTCGAGTCCCAGACCCAGTGGCTTAAACTCACGCCAGGTGCATGTGCGTGCATGCCCAAGATCCCGAGAGGAAAATGGAGGAGAAGGGATTGTGGCATGGCCATCCCCCCTGAGGGGTGATTTATTGCTTTCTGTCTCTCTGTCTCTCTCTGTCTTTCTGGCAAGCGCATGCACCTTGTAGCAAAAACCTCTCCAAAACAAAACAAAACTTTCTGAGCATAAGCTACTACAATATAATCTATAGTAACATTTCATTTTTAAGCTGAATAGACTCTCATTTTTCCTTAGCTTTGGCCCATTTGTTGAGCCAGATATTAATCCTTCCCCCAAAAAAGGTTAAAGCTTCACTCTGAATAACTTAAAATGTAAAATATCTGAAAACCGTAAGATTTTTTCCACTCTTCTAAATGACTCTGGCAAAAATGTTTATTATGCAAATTTATCTATTCTTTATTTTATATATCTGAAAGACTAAAAATTCAAATAAAACACTTCCCCATAAAACAAAATCATTAACTGGACCAGAATATGACGTAATGGCTACGTTGCTGGACTCTCATGTAGTTGACCCTGGTTTGAGTCCCAGATCCAGTGGCTTAAACTCACGCCAGGCACATGTGTATGCGTGCCCAAGATCCCGAGAGAAGAATGAAGGAGAAGGGATTGCGGCATGGCCATGCCCCCGGGAGGTGATTTCTCGCTTTCTGTCTGTCTGTCTCTGTCTTTCTGGAGAGCGCACGCACCCTATATATATAAACTAATAAATATGATACTTTAAAAAAAAATCATTACCAAAAGTCTCCAGATGCTTGCTGCACATTGCCCAGAAAGTAATAATATCTTGATTTAATAAAATATGTCACTAGTAGGCTATTTCCTTATTATTCATTAAACAGGTATTAAGTGTCTACCACATATCATGAAGTGATTCTGCATATTGTATGAAAACAAAAGTAAAAATTTCCGTGGGTCATTTTAGTTACTTGAATGTACTTAGCAGGTACACAGCACTGCTCACTACTATTCCTTTCAGCACAGTGGGGATGCTCTTCTTCATCTCTATGGTGTTAGGGGAGGCTGTATCCCTTGCTTTGATCAATGAAATATAAGAGAAAGTAGCCTGGTAGTTCCAAGCTGAAGCCGGGGCTGTAGCAGGATTCACCACCCCCTGCTAGGACAAGCTCACTCTCTCCACATTTTCAGAGGCTTTGTTAACCTTCAGCCTAGGAGGACAGCACAGAACAGGCCCCTTGCCAACCCAAAATTGTCTTCAACCACTGAGATTTTGAGGCTCCTTTGTTCCTATTAAGAAGCTAATCTTCACTAAGGGCCCACCATAAACCATGCTCTGAAAGGTATATGGTAAATACAGCATTTCCTGCCTTTGCCTATTTTATAGTCCAAAAGAAAAGTGGTACAGGTGAACCAATGATCGCTCTGCATGTTTTAGTAGGGGATTGATTGACAGACTGATAAAGGAACCTGGAGTGGTGCTAACCAAGTGACAGTCTTGGGGCAGTTACAACAGGCATGACAGTGAGGCCAACTTCCACTGAAATCAAGGGAATCTGATAGATACTCAATGGCTTCATAAAAGCCACTTTCACATCTAACATTTTGTGAGTCTAAGAACATTAAAAAAAACTCCAAGCCTATTTCACATTAGACCACTGGCATATCTAACAGACATCCTGTCTCTGATAGAATTAAAAACAAAAATTGTGTGAAAGAAAAAACAAAGTCATTTTCTATATTATGGTTCTTAAAATTCTAAAGATGTGACTCTGCTGGGGTGAATGCAAAAATACATCATAACTTTTCCAATAACCCAATATTTAATAACCATATATTTCTCTTCATAATCACTTAGATATTTTTTCTTTTCCAGCACTAGGTGAAATAGGTGCTCCTGTGTGCAAGCCATATGCTGACCCTAGAAGTGGTTTAACCTGAGCAACAATCCTTCAAGTGTGTAGAATATTTTAAGCAAAGATACAAAAGAAAAAAAAAAGCCTGTTCAGTGAGGTGTTAGAATAGACAAGAAAAGAATTAATGCCAGACAGTAGGAAAGATTTAGGTTTGACAGTAACATACAGAAAATGAAAAACAGAACTAAGTTAGATAGAAAGGCATTCATTCCTGCAGCATGCTGGCACAACAGTCCAGAAGGCGCAGAGCAGATGTCAGTAAACAGAAGGCAAAAGCTAAGCACTGAGCTCAAACTCGGCATTTTAAATATTTACTCTTACAGAACAGAACTGAAGGAGTTAATACTCCTTGCATTATGTCAAACTGCCGTGTTAAAATGAATACTTAAAAATTTAACTTTGACTTTCTAGATGGTAAAATGCATGACTATATTTCATTTTAGAGGATAAAATGTATGCATTTATTTGACCCTGTTTGCAATTGCAAATGTCATTTAATCACCAAACAAAATACTACCAAACTTTGTCCCCTTTTCTTTTCTTTCTTTTTTTTTTGAAATTTTTCTATAGTGCACATATGTTTGCAACAGAGACAGAGGGAGAAAAAGTGAGAAAGCAACCCCATGGAGGATCGCCATGCATGAGTGATCCCTTTACCTACATTCTCCTCTTGGAATTTTGGGCATGCATGCACACACATACACTCAACATGTTTTTCAAGCTTCCAGGACTTGGACTTGAAGTGTGCAGTTGACCATGTGGGACCCAGCTGCATGTCACTGGCTAGCCTTGTCCCCCTTTTCTTTGAGTTAACAAAACTATGGTGTACTAAACTACTACAGATTTCCTACTTCCTTACAGAGTGCCACCACTTGTCCCCCTCCCCTTTCACCCACAATTTTTTTTTTTAATCAAAACATGTAATTACTGAATGGCTGACCAAACAAAATGCAATACCAAAATATTCAAAGTAGTACTGTCTGAAGGAATATCAGTTTTACATTCTCTAGAGAAGATACAGACAGGACATTCACAAATAATAAACCACATCGGAGACACAGCCAGGCAGCATCTCCTGACCAGGCATATCTGCAGAGGAAAGTTACAGATGACTTGGATGGAAGAATATTCCAGAAAAAATGGGAAGAGATAGCCATATTTGATACCCTAGTCTCTCAGTACAACCATATTGGGACTGTTGAGGATGTGTAAAAGGTTTATCATCAGGTACAAATATGGAATTTGCTCATTTTCCTGAAGTCCATTTTACCTGCCATAACTGAATGTATATGTGTAGTTGTCTCAACTGGATCTTTCTTAGTTCCATGAATTAATTCACCTCAAAGAGTGGAGAATCAGTCAGATTAAGTGTGGCCTTTCTGGTCCCATGAATGGCAGCAACGGCCACTAATATCGCTCCTCCACTTTCAGAGCACTCTGTTGATTTTAAGTGTGAACATATGAATGGAGGCCTAGAAATGAGAATTGCATAGAAAATGTAGACCAGTAACCAGTCAAGTATTTAGAAGTAAGGATAGGCAAGGAGAGCAGAGGTAGGAGGTGGAGAACACAATGGGAGGGTTTCGGTTTAATTCTGTAGGCAATGAGGGTGGTAGGTATGAAAGCAGAATATATCAGAGACCCAGATGAGTTCAGAGGAAGAAAAAAAGAGTCAGGAGGATGGGTGGCGGAAGGAGCACTACGGAGACACTGCCACAGTGATGAGCTGCAGGGAAGGAGGCTGAGAAGCAAGGTCTGTGCTAACACGTGTAAGAGAGAAGGCGGAGAAGATTCCAAGGCTGACAGCCTCTTCTCTTGGCCTACACGGACATGTGTTTATTTTGGGTTTCCTGTGCATTTTATGTAAACGAAAGAGTCTCAGTCAAACTGGAAGATCCCTGCTTTGTGTATTATGAAAGCAAAAAAGCCTCAAGGGCTTTAATGGCTACCTGCAGTAACACACACATGTCCTCAGCATGGGCCCCAAGAAGGGAAGAAATGCCTCTGGTGTTCATCTGAGAGAGAGGACAACACTGGGAAGTCTAAACAGGAAAGAAGCTGATGTGTGCTGAAACATTTGCATTTAATTTCCAATCCACAGATTGAATCCCCCATTGCTCTTGTTTTATCACCTGAAACGTTTATCAACAAACCCTCGGTCAGAAAACGCCAGAAATCAAAAGAAATCTCTGAAAGATAGCAAAGAAATGCATAGTACCTTTTACCTATAAAAGAAAATTACTTAAAAGAAAAAACCTCAAGGATTAGTTTTCAGTGTTTCTTGAGAGATTCTTTTCTCTCAGGTACAATGGCTTTTGTTTTAAAATACTATTCTCCATTTACACTAAATAACACAATGAAGCAAATCCCATTCAAACTATAAATCACCCACAGAGAATTTGCAACACTGTGACTGCCAGTGCTGTAGAAATCTTGGTTTCAAAATAATAAAAACACCGGGAAACAAGACAAAAGTCCTTAAAACCAGAACACAAAGCCTATAAAAAAAATCAGCAATGTTTTAGTCAAAAGTCTTAAGATTCTATTTCATCGGTTCAGTCTCATGTACTTAATCAACCTTCTGTTGATTAAATTCTAGAATATAATATTCAACTACAGACTTGTCCCTACAATTAAGTTGGTCATTTTCTTAGTTTTTAAACTCTTATTTCTATGTGTCTGCATTTAATTTTCCTGATATAGCACTCCCTTCAGAACTTCTTGGAGAGCTGGTCTGGTGCTGGGAAATTCTTTCAGGTTTTGTTTACATGAGAACGTTCTTGTCTTTTCTTCCCACATGAAGGATAATCTTGCCAGGTACGGTATTCTTGGTTAAAATTGCTTTCCCCTTAATACTTTGAATATATTTTCCCATTCTTTCCTAGCTCACATTGTTTCCAATGAGAGGTCTGCTATTAGCCTGATGGGATATCTTTTGTACATAACTTGATGTTTCTCTCTTACCAATTTTAGTATCTTGTCTTTGTCTATGGTTTTGGTCAATCTGGCTACAATGTATCTTGGAGAAGATCTTCTTGGGTTGATTCTATTTGGGGTCCTTTGTTCTTGGGACTGGATCTTTGAACGCCTCTCTAGGTTTGGAAAATTTTCTTCCAGGATTTCATGGAATAGATTATCAATGCCCTTATGAGTCTCTTCACCTTCTGGAATACCAATTATCCAGATGTCTGGATGTTTGATGGTATCTAGTATTTCTCATATATTATTCTCATTCTGTTTTCCAGTTTTAAGGACTTTTGTCTTGTCTTGGGCTGCCAATAGGTTCACATACCTACTATTTGAACCAAATCCTAACCTGTTTCCTGGCTTTAAATTTTAAGCAAAGCTCTCTTAGCATTTCTTTGATTTTGATTTATTAAAGTTAAAACTGCTTCTCTTGAAATTAAAAAAATATATTAAAAAATACCTATTTAATGACTGTAGTAAGCTATATAGCATCAGTTAGGTGCTACTTTATAATATATTCATTCTACTCAGAGGTTCACACCTAAAGTCAGACATGTATTCACAAATATGTACATACCAGCTGAACTTGCTATTGAAAGTAGTTAGATTATTTAAGAAATTTTGTGAATCAGTAAAATGTGTGTGTGTGGGGGGAAGGAATGGAAAACAACTGTAGACACCAGAGATAGTGTGGGAGAAGGGTGGGAAATGGCAGAGGGTGAGAAATAGGGGGAAAAATACACACACACACACACACACACACACACACATATAAACTAGAAATGGAAAATGATCAGCAAGGACACATATGATTAAGCCACCATGCAGCATATTTGGATGGGAAATCACATTTTGTATGCTGTGACAATGCTCCGTAAATGAATGTAAATTAATTAATTAATTAAAAATTTAAAACATTTTTTAAAAAAGAAATAATGTCATAAAAATGAGAATGATAATAAAAACATATCCCAGGAGCAAAGATTAAAAACAAAGAAACAAATGAAAAGTGAGGGTATGTTATGTTGTTAGAGACCAGAGACAAAAATTTGGCCCATAGAAACACAATTATTAAGGTAATTTATATTAAATGAGTTTGGAAGATTCCTAAGTTGTACAAGTTAATTGTCACTTCATACTGCTTTGTACAGATACTGCTTACAATCACCCAATATAGAGGAGTTGATCAAAGGGGGACTGCAAGGGAAAAAAAAATGATAGAAAAAATTATTTCATATGATGGAGAAACGAGGTGGGTGGTAGATTGCAGAAGCATGTTCAGGAAAAACAATTTCAGGAAAAAGCCATGAGAGGGTAGGTCAAAGTTCCCAGCTTATATTAAAGCGTCAGTTTGTGCTCATGTCCTGCAAAGGCTCTTAGAGTTGAGGTGCTGACTGCAGTGCTCATTTTGTAGCAGCCATCTGTTGATTCCCAGGTTCTAAGCCCTCCCAGCACACTGGTGGTCCACAGGCTGGTCTCTTTCAGCACTGATGTTTATGCGATGGCAAGGCTGTGAATAAAGCATGTCTGATGGCATGTAATTGGATTCAGACAGCAGTTTAATGCAGTCCTTCAGAAGCAGGGCTATTCTTTACATGAATTCCATGGGGGCATTTCTGTGGTGACCAATGGCAGCTGATGGGACCCAAACGGAAGCTTTTATAAGACCAAATGAGAAAAACTGAGAAATCTACTCTAACCCCAAACTCCAAGCTTTACAATGGAGAATAACAGACAAAAAACTTTTCTCTCCTAATCCTGACATCGACGCGTGAGGAAGAGGTGCCAGTTAGGAACTTCAAGAACAAACACTCGGTTCTCCAGTAATATGCTCAGTGCAGAAATCCAATAGCTGCCTGTTTTCTCCATCCTCTGTTCTCCACACACCATCCTAAGTAAAATTCTTAATGTTCTCATCTTCTCTGCAAACATCCTCCTACTTCACAAATACTTCCTTTCATCCCTAAATTTTCCTCAGCCTTCTCTATTTACATACACAAGCCTCATCTCTCCATATAGCCACACACCCATCTGCAAACACCCCCTTTCCAAA
Source organism: Tupaia belangeri chinensis (assembly GCF_000334495.1). Classification (NCBI taxonomy): domain Eukaryota; kingdom Metazoa; phylum Chordata; class Mammalia; order Scandentia; family Tupaiidae; genus Tupaia; species Tupaia belangeri. Next base: position 1,514,070 of record NW_006159942.1, read on the forward strand.
AAAATATTCCCAGAACTTCTACCCCCCGCCATGCACACAGTTTCATCAAACCCTGGATCTTCCCTTTGGAAAGACCTTCCCTTCTCCACAGGGCTTCCTCTCCTCCCACTTACTCAGCCTGGCCTTCTAACTGCTATTCCTATTAGCTCTTCTTCCACACTCAAAATTTTATAACCCGGGACAGAGGGAAAAAAAGTGCTTGTTAGTAGACAGAGTACTCTATTGTTCTTCTTGCAAATAAACACAGCAGCAAATGGATTCCAGCTTCTTTTTCTTTGCACTATGTTCTTTGTCCTTCAAAGAGCAACCTCTTTGAATAAAATTATTATTATTATCCATTAGATACACGTAGGTAGGTTGATCATCTCCAAGGGGATGATTTCTTCTCAAAAAAAAAAAAAAAATCCAAAGAAACAGCCCCATGGGAAGAATCTATTTTATTAGCAGAATAAGGAAGCCTGTTTTATTCTTGCAGATTGAGCCTATTATACCAGGCAGCTGTAAGCCCTAATATATGTAGACATGCACATGTGCACATGCATGAGCACACACACACACACATACACACACACACACAGGCAGAGACACAGAGACATGGTCACAGCAGCCTAAAATGCAGAGGCTTTTTCTGACCACCAGTGGAGGCTCTTCAGAACCCAGACAACAGGAAGCATCCTCAGAATTCACCAGGGGTTGGGCAGTCCCTGCATTTTAGGGCTAGGGACAAAGGTGAAGGCAGCTGGGAGCAGGAAAAAATACAATGTCTCAGGACACCGATTACACGGTTTCCTTCTTAATTTTCTTTTGTTTTACCTTTTGAATGTTTACAATATTTTGAAGGTATCTAAAATAAGAAGTAAGAGACCATCAAGAAAAAATAAAAAGATTCAGATGAACTTCAAGGAGAAGAAAGTGATGGGGGATAATGAGAACATTGAATGCAGATGGCCAAAGTGGGGACAGAAAGTAAAAAGAAGTTCCAGCCTCTTCCTGTCACAATAAAGGAGTCTAACTCCAGGCTACCTTTCCCTTCTGTTATCCATAGCCCTGCTGAAGTGTAAACACTGTCAAAAATGACTCCAGATGGCATTCAAAGGGTCTTAAAAGTAAGGGCAATCAAGAGTAATAATCATACTTTGAATGAGGATCTTTATCTCCTGTGATCAGAGGCTACTTTTAAATAAGTTGGGATGGTTTTATATTAGGAGTTCTTAACAATTTTTGGAAAACTCTTAGTGAGGAGGGTAAAACATCAGTTTTAGGGGTTTTTGCTAGTCTCTTGAGTGAGACTTGTCCATGGGAACTTTCAAAATATTCTTTAGACCATACAAGGAATTCAATTCTTTGTTTCCCATGACAACCAGAAAGGAAGATAGGAAGGGAGGACAAAAAGCAGAAACCACCTCAGCAACCTTTTGTGTCATCAAAATTTCCTCCCACTTGTGGAATACCTGAATTTTACCTAAATAATCAAGATTTGACCTTTATTAACCAGATTCACATGTATTTGTGTTCGTACCATTATTAGAACAATATTAACAATATTTAAAGAGCAGCTACTATAAATTCAATAAGCATCTATATAAATATATGTAGTAAATTGGGTAAAAACTGCTCAAAACTTAAAATAAGACTGATACAAGGTACAAATATATATGTTTTTTAAAATACCACAGAAACTTAATAACCTAATTCTAGAATAGGAAAGCAATGACCAGTGTCTTTTATCAACAAATGGCAAGGCAGGGGTGGGGGGTAAGCTCTAGGAGGAAAAGAATCTATTCCAGATTAAAAAGACTCAAGAGACATAAGAATTTAATGGAATGTGTAGATATGATTTTGTATCCTCTTTTGAACAATTTATCTCCCCCAAAAATGTTTGGCTGGACAATGCATGGTACTGTAATTGTTGCTATTTTAAATGTGTAATAATAATTACATATTTTTAACATCCTAATCTCTCAAGAATTACACTATTAATTATATACGGATAAGATACTATCTTGTTTAGACTGCTTTCTAAGAATCCATGTTTAGGGACAGTGAGGTCTACTGAAGAAACTTATTAGCATATGTAAATAATTGTTGCAGCCCAGTGATGGTACACGGGCCTTCACTGTATTATTTTTTTAGTGTAAGTTTAAAATTTTGAGTATATTGAAAATTTTCTATAATAAACTACATATTTTAAAACATGTATTCTTTAAGTCAATAGGAGTAAAAATAAATATATATTGATGTAAAAACTGTAATGGCTTGTTTTATGAAGGACGATGACTTCTTATCAGTGGCTCCTAACTGATTTCCTTTAAGGTATATAATACTAACCCACTATCATGCTAAGTTAAGTCCTTAAGAGTTTATTTTTAAAAATTGATTTTAACAGGGGTCAGCAGGTGGCATGGTGGTTGAGGCACTGAACTCCCATATGGCTGACTGCAGTTCGAGCCCCAGACCTGGTGGCTTGCTTTCTCACTTTTCCTCTCTCACTCGGTCCCTTTCTGGTCAAATTAAAATAAATGAATAAATAAGGTTAAATAAAATAATTATTTTTAAAAATCTATTTTACAGTTACTAATTTACATTTAATTTTTGTACATCTTTGTGGGGTAAAACTTTTTTTTGTTGATGCTTTTTGTTTTTTTCTAAAGGTATATGATTGGTCACACCGTCTTTCACTCTGTTTAGTACACCACTCTATAACCTATTTGCCTTGCTTGCATGCACTCTCGTGTCTGTAAATAATTTTCCCCGAACTCTTTTCTACTAGCTTCCCTCCCCTATGGAAGCTTGGTGTCTACCACTGCCCTCTCTAATTCCATGCCATTGAGATTTTCAGAGCTCAAATTTTTTAAGTACCTAGGAGAAATTTGAAAGCAAATGCATTGTCAAGGTTACAATTGAGCCTACCATTAAATGTGAGATACTCAGATGAGTACACTAGGTTGAGTACCTACACTTCATTACTTTGCTTCCCAAAGCTTAAATGTAAAATACTCACACAACTAACAAAACCTTCCATAACCTGAAAATTTCCAGCCTCAAAAAGTGTTATAACACACACACACACTTTTACAAATTTATGCTAAGGAAGAGACTGGCACACATACTTTGTAAATTAAAAACAATTTTTTTTTTTTTTGAAGTTCCAGCCTCTTCCTGTCACAATAAAGGAGTCTAACTCCAGGCTACCTTTCCCTTCTGTTATCCATAGCCCTGCTGAAGTGTAAACACTGTCAAAAATGACTCCAGATGGCATTCAAAGGGTCTTAAAAGTAAGGGCAATCAAGAGTAATAATCATACTTTGAATGAGGATCTTTATCTCCTGTGATCAGAGGCTACTTTTAAATAAGTTGGGATGGTTTTATATTAGGAGTTCTTAACAATTTTTGGAAAACTCTTAGTGAGGAGGGTAAAACATCAGTTTTAGGGGTTTTTGCTAGTCTCTTGAGTGAGACTTGTCCATGGGAACTTTCAAAATATTCTTTAGACCATACAAGGAATTCAATTCTTTGTTTCCCATGACAACCAGAAAGGAAGATAGGAAGGGAGGACAAAAAGCAGAAACCACCTCAGCAACCTTTTGTGTCATCAAAATTTCCTCCCACTTGTGGAATACCTGAATTTTACCTAAATAATCAAGATTTGACCTTTATTAACCAGATTCACATGTATTTGTGTTCGTACCATTATTAGAACAATATTAACAATATTTAAAGAGCAGCTACTATAAATTCAATAAGCATCTATATAAATATATGTAGTAAATTGGGTAAAAACTGCTCAAAACTTAAAATAAGACTGATACAAGGTACAAATATATATGTTTTTTAAAATACCACAGAAACTTAATAACCTAATTCTAGAATAGGAAAGCAATGACCAGTGTCTTTTATCAACAAATGGCAAGGCAGGGGTGGGGGGTAAGCTCTAGGAGGAAAAGAATCTATTCCAGATTAAAAAGACTCAAGAGACATAAGAATTTAATGGAATGTGTAGATATGATTTTGTATCCTCTTTTGAACAATTTATCTCCCCCAAAAATGTTTGGCTGGACAATGCATGGTACTGTAATTGTTGCTATTTTAAATGTGTAATAATAATTACATATTTTTAACATCCTAATCTCTCAAGAATTACACTATTAATTATATACGGATAAGATACTATCTTGTTTAGACTGCTTTCTAAGAATCCATGTTTAGGGACAGTGAGGTCTACTGAAGAAACTTATTAGCATATGTAAATAATTGTTGCAGCCCAGTGATGGTACACGGGCCTTCACTGTATTATTTTTTTAGTGTAAGTTTAAAATTTTGAGTATATTGAAAATTTTCTATAATAAACTACATATTTTAAAACATGTATTCTTTAAGTCAATAGGAGTAAAAATAAATATATATTGATGTAAAAACTGTAATGGCTTGTTTTACGAAGGACGATGACTTCTTATCAGTGGCTCCTAACTGATTTCCTTTAAGGTATATAATACTAACCCACTATCATGCTAAGTTAAGTCCTTAAGAGTTTATTTTTAAAAATTGATTTTAACAGGGGTCAGCAGGTGGCATGGTGGTTGAGGCACTGAACTCCCATATGGCTGACTGCAGTTCGAGCCCCAGACCTGGTGGCTTGCTTTCTCACTTTTCCTCTCTCACTCGGTCCCTTTCTGGTCAAATTAAAATAAATGAATAAATAAGGTTAAATAAAATAATTATTTTTAAAAATCTATTTTACAGTTACTAATTTACATTTAATTTTTGTACATCTTTGTGGGGTAAAACTTTTTTTTGTTGATGCTTTTTGTTTTTTTCTAAAGGTATATGATTGGTCACACCGTCTTTCACTCTGTTTAGTACACCACTCTATAACCTATTTGCCTTGCTTGCATGCACTCTCGTGTCTGTAAATAATTTTCCCCGAACTCTTTTCTACTAGCTTCCCTCCCCTATGGAAGCTTGGTGTCTACCACTGCCCTCTCTAATTCCATGCCATTGAGATTTTCAGAGCTCAAATTTTTTAAGTACCTAGGAGAAATTTGAAAGCAAATGCATTGTCAAGGTTACAATTGAGCCTACCATTAAATGTGAGATACTCAGATGAGTACACTAGGTTGAGTACCTACACTTCATTACTTTGCTTCCCAAAGCTTAAATGTAAAATACTCACACAACTAACAAAACCTTCCATAACCTGAAAATTTCCAGCCTCAAAAAGTGTTATAACACACACACACACTTTTACAAATTTATGCTAAGGAAGAGACTGGCACACATACTTTGTAAATTAAAAACAATTTTTTTTTTTTTTAGTTGTTTAAAAAAAAAATTTGCAATAGGGCATATGTACTCACCAAAGAGAGACAGAGAGGGAAAGTGAGAAATCACACCCGCAGAGGGATGGTCATACCACAATCCCTTCACCATTCTTCTCGGAATTTTGACACACATGCACGTATGTGCCCTGTGTGGTTTTCAAGCCACAGGATCTAAGACTTGAACCACAGTTGGCCATGTGGGAATCGAGCACCTTATAACCGCCACACTACCTGCTGCATCCACCTCCAAATTTTAGAATTTTACTACCGCTTCTCTGAAAGTGGTGAAATACTTTAGGTGGGAACTTATACATGCATACTTTCAGGGTTCTTCATAGAAACCTAAAAAATATTTTAGTTCAAAATACAGACTTCTGGGAACCAGCAGTTAGCGTAATGGCTATGTCGCTGGACTCCCACGTAGTCGACCGCGGTTCGTGTCCCGGACCCGGTGGCTTAAAACTCACGCCAGGCGCATGTGCGTGCGTGCCCAAGATCCCGAGAGGAGAATGGAGGAGAAGGGATTGCGGCGTGACCATCCCACCTGGGGGATGATTTCTCGCTTTCTGTCTCTATGTCTCTCTCTGTCTATCTGGCGAGCGCACGCGCCCTACAGTGAAAATCTCTCCAAAAAAAAAAAAAAATACAGACTTCTAAAATTTTCCCCAGTAAATCAAATACTTCCTGACATTTCTTACTCATGATCATTGGTAAAATTTATCTGGGTTTCGGTGATTCTAAACAAGTGCCTCATAAACCTGGAAGTGTCCTTGTCCATGTGAGCTCCCCAGTGACGATAAAGCCAGAAAAGTAGTGCATCGTGGAATAACTAACTTGGAGGTCTTGAATATCTGTGCGCACTCTTCTTCAGACATCCTTTCTGAAGCAGAATGTATTCCAGGAAACTACACCCTCTAGTGCTTTGAGCTCAAAGCTAATTTCAAGCAAAAGAAATATTGACCCTAGCAAGACATAGGGATAAGGATGCTCTCTCTTTGTCTGAAACTACTACCACTATGGACCTGACTTGGAAGCTGAGGAGAGTGTTTGGGAGCAAGATTCTCTGATCTTTCCACCATTCCATCCCCATTCCACATTTCTGATCAACATACACTACCTTAAGAGTTATTTTTTATCTTTCTCTAGACTCCAATACGTGGTAATAATCTCCATTTTCTTACTCAATATTTATGGGTTAGGAATAGTCAGAGGATAAGACTCAACAAACCTAAGTTAGTCATGTCTTGTTTTTCCCATTATCTCAAAAAATTAGGTAGATGTGTTATAAAAAATACTATAAAGTGGGCCAGTTCTGTGCTACAACCAAGAGTAGTCCTCTGCTGAAGAAAAGCAGGATCTCACAAGGAGACTAGAGTTCAAATCTCTGGCCTGGTCAGTCCAAAATGTGTCATGCAAGCAGGGAGAGTGCTTAGGACCTGACAGACGGGAGGACTGGAAGAAGAGGATTGCCACATGGCCCTGTGGAGGGTGCTCATCTCTCTCTCTCGTTCATGCACATGTTTTATCATGAATAAAGGGAAAATATATTTATAAAATACTATAAATAGCAGATGGCATGGAGGTTAAGCATCTGGATTCTACCTGCCCATCTGCATATTGAGTCCTGGACCCGGAGGCTTGAAAAATACATGGGACGCACATGCGTGCGTGCTCACAATTGCAAGAAGAAGGGATTGCAATGTGACTGTCCCCCCTAGGGTGGCTTTCTCATGCCTCCCCCCCAGCCCCCATCTCTGATGAGTAGGCACAACACCAAAGAAATATTTAAAAGCTATAAAATAAAAACAATGATGAAGATGATGATATCATTTCTCTACTATTTAACAGTTAATTTTACAGTGGGTGTTAAAAGACACTTAATTTTTCCCTTTAATCACTGTATCCTTAAAAGGTGTGTGGGTTTCTTTTGTTGTTATTGTTGTTGTTATTTTGCCATAGGGCATGAGCAGGGCATGAGCTTCCCAGAGAAAAACAATGAAAGAGAAAGTGAGAAATCAGCTGCCCAGGGGGAAGGTCACACCATTATCCCTTCTCCATTTTCTTCCTGGGATTTTGGGCATCCACACACACATGCCCAGCATGATTTTCAAACCACTGGGTCTGGGACTCATACTGTGGTCGGCCACCTGGGAGTCCAGTGTCATAACCACTAAGCCACCTGTCATAATCTCTATGCTGGCCCTTTAACCACTTATTTTTTTCAACGCTTAAGATTATTTCTAATTTTTAAATTGGAAAACTTTTTTTTTTTTGGAGAGGTTTTTGCTATAGGGCGCGTGCGCTCGCCAGAAAGACAGAGAAAGACAGAGAGATAGAAAGCGAGAAATCAACCCCCAGGGGGATGGCCACGCCTCAATCCCTTCTCCTCCATTCTCCTCTCGAGATCTTGGGCACGCATGCACACGCGCCCGGCATGAGTTTAAGTCACCGGGTTCGGGACTCGAACCGCGGTCGTCTGCGTGGGAGTCCAGCGACATAGCCATTATGCTAACTGCTGGTCCCTGGAAGACTTTTTTAATGCCAGAGGGCATATGTGCTCACCAGAGAGAGTGGCTGAGAGAGTGAGAGGGATAGTGCACACTCTCAAAGGGATATCATCATATGCAATCCTTTTTCCTCTATTTCTCGATCCCATAAGGATTTAGGGCATGCAAGCACATGTACCCGGCATATTTTTCAAGCCACTGGGAACAGGATTCCAGCTGGGGTGGACTGTGGGATCCAACTCTCTATGCACTGCACTTAACAGTGTGCTATGTGGCCAGCCCCTTTTTAACCACTTACAGCTCAGAAAGAGACTGGAAATACCTTGTATCAGCAGAGATAATAAACAACTGACAAAGTTTAATTTAACTTAATCAATTCTTAAAAAAAAAACAATTCTAGTCAAAAGCCCAATAAAGGAAATGGTTATATCAGGTTGCCTTTTTATTTTTTTATTTTTATTTTTTTGGTGATGGCCAGTCAAGTACAGAGAATCCTGGACAGGCTGCCTGGGACATGGATGAGGAGACCCGTCCTAGTCCTAGGCCTGCAAACTAACATTCCTTTGGTTGAAGAGTAAGTCACTCTGCTGGCTTTCCCCTTGTTTTAGCAGAGGTTTCCGCATATGGAAAAGGGTGAGATTGAGCTAAAAGTTCTTCCTGTTTCAACTCTCTGAACTCCCGTAGACACTAGTTAAATAACACAGGAGTGCATGTTATATAAGGCAGGAAATGGAAATGACCACAGAACAGAAACATGTTTCAGTGATAAGGGGGCAGCTACCTAACTGGGAAAAGATTTCACCACCACTACGGACCATGACCTTCCAAGGGCATGGCAAATTGTTTCAGCATAACATAGTGGGGAAAAGGCCTGGTCAGAATTATGCTAGTGCAAAATCACGTGAGTATTCGTTAGTGCACTCTAATGTGGATATTTGATTCAGCATAATGTATAAAGAAATGTGTCTGCCTTCCCATGGCTTGCATGTCCTCAATACATCTTAAACTGTTTCTGAAAACCTTCTTTGCAATGACGTAAGCAATGCGGCAGCCAGACATCACTTCCAAGTTCCCTCCGAGCATCTGCTGGCTATAAACACTCATCGGACTGGGTCTGCACTGGCGAGAAGAATGCAGGAGCTGGCCTTCCTTGGCTTTTCCCTCACCCTTGTTTTAGAAGTCCAGTGGTTAAGGGGCCAGCAGGTGGCGTGGTCCTGGACTCCCCACATGGCTGACCACGGTTCGAGTCCCGGACCTGGCAGCTTGCTTTCTCACTTTCCTACTCTCTCTCTCTCTCTCTCTCTCACTCGCTCGCTCACTCTGTTCCTTTCTGGTCAAATTAAAAGAAATAAATGAATAAATAAGTAAAGTTAAACAAAATAATTCTTAAAAAAAAAAGAAGTACAGTGGTTAAGAGACAAATCTTGGAAAATTCTTGTACTTTTTCACTTTTTGCTATCTCATAAGCTAATTCCACAAGCGGACTGCCACCCGGAGAAAGCACGTGGAACAAGAGGGCAAAACATTCTACAAAGATGATCAACACCACTAAATCCTAGATTTAGCAGCAAGTCCCAGGGAAGGCTGACCCAGATCAATCTAACAACATGCACAAACGTTTTCTTCCCGTTTATTTATAAAGGAGAAACAGTTCCTCTAATAAAGCCAACCTACATGCACTACATAAAACAAATGTCTCTTGCATAAATCCTTTCAAGAAGTTCTTCATATTAGTCTGCTACCCTATTGCTTATTGACCCGCTTGTTTGTCCAGCAACCCCATAGGTTTCCCTCACAATACGATGATGTTTTACACTTGGATTCTGTTACCGGCCACTAGCTCCTACAGATAACAATCCTGCTTTTAAAGCAGATAGAACACAAAACATCTTTTCCACAATGTCTAAGAAACGTCTCTAAACATCATGAGAGCTGTGTGCAAATTTCAAATTCTTGGGCGACACACATGAGTTCCGCTGCACTCAATATATACTTTGAAGGGCTCTGAAAATCTGAGCTACTCTTTTTGATTTTTTTTCTCCTTTGAAAAGACATGAGCATATTCATCAAATCTTAATTTCCAGTCAATGGCTATTTTGTTAAAAAGTTACCCGTCTCCTCGCTCATCATCTGGAAAAAAGTCCTAAGAATGGCCAGTTGAAAGATAATAAGGGAGGGACCAGCAGCTAGCATAATGGCTGTGTCGCTGGACTCCCATGTAGTTGACCGCGGTGAGTCCTGGACCCGGTGACTTAAACTCATGCCAGGTGCGTGTGCGTGCGTGCCCACCATCCTGAGAAGAGAATGGAGGAGAAGGGATTGCGGCGTGGCCATCCCTCCTGGGGGGTGATTTGTTGCTTTCTGTCTCTCTGTCTCTCTCTGTCTTTCTGGTGAGCACCTGAGCCCTATAGCAAAAACCTCTCCAAAAAAAGAAAGATAAGGGAAAAGGTTGCTACACTCCTTTATCACAGTACTTTCAGCGAGCAGACCCCCCTTAAAAGAGTCATCACTTTGAGTCATTTCTAAATATACTATTTCATACTTGATACTGCGGTGCAACCACTGGCCAGTTTTCAAAAATGATAAGAAACTACTTCAGCACTAACTCTGCGCTCTTACCTCTTCCAGAAAAAAATCTCCTTTAATGCCAGAACCACCTGCACTTCACAATTAGATAAAGGAACTACCACGGCAGGACCACTTAACACACAGTACTAGAATCCATAGTCACAGGCCCCACGGCTCCATAGTGATGTAAATACAAGCGTATACGTGTCTGTAACTGGTTGGGGTCTCATACGTACAACGTCCCTGATGATTGAAAACTCATGCACATGACATTGAGAAAACTCCTTTCTATAATCTGAGCCACTCACAAATACCATTCCCTTTAAAACTTCTCAGGAAATGAATGATAACATTGTATTTCTATTGTTTCCTTCCCCTTTAGGGAAACAGATGGAATGGTAGAAAGAGAACATACAATGAAATAGGAGATGTGGCTTGTAGTTTCTCACCATCTAGCCAAGTGAGTGGGTTAGCGACAGAGCTTCAGAGAAGAGGATTTCTAAGGTTCTTTTTACTTCCAAAATGATTTTGGCCTGCCTGCCCGAAGAATTGTCAAATGTGAAACGTCTTCGGATTCCTAATCCAAGTTCTATGCAATCGAATCTATTTAGACAGTCATTCATCAGTTCACAAATTTCCCCCCAAAATTGCCCCAATGTGCACTCATCTCCTTATATACAATACCGCTGGACTCCCATGTAGTTGACCGCGGTGAGTCCTGGACCCGGTGACTTAAACTCATGCCAGGTGCGTGTGCGTGCGTGCCCACCATCCTGAGAAGAGAATGGAGGAGAAGGGATTGCGGCGTGGCCATCCCTCCTGGGGGGTGATTTGTTGCTTTCTGTCTCTCTGTCTCTCTCTGTCTTTCTGGTGAGCACCTGAGCCCTATAGCAAAAACCTCTCCAAAAAAAGAAAGATAAGGGAAAAGGTTGCTACACTCCTTTATCACAGTACTTTCAGCGAGCAGACCCCCCTTAAAAGAGTCATCACTTTGAGTCATTTCTAAATATACTATTTCATACTTGATACTGCGGTGCAACCACTGGCCAGTTTTCAAAAATGATAAGAAACTACTTCAGCACTAACTCTGCGCTCTTACCTCTTCCAGAAAAAAATCTCCTTTAATGCCAGAACCACCTGCACTTCACAATTAGATAAAGGAACTACCACGGCAGGACCACTTAACACACAGTACTAGAATCCATAGTCACAGGCCCCACGGCTCCATAGTGATGTAAATACAAGCGTATACGTGTCTGTAACTGGTTGGGGTCTCATACGTACAACGTCCCTGATGATTGAAAACTCATGCACATGACATTGAGAAAACTCCTTTCTATAATCTGAGCCACTCACAAATACCATTCCCTTTAAAACTTCTCAGGAAATGAATGATAACATTGTATTTCTATTGTTTCCTTCCCCTTTAGGGAAACAGATGGAATGGTAGAAAGAGAACATACAATGAAATAGGAGATGTGGCTTGTAGTTTCTCACCATCTAGCCAAGTGAGTGGGTTAGCGACAGAGCTTCAGAGAAGAGGATTTCTAAGGTTCTTTTTACTTCCAAAATGATTTTGGCCTGCCTGCCCGAAGAATTGTCAAATGTGAAACGTCTTCGGATTCCTAATCCAAGTTCTATGCAATCGAATCTATTTAGACAGTCATTCATCAGTTCACAAATTTCCCCCCAAAATTGCCCCAATGTGCACTCATCTCCTTATATACAATACCAGCTGTCTTTTTCCCCTTCATATTGAGGAGGCCTCTCTCATTCTCCCTTCTGTCCAAGACAGTCCTATCCATTCACGTAGCCAACCCTATCAATAAGGCAGGGAGGGTCAGAAAATCTCAAATGTTGTTTTGTACCTGGATTCAAAAGCAGCATCTGCTATGTTTCTAGAACCATCTGTTGCCCATTTTGCCACGGAAAGGATGGGGCAGGCATCAGAAGTGGAGTGTCACAGGTCACACAATGGAATTATCCCCTTTCGGGGGCTGACGTATCCAGGCATATGCTCCATAGTCACCATAGCTAATGCCACCCCTCCCCCATCAAAGAGGTGATTTTTCTCAGAGACGGTACCTCTAAACTTTTGGTCAGGTCCAGTATTCTGTTGTTTTGGGGAGTTCTTTCATTCCCATTTGCCAAAATATAGGGATGTTAATATTTTGTACATCAGTCGCTAACTGAGATTTGACAAATCACTCATCTCTGGGTATCTCAGTTTTTACCTACAAAATAAAAAGGTTGAATTTAGTGATCTCTGAGGTTTCCTGTGCTCTAATGCTCCAAAATCTTATGATTCTTAAACCAATTAAAAATTGTCAATGAATTGGGACCAGCTGTTAGCGTAAAGGCTATGTCATTGGACTCCCATGTAGTCAACCGTGTTTCGAGTCCCGGACCCCAGTGGCTTAAACTCACACAGGGCGCGTGTGCGTGCGTGCCCAAGATCCTGAGAGGAAAATGAAGGAGAAGGCATTGCAGCGTGGTCATCCCCCCTGGGGGGTGATTTCTCACTTTCTATCTCTCTGTCTCTCTCTGTCTGTCTGGCGAGCGCACGCGCCCTACAGCAAAAACCTCTCCAAAAAAAAAAAATTGTCAATGAATGCAAGTTCCTTCACCTCTATCATATATTAAGACTCTTAATGGCCAAGGGCATAAGAATTTGCTGCAGACAAAAAAGGCTTCTATGACATAGTTCCTATGTGTTGAGCAAGAACACTGTTAAACAAGTTTCTTGAGGAACCAGATTAGATTACATTTCCTAATCATGTTAATATATGCCCCTGAGGTGATACTCTAGTGCAGGGTTTGGTACTGTATAATTCCTATTCAACAGCATCCAAGGCTTCTACTCACTAAAAGCCAGAAGCATTCCCTGTCCCTTGCTGTGACAGCCAAACAACCATTGCCAATCATCCCGGGGGATGAAATCCCTCCCAATCCTCCCATTGAGAACCACTGCTCTAATACACACCAGAGCTTGAAGAACACATCACTTTGAGGGTGTTTTTTGTTTCCAGTGGGTGACGTTTACACAATTAACAATGAATGAACACCAAAACTTAGCGCACTGTCAGATTTAGAAAGCACAGGTATTCCACCTGGGAGATATACAAAGCCGCTGTCCAAGTATCCAAGGCACACCCTCCTTGCTTAGGGCTGAAAATCAGCCTACAAAACCATAACCTCAACTGATCTCGGCAAGTATTTTGTAGGAATCTCGTTTTTCACAGTGATGCTTCCAGCGTACTGCGCCCGCAACCCTTGCTCAGAGACCTCAAAACAAAGCTTGGAAGAAAACAGCAAACGCCAGAGGTTTAACCACTTTAGCTTTTTCTTTCCTCTTTCCCACAAAACGACAAACGGTTAATAAAATGTTTCTGGAAAGGTTGCTTAAGAGTCCTGGCTTTGGTTAGAGGTCTTTTTAAAATATAATTATTTATTTTTATTTTATTTATTCACTGATTTATTTGTTAATTTACCAGAGACAGACAGAGGTTGAGAGTGAGAGAGAGAAGGAAGTGAGAAAGCAAGCCACCAGATTCAGGACTTGAACCCTGGTCAACATGTGGGAGTGTCCAGCGCCTTAACCACCATGCCACACCACCTGTCTTGAAGAGAGGAGTGAGTCTGCTTTTAGCCCCGTTTCTCAAGTAGCTATCTTTTCCTCCCCCACTTCAAACAGGGATCCAAAAGACACCCCCTGCAGTCAGGCTCAGTCCCCAAAGAGCAACAGCCAGGGCCATGAAACAGATGGAAGCCTGCAAGTTGACTAAAATGAGGACCCTAACCAAACATCTCAGTGTTCCACTTGTGAGAAGCTGGGACTTGCAAATCTCTAGGTGTCCCAAGGTGAAAGCTACATTAGTTTACTAGCAGCAAGAACTCCCCCATGCTATTAAAGGAAAACCAGTTACAAACTTTGTGGAGACTTCACAGGGTTTCTTATGTACATCTAATGTTTAAACTTCCACACAGAATCTATAAGGCAAAAGAAGAAGTTTAAATTACGAAGTTGAGGATATGAAAAGGGAGCCATGAATAGACACAACTATTACTTTAAAGAGAACCTGAGCTCTTCATTCAAACAAATATTTACACAATCGAGGGTGACGGCAGGAGGGATATAGCCATTCTGCTAAAACAGTGAGCAATCTGAAGGTTTATTTACCCCCAATCCCACCACTCTGTTGCTATCCTACCAGGGACCAAGAATTCAAGTACTTACAAGGCAAAAGTTTAACCCTCCAAAAGTGTGAACCTCTTTTAGACGTTCCGGGTTGTATTCAGATGTTAGAATCCCAGAGACATATCTGAAATATCCAAGTTAAACTAAACTATCAAGCTTAAAGTTACATTCCAGTACTTGGGAATCTACGTCTGTAATTTACATATTCATATAATGCAGGAAAAGGGGCCTGACAAATATTTATTCTAAAAGGATTCCACATTTTACGCCTGTAGGTCTGCTCCCAGCTGTGCCTGACCACGTGACTAGCGATGCATTTGAGACCTCTGGAGAGCTGCTTCAGAGGTGCAGAAAGACTTCTAGGGAAGAGGGCAGGGCCCACAGGGAGGATTCCCAGCCCTGGTCAAGTCTGCTAACCTAAAAGCGTGCGTGTTTCCCTCTTTCAGTTCAGAAAGGTAAATGCGCAGCTGCTGGAAGTAGGTTCGACTTCCGAAGCTCTTTCAAACAGGAAACCCCAACCCTGGGAGGGACAGCCTGTCAGCCTTTTAATTTCCTGGCGGTGGCGGGAGTTAGCCAGGTCCCCGGCGCTTGAATAAGTGATGACTACGCGTGCTAAGTTATTAACCAGACCAGCAAACATTCCAGCTGCGCCTCCGCCGGGAAGGGCGCTGGTGAAACCGGGGGTCAAAACTTTCCCCGAGGCTGCCTGCCGCTATCTCCAGCGAGGACTCGATCACACCATACAATTTTAGGGGATCCAAGGCCAGAGCCTCGCTCTTAAAGCAGAACTAGAATATTATAGAAGAGCAGCTCGTTAGCTATTTGGGGGGCCACAGGAGGTTCTTCTCTGAATCCCTCGTCCCACACCATCCAGCCGCGGACCTTTTCTTTGCGGAGGGTCTTGTCCTAAGGATCCCAATCCTGCTCTCCTTAAGCATTCCAGAGTAGTTGGGAAAAGTTGCTCCCTGTCCCCTTAACCCTCCCCGTTCCCTATTGCCACTCTGGGAGCATCTCCCCTAACCCGACACTCCCTCTCCAGGATCCCCTCAACTGGAGGTCCACCCCGGTCTTTGGAGTCATGCACAGTGGGGTTCCGGGCCCCCCGAAGCTGCAGAGTCGGGGCTGCGCCGACGTCAGCCCGGGCTTTTGTCCCTACAGCCTGCCGGAGAAGAAAAGAAAGGCTGCCCCGGAGCGCACTCACCGTCTCATCTTCGCTC
>NW_006159942.1:1529921-1562796 GCF_000334495.1 Tupaia belangeri chinensis
CCTCGGCGGCTGCCTGCTCTCCGCCCCCAGCCCTGCGCTGCGCCGCCGGTGGCGACCAACTCCGACGCAGGGAGGCAGTGCCTTGGGGAGCCGCCCTGGCGCTGGGGCCGTCCTCCGTCGCCCCCTCCGTCCTCCCGCCCTCCGTCGCCCCCTCCTCACCTGGCTCCAGGGCGCCGAGCGTCCCCGCGGCCAGAGGGACGAGGCGCGCCGGGTCGCCGGGTCGTGCTGCGCGGTCCCCCTCGGCAGCGGCGGGGAGCTCGGCGAGGCTGGGTCCCGCACTTCTGGCCCCTCCGTCCCCTCCGTAACTACCGCCCGCACCGAGGGGGTTCGAGCAAAGAAACTGACGGCCCGCTCCCGCCGGGGCCGTTAGCTCCTGCGGCTTTTCCTGAGCTGGAGGGGGCTGGCTGCTCGGCCCATGCCTGGGCGCCAGCCTCTCAGAGCCGTGTTCGCCCAGCGCAGGAGACTTTGTGGCAGGCTTTCCCCTTCCTTGTCCTTTTCGTCCGCCTTTCTTTCTTTTTTTTTAATTTTTTCTTTCTTTTTTTTTTTTTCTAATGAGCTGGAAGAAGGGCGGGGGGGTATACCTCCTCCAGGGACGATTTCCCCACCCGAAGAGGAGGTTTCTACTGGGAAACTCCAGGTGACCGCGCCTCCTCCCTGCAGCTAGCCCCGGGCAGGTTTACCTGATGCGTCAGAGAAACACCTTTGCAAAATCGCTGGAGAATGACTTCAGCTAAGGACTGGGTCAGGAAGGTTTTAGACTCTTAATGTTAAATTCCTTGTGAGTTTCTATAGTTCCCATCATTTTTTTAACACCCAGTCACTGTACATCTCTACTGTGTACATGTCCAACATCGTTCTTTGAGCTGCTGTCACCAGTGAAAACAAGGTTGATGTGAACGTCCTGAAGCCCGACGGAGCTTCCCTGGGAGGCAATGGGACCTAAGACTGCCCCAGTGCGTCTCTGCCATCTTCAGGACCGGTCTGTGGGGTTAGGCCAATGAGCCCTGGAGGAACTCAGGGCAGCGAGAGGGCACACCAAATGCCATCTATTTAACTTGGATCAGTGTGGCTTTGAGCAAGTTGTTTTAGCCATAAGCAGTGTAGTGGTAATAGTAGCTATGCTACAGGGCAGGTAAGCTTGTAGGATAATGCACGCTGAGTATTCTCACCATGAATGGAATTCAGTAGCTGCTTAACACAAGGCTTTTTGTTTGTTTGTTTATTTTGTTTTTGTTTGTTTTGTTTTTTGAGAGGTTTTTGCTATAGGCTGCAGGCACTCACCAGAAAGACAGAGAGAGACAGAAAGAGAGAGACAGAGAGACAGAAAGCCAGAAATCACCCCCCAAGGGGGGATGGCCACACCACAATCCCTTCTCCTCCATTCTCTTTTTGGGATCTTGGGCATGCACACATACCAGACCGGGGTGATTTTAAGTCACCGGGTCCAGGACTCAAACCACAGTTGACTACATGGGAGTCCAGTGACAGCCTTACGCCAATTGCTGGTCCCAACACAAGGCTTTTTTTTAGTGCACTTTTTATTTGTGCAAGTTAAAGATTGAGTTCAAAAATATCCCATGAAATGCCAAGCATCTGGTTACTTTTCTGTCCCTTTTGCTGACTGCTTCATCGCTTCCAGCTTTTGAGCATCAGTAGATCTGAAGTTCAGACCTTGAACCTCTTGTCTGCTCTGTCTACACTCATTCTCTTGGCGATGTCATCCTGCGTCATGGCACTAAATGCCATCGATGTATTTTACCCAGACTTTACCTCTAGCCTGGCTTTCTCACCTGTACACCAGGAAGCTGCCTACTGGATGCCTGCTGGACCTCACACTTACTCTTCCAGACCTGAGATCTTGTAATTTCTCCGTGTAATCTACAACCACTTTTCCCAGCTGAAGTCTTCCCCAAATCAGATCAAAAAACTTTGGAGTCACACTTGACTTTTCTATTTCTCTCACATTTCAAATCCTGGTGGCTCTACTTTCAAAGGAAATCCAGAATTGAACTACTTATCACCTCCACAGTTACTATCATCCAGGCCAAATTCATGGAGTTGTGACTTTGGCTACTCCGCCCTGTTTCTGCCTTTGCCCTCATGCAGGCTGGTCTCACGGTAGCCCAACAGCCAATGAGATCCTTTTTTAAGATTGTTATTTAGTTCTTCCATGAGAGAGACAGATGGAGGAAGAGAGAAAGAGAGACAGGTACCCCCAGTAGGGTCCTCATGCTACAAGCCACCTTCCCACCAAGTTTCAGCTGGCCTGGATCATGGGCAGATACATGTACCTGGCATGCTTAGGGCAGTCCTGGCACACTTGTCCAGGACTCCTCCCATATGGGTCCAAGTTTATTGCTACTGCACCACAACCTGGCTGCAAGTGAGCCTTTTATTTAACTTTTTTTTTTTTAAGCCAGAGGGTGCATTTGCCAGAAAGAGACAGAGAAAGAGGGAGGAAAAAACACCCAAATAGGGTGTAGTTGTGTTGCACTCCCTTCTTCATCTCTCTATCTCATCAGAACTTTGGGCACACGTAAACAGACACCTTGCATGTTTTTCAAGCCTCTGGGCTGGGATTCCAACAGCCCATTGAGCCATGTGGGAGCTGGCTCCCTTAACCACTGGGCTGTGGCTTAGGCCCCAAATGTTCCTTTTTAAACATGAAAGGCGCTCATATCATTCCTCTGCTGGAAACCCTACAATGCTCCTATCTTGATCACGCTGATTCTGTGCAATGGCCTAGAAGAACAATACATGATCTGTCATTATCTGACCTCATCTCTTTCTTTTCTCACTTTACTCACTTAGCTCTTGCCACTATGGCCTGCTCAATATTCCTAGACTAGGTTCCCAGACAATGATTCTTCCATTTCTGGGTCTTTGTGCTAGCCATCCTCTCTGTCAGGAATTTGTTTGTTTGTTTGTTAGGTTTCTGCTATCAGGTACATGCTCTCACCAGAGAGACAGAAAGACAGAAATCAAGAAATCGCCCCCCAGGGAGGATGGCCACACTACAATCCCTTCTCCAGTCTCCTCTCAGGATTTTGGGCACACACGCACATGCACCCGGCATGCGTTTTAAGCCACTGGGTTCAGGACTTGAACCGTGGTTAACTACATGGGAGTCCAGCTACGTAACCATTATGCCATCTGCTGGACCCCTGTCAGGAATTTTTTTTTCCCCACAAGTACATTCATGGCTTGTTCCCTCACTTCCTTCAAAACAGTCCTCAAGTGTCCCCATATTCCTCAGGCCTACACTGACCACTCTACTTGAAATGGAAAATATATTCTCTAGGCCATTAAACTTCATTTTTATTGACAAAATTGTCGCCTTCTACTGTATTATGAAATGCACTTTTTAATTACATCCATTGTCTGTCTCTCCTCACTAGAACGTAACTACTACCCATATAGGGGTTTTTGCTTGTTCTCCCCAGTGTTATAGGCCTAGTGTGCCTAGAACAATGCCTGGTGTAGAGTCAGTGCTCAACAATGAAGGATGGCTTTGGCCCAAAGCATTATGATTACAAATATTAGGTCGTCAGGAAAGTCATGATGTATTTTTCTGTGTTTTTCTATGCAAAAATATGTCATGACTTTCCCAATGACTCAGTATTTCCTTACCCAGGACAAGGCCAGCAGTATACTCAGCCAAATAAACATAACAGTTGCTCTCGCCTCAAAGGGTCTAAGGAGTATGCATACTAACGTGGTACACCTAGAATGGCACACTTCCAAGTATCCAAAAATATTCATCAGTTTAACAAGACTATGAGATAAGTGCCAATACTAACCCCATTTTATAAATGAGCAAATGAGACACAAAGGAGTAAATAGTCGCTCCATTAGTAAATTGACCACGTCCAAATTTGAACAGTTATTCTAGCATTCATGATCGTAAATGTACCCTTCACTTCTCTACAAGTATGAAAGTTATCAAGGAAAATCTCTGTCTGGTGAATAATCTCTAATTACAAGATAAAAAGCGATTCTTTTGGATCTCCGTTTACTCCCTTGCTTTATCTACTGACGCTTCCGTTTCTTTAGATAAACCCTTGGAGGCGAGGGGATCATGTTAGTCACACACAGGGAAGAGGCTCCAAAAGCATTTATTTATTGTGACATTTTAGAGTCACTAAACCCAGAAAAAAAACTTTTCACTCCTGAGGATTTAATGTTTTCAATAGGTTTTGTAATGTCATAGCCCCTAATGATAGAAGAGAACACCCTGAAGTTGCACATGTTAAATTAAACAATAAATGAAGGCCTCCGTGTTCTGCAATGTATACGAGGCACTCCAGAAATAACAACTATTATTATTGCTATTATTACAACTGTATTTGCTTTGAGTTATGGGGATGCTTTGAAAGATAGATGGAAAAAAAGAAATGAGATCTTTCCTTCTATGTTTCTATTTCCAGGAATCTTTAAAATAAAGTTCTCTATTTAATAACAGACCAGAGCTGTACGTTTCTCTCTCTGCCATTCCCAGTCATATTTTTAGGTATATTGTGTTGTAAACTGCATGGAGGATCTTCCTTTACTTTTTGCCTCTGCAGGGTCTACAGTGGACACAGTAGTTGACCTTGCTTTTCTGATCTTCACCTGCTTGGGTGGGGAAAGGTGAAGTGATGTCGTGAAATGTTAATGAGTTATTCCACTTGGAGTTGTTATTTTTTCCTATTATCCCCTTTCATTAACAAAGATGGTTGGACTTGAATTTGTTCTAAGAAAAGTTTTATTTGTTTCTTTCATAAGAGAGAGACAGGCACCCCAGCAGGGCAGCATCCCGAGATCGCCTCTACTTCCAGTCAGCCCAGATCACGGGCATGCTTGTGTGTCCAGCATGTGAGGGAGGTCTGATGTGAACCAAGGACTTTTCCACGTGGACCCAGTTGCACTGCTGCAATGCCTCCGCCTGGTCGCTTGATTAACTTTTTATGTCCTTAGTTGTATATCGCTTCCTTTCTCTGCAGTAACAGCCTAATCATTTTTTTCTTAAGTTTAATTTTATGAGAGTGAGAAATAGAGAAAGTCTAACATTTCTGGGATCTCAAGTTCCAACTACCCTACCCACCCCCACCCCCCAATCTTCTCAGACAGTCAGGACATGGGCACCCACACAACTGCACTAGTACAGGCTGACCTGGGAACTGAACCCACAATCTTCCCAGAAGGCGTTCCACTTCTCCTTAAGAAATGTCAACAGCCCAGTCTTCACCTAAATATACACAGCAGAAGTGACAACATTGCTTGCATATATATTATATAATGTGAAACTTTTTAAATCTTTGCCTTAATGCTTTTAAAATTTTGTTTTATTTTGAAACAGCCATCATGGATTCCCATTTTTGTCCCCCTACCTAAGGTGTATGAAGGCTTTTGGTTTCCCTGGAAGTGGGTAGAAGTGGAGGCGGCCAGCACTTACCCATACACTGACTGGAGACCAGTTCAATAGAAGTACACACCTTATTGCTTGAGCACCATAAGTCAGTTCAACTGCCTAACAAACCTTTGTAGCTGTTAACTTAGTCCATTCTTATCCCAAGCCTAACTCTTGGAACAATGGTTTGTACTAAAGTTCTTTTTTAATATTGCTACGTTTAAACAATCAAGAGTGCAGAATGTAGTGGAAAGATCATTGATTTTAGAGTCAGACAGGCCTGGGTTTAAACCGTGACTCAGTCCCTTTTCTAGCCAAGTAATTTGAATGCGCTATATACCCTTACTGAGAAACAAGCTTCAATTCTGAAAAATGGCAATAAGAACACTCAGTTCAAATTTTACAAATTGATGTCAATATATCGTGCCATGGATAGATAGTACAGGGATGGATAGCACATGAGGGCCTGAAAACAGTAGTTTCTAACCGTCCTTGTTCTTATGTAGAACTGTGACGAATGACACCAATCATTGTGTGGATTGTCCTATGTTAGTTGTCCTATGTAAGTTAAGTTTCAGTCTCTTTAGAATTTAGTTCCAGGATATGCTTTTTTTTTCACTCTTAAGAAAATAAATGTGTTTTCACTTCTTAGAAAGGATATTTTCACATTGGGTTTGCAACTATTGTCAAGGAAAACTGTGCAATGCAATGTTTCTCTTTGTATCCTGGTTTCCAGGAAGCTCAAACTTACTATTAAGTTATTATACAATGGTAATTAAGATTTTGCTTTCTCATCCTTTTTTTTCATATCTTCAATGCATTTTTATTCTAACAACCTTACTGAATACTTAGATTTTAGTTTATGTTCTCAAATAGATATTTAAATATATAAAGTGTAAATAACCCATTAGCTACTCAGCATAATAAAATTAACCAAAATTGGAGTGGAAATCATTGTAACCTCCCAGGGCCACACAAAGACAGTATCTCAATTTTGTCTCTTTAATAAGTTTATTGAGTATCCTGACCTACTGCCTTATGTGTAAATGATTACAAGATTTGTTCTCAAATTACTAGAGACATCTAAATCCATTTGGAACGTCTGATTAATTTCTGCATTAAAATGTTCTCTTTCTAGACTCTCGAAATATTGGGACAAGAAGCCATTTAAAAGCGGAGGTGTGTCCTGGCCTGTTCAGGGAAGCTATGCTCTAAACTCCATCTTCTAGACTCCCAAAACATTCAGACAGGTGGAGGAGAGATTTTGTCACAGAATAACCATAAACCACCACAGAGGCACAAAAACATGAGAAACCAAGAAGATATCTCTCCCCTCAGAGGAAAGAACAACCCCTCATCATCCACAGACAGTGCAGTAGAACTCATGGAAATGTCTGCTGGAGAATTCAGAATATTCGTAGTGATAAAAATAAACGAGATGCAAAAACTGAGAGATAATGAACTCCAGAAGATGCAGGAGAAAAGAGACAATGAGTTCCAGGAGGTGTTGATCTGAAAGAAGAAATACATGCCATAAAAGAGAATCAAATGGAGCTATTAGAGATGAAGGTTGCCATTCAGGAAATCAAAACCTCCCTTGAAAGTATTAAAAGCAGATTAGTCCATGCAGAAAATGAAATCTCAGATGTGGAAAGCAAAACCTCTGATCTAGAAAAAACAACCAAAAAAAACTGCAAAAATAACCCCCCAAATGAGAATACTATATGAGAAATCCTAGATAACATTAAGCGCCCAAACATCCAGATAACTGGTATCCCAGAAGGTGAGGAAACTAATAAGGGCATTGATAATCTATTCCATGAAATCGTGGAAGAAAACTTTCCAACTCTAGAGAGGCATTCAAACATCGAGACCCAAGAAATACAAAAGACTTTTAATAGAATCAACCCAAGAAGATCTTCTCCAAGGAACATCATAGCAAGACTGGCTAAATCCACAGACAGAGACAAGATACTAAAATTGGCGAGAGAAACATCAGGTTACTTATAAAGGTTATCCAATCAGGCTAACCTCTGACTTCTCATCAGAAACAACGCAAGCAAGGAAAGAATGGGAAAATATATTCAAAGTGTTAAGTGAAAAACAGTTTCAACCAAGAATACTATACCTGGCAAGATGATCTTTCATATGGAAAGAAAGGATAAAAACATTCTCCAGATAAACAAAACCTGAAACAATTTGCCAATAGCAGACTCACTCTTCAAGAAGTTCTGAAAGGAGTGCTCTACCAGGAATACTAAAGACACATACAGAAATAAGAAAACAAAAGGTGACCAAGAAGATGACCAATTTAATGCTAGGGACAAGAAATATCAATAATAACGCTGAATGTTACCTTCCAGGATTTAAATGGAAAGATTGGACCAAAGTAACACTGCATATTCAACAGAAGAGAGATTGAACATAAGACTGAACTGGTGAAATAGAATGTGATAACTTTCAAGTGAAACATTATTGATTTTTTTTTACTATGCTTTGTTTTCCCAGTTTAAGCATTTTTACTTTCCTCTGAGTTGTTGATAGGTTCAGCAATTTGTTAAAATTTGTTTTTGTTCATTTCTTTAAATGTAAACATAAACTTTTCTTCCTTCCTGACCCCTTTGGAATTGGAAAATATTTGGGAGTATTCTTCTTTTTGTGACAGAAGGGTTATTTGTATAAGTTCAATAATGCTTGTTGCATTGAATCAGAAATTGGAAATACTCATTATTGGATAGGGCTTTGACGAGAATGTCATATCTGAAGATTAATCAGGGAACTATGGAACTAAGGTGGATCTCAAGTAAGCCAACAGAAGCTCTTAGAAAGATGGCCTGGCACCATAAATAATTCTACTTGGGAGAGAGGATTAGAGAAGATATATGAAAGAATTTGTACCATAAAATAACCTGGACTTTTCCAGTCCAGCATTGTAATCAGTAGAGGTTGCAAAAGAGCAGCCACAACCAGAGGTTTATCTTGAGAAAGACATTGAAGGAAGAAAAAGAGATTGATCTTTGCTAGCAGATGGTATATCACAGAATACTTGGTAGGCAGGGCTAAATTGAGAAGGTTTATGTGTGACTTATGTCCTGGGCATTTGCTTTTCAACAATTTGAGTAGTTGATATGTAAATATTTTTTCAAAAATATTTAAAACCATACTGTCTCTGTTGTTATAGAATCACAGACAAAATTATACAAAATTATAAGAAATAGTTTGAACATTATCTTTAAAATATTTTCTGAAATTTTGAAAGTCATTTATTAACTGTCAAGAACTATGGAGTATGAGCAAAAATTTTTTAATATGTAAAGTATATGTTTGTGGAAATATGTAAAAAGAAATAAAAGAAAAAAATGTCTCTTTTTATTCTGCTCCCAATCTTTTCTGTGAACTTGCATTGCAATCAGGCAGGAAAAGGATGGTCTGTGTGTGGGTGTGTATATTCTTTAGATTAACCAATTCCAGCGTTTATCTGGCTAACTTTTTAATCACTTGACTATCCTAAATTTGCCCATTTTTCCTGCATAGTGGTCCTAAAACAAGGAGTTCAAGGAATTCTCTTTGTATCGTAACTACTTATCACAGAAAAAAAAATAATAAGCAATCTATCAAGATTGCATTGAACTCAGCTTTCTTCTGGTCTTCTTTATTTTTCCTTTCACCTGAATTTCATCATCATTACATTTATTGCATGCCTTAATTAAAAATTCATTCTTAAAATGAATATATGTGTGTGTGTGTGTGTGTGTGTGTGTGTGTGTGTGTGTGTATAGATAGATACATATAGCTATCTTGGTCAGGGAAAGGTGTTTAAATCGATGTCAGATATATACAGACCTCCAATTGCTGAAGACTTCTGACAACTCAGAAGAGGAGTCAGAATTCAGAACTTGGGGACCATTAAAAAAGCAAATGGACTAAGCACCCACTTCATTTCACAGTGTGCTTTGATGCATGGAATATGGAGGTAAAAGACATTTTATGATGTGTCCATATATGAGGCATTTACTGCTTAGCATATGCTTATAATGTGATACTGTAATGTAATACCATAAAAATAATGCCAATGAATTTAGATAAGGAAGTCTGCTCAGTGAATCCTCCAGAGAGACAGGATATGTGACCTTCATATTGGGGGTGGGGAGGTTAGGCTTCCTAAGGACTTTCTAGGCAGGGGAAATAGCATGAGCAATTCAGGAGGACAGTAAAGCCAATAAAAGTGGGGAAATGAATAACAGGGCCTGTCGGAGCAGGCCATTCCCCAGATAGGCCATTCCTGGGGAGGGAGGAGCAGGAGATAAGACCTAGGGAGATGGGGCCAGATTTGGGGGAAGAGAAGAGATGAAGCTTTGAATTTTAGATTTCATATCTAATATCACTTTAATTATGTCATTTCCTTGCTACAAACTTGCGCTGGCTCCTCCTTGTCTGACAAACACAGGAAGAGCCAGGGCTGTGCAGGAAGCGGAACCTGATTATGTAGGGCTAGGATGAAGGGGAAGATGAGTTCCAGTCACAAAATTTGAACACTCCATTAAAGCCCTTTCAATTCCATGTCCTATGTTAAATAAGGAATCCATCCCAAGTCCGGGTTGTTCAGCTGAATATTTAGTAGGGTCCTAGTTAAGATATTGAATCTCTCTGCCCACTCCTGACCACCATCTTTCTTTTTATGTTATGAAGATTCCACAGTCACAGATGCTAACCTTCTCATAGGAATAAACATGAAATACATTCCTTTGGCTGTTGGGTCACCGGAAATTCAGTGACAATATTCCAGTTAACTGTCTGCGTCCCCAGAGACTCAGGCTTACTGCTTGACCTTTTTTGTTTGTTTGTTTTAATGTTCCACCTTAGGAGGGTAACTATTGATGCATTGTTTTTCTCTGGGGAAACATAAAGAATGCTAATAAAAACTTTATCATGTAACAACCAGCTTTGACTAGAAATTTAGTGTTAGTACTCAATGAGTTCTAAATGGTTGTTGGAAGCATTTATTTCTGAGATATAGATAGTGATTTGTATGACTAGCACATTATTTTATACTCATTTGCATTTCAGGCCATCTTCAAGAACTAAGAACTTCTCTAAGTTATAAATATGCCTAAAGAAGATGACTAAAATTCATACGGTGTGTTATTCAAATGGAAACCAAATGAAACTCTATTTAAAAGATAATTCTCTTATCGTTTATGTCACCGGTTGATACCTGAATTAGTCTAATATGTACAAGACTGCTATAAGAATCTTTAGCACTTTAACATGGGTATACAGATATACTATACCTTTCATGTTAATATTCAAAGTAGTTTTATAAAAGGCTTAGCAACACAACAATGCACAAGAGGAACGCCACATATCTTGAAATGAATTTGCTAATCAAGAAGCAAACACAGATATGAGTAAAAGGTGCATTTCTCCACCTATCACTATTGGTCAAGCTTTCTGGGGCTCTCTCCGTTTCTTCTATTAGAAGACTGATGAATTCTGAGGACTCCAACAACTGGAGCACTGGTGGGCAGGAAACCACCTAAGTGCTTGTTAGGTGGATAAGTGGATAGTGATATGGGAACCCTGTTGGGGGTTGCCGTCTCTCTATCTCTCTTCTATCTCTCCCCTACCTCCTCTCTCTCTCTCTCTCTTTTTAGTTTTGTTAAAGTACATGTGGGCTCTCACGAAAAGTGAGAACTTACCCCCACCCTAGGGAGATGGCCTTCTATTCCATTCTCCTCTCAGGAGTTTCAGGCATGCACACACACACACACACACACACACACACACACATACACTTGTGCGTACGCACACACAGTGTGATTTTTAAGCTGCTGGGTCTGTGATGTTAGCTGTGCAGTCAGCCACAAGGGGTCCAGCTCCCTTAACCTCTATGCCACCTGTTGGCTCACCTACCTCCCTATTTTCAGAGGAAATAAGTGACACACACACACACACACACACACACACAACATATAAAGAAACCTCAGTCAGTAAGTCAGTAACATTCCTCTCTATCCGCTTTACCTTCATTTCTTACCTGGTATTTTTGGCTCCCACTCCTAGCAAAGGACAGAAACAAGCTCATGGGTCAGAGGGAGATGGAGGTTCATTAGCGCTGGGGCTGATGGGACATTGAGTGTGTGGTAAGCCAGGATCACCCAAGGTAATGGAAATTGAAAAATCTAAAGGTAAAGCTAAGATCCACATTTTGGAGAGAGGATCAGAAATAACAAATGCAAAACCCTGTGCATTTGGCTGGGAGAGGGCAGGAGGTGAAGAGCAGTTTTGGGTGATGGCTCAGTATTTTAAGTTTGAAGAAATATGAAGTCCAGTTGGGAAGGGGTGGGCAGATATTGGGATTTGATTGAGCTCCTAAACCAAGGCTCTGGTCTCACTAAAATTTTTATTTTATTTCCTCATTTCCTCACAAAATTCTAAGCTTTGTGAAGGCAGGGATTCTTCTATCTTGTTCACCTCTCACAGTACTTTATACATGACAGATGCTATAAAACATTTGTTGAACAATTGCATGAATTAATCTTGAATACCAAAAATTTAATTTCATTCCTTCAGTTCTTAGAATTCTTGAGTGATTCCCAAAGCCTTTAGCATAAAATAAATCTGTTTCCCTTGGTTTAGCATGGCCACACATAAAACAAATGACAACAAAAAAATAAGACATCTGGTTCCTCCAGATTAGTTTACCACCTAAAAGTTTACTACTTCCTCCCTCCTTTTCTTGTGAGGACAGAACGTTACAATCACAATATACTACTCATAGTTATTCTCATGTGTCATACTCAGTCACCTCTTCCCTCATAACCACGGTTCACCTAGCAACAGTCAGTTAAGAAATCTGAGTTTTCAGAAGCTTTTCCCAACTCCATGCTCAGTTTTGGTGAGATGTCAAATATTTCATGCCATTATTTTGCAATTTTTCTTTTATCTTCCATGTCTGCTCAAGATACCTACTCCCTGCAGATTGCAGCCTTGCCAGCCCTCTCAACTGAGTAAGATAAATTCTTAAATAAATCTCTAATTCTCTCTCTCTCTCAGAATATGTATTTTGTTTCTCAGGAGAACCCTGGCCAGTACAGGGGCTTTGCATTTACCTCCTGTAGTCTCGAAGTTCGGACAATGAGTATATTAAAAATTAAGTCTAGCTCGCAACCACCCTCCCTTAATAGAGGAGGACTCCGCCACACAGAGTCAGTTAGCCAGCCACAGGGAGATACTAATGAGGTTGACTAGAACCAGGTACTTACTTAGTTCTGAGCCCTTCAGTTTTGATCATCTGAGGCATAATACAAAATCATGGGGAGAGTATACATTTTATAAGTGAACTTACTCTGTTTGCGTGCCAGGGGAACACATTGCGAAAGTTTCAAACACCACCACATTCTCTGGAGTGGGGTTGGAGCCTTGTCCCTCCCAGATGGAGATGGCATGACCAGCTTTGTCCCATTCCACCCACTTCTATGTGGGATTTGATTTCGAAGTGACTGGTTAGTTACAGTTGAAGACCTCTCCACACTAACTGCTTCAAGTTTTTCTATCTAAACCAACCGCAGCATGTCTTCAGTGAGGTAGGAAAGTGACCTGTGAGTGTGAACTTGTGAGCAAAGCTCTGGACAAGGATTGACAGCCTTAGGTTGTCTTCCACGGTGCTTGCTGGACTCTTGGGTTTATACTGGAAGATGCCGGCTCACTCCCAATACACATAGTAGAATTTGTACTTGTAAATATGTACTGAAAATCTTTCAAAATGAAATGCACACCATAGAGTTCTCACCAAAATGTACATCAGAAACTTCATCTTCTTTGGGCTCCTGTCTCTGGGTGTCATCCTCCGCCATCAGGATCTTCAGGTGAATCTCAAAGGAGGAACTGGGATTGGTGCCAACCTGTACTTAACAAGAAAATAGAGGAGCCATGATTGGAAAGCTGAAACTTGAACCAACTTCTGGAAATTGAAGGCCAACAGAGCTTCATCTGTTGAACACAGATGTTGAATATCTGGGAAACACTGCTGCTGAAGTTGAAAAACAGACATGTTGGGACCAGCAGATGGCATAATGGTTAAGGTGCTGGACTTCCATATATGGCCCACCATGGTTGGAGTCTCGGATCTGACAGCTTGCTTTCTCACCTTCTTTCTCTCTCTCTCTGGTGAACAAATTAAAATAATAATAATAATGAATAAATAAGTAAAATAAAAAAAAAACAGATATCTTGGACCACTCTGTTAACATACTGTTATCCTTTAAAATGACAAACATCACTCTCAACAACAGCAAAAGCACACTTTTGGTTAGGATTGTTGAAGACTAAAAAACAAACAAACAAACAGATATCAGTAAACATGTAATGGGCAATTTTGACACCAAAAGAGACAATTTTTTCTATTTTTTTTTTTTTTTAGCATTCTTGTTTCTGCCTGGGTTTATTGCTGCTTATTTTCTATTTTTCATCCTGTACTTATTATTATTATTTTTTTTCTTGGAGAGGTTTTCGCTATAGGGCGCGTGTGCTCGCCAGACAGACAGAGAGAGACATAGAGACAGAAAGCTAGAAATCACCCCCCAGGGGGGATGGTCACGCCGCAATCCCTTCTCCTCCATTCTCCTCTCGGGATCTTGGGCACGCATGCACACGCGCCTGGTGTGAGTTCTAAGCCACCGGGTCTGGGACGCGAACCGCGGTCGACCACGTGGGAGTCCAGCGACATAGCCATTGCGCTAACTGCTGGTTCCCCCATGTACTTATTATTTGCCAGACACCTCATTAGGTATTTTGTCTTTATTCTCCTTATTCCTAATTCTTTTTCTTTGTTCACGAGAGTATGCAGTTCATGCATGTGAGAAAGAGAGAGGGCAAAAGAGAGAGGAGTACCTTTCACAGGATCCGGTCATACTAAGATCCCCTTCCTACTGTTCTCCAGCCACTCTGACTTGGCCTATATATTTCAGACTGATCAGGCAGGATTCAGGGCAGTCACTATGTGGGATCTGGCTTCCCCAAGGAACTCCTGACTTTAAGTCAGGCCTCCTACAGCTCTCAGGAGTCCAGCATTCCCAGGGGAGTCCCAAGAGTGTCCGAGGGGTGACATGGTCCTGCCAACCTTAAGACAGGGGTTCCCATTCATTGTGCAATCACCCTGCCAGATATTTTCCCACTCTATTTTCACAATGGCTCTAAGACTAAGTAATATCCTTTTCATTTTACAAAGGAGGAAGCAGAGACTGAAGAAGAATAAAAAATTTATTGTAAGTCATATAACCAGTAACGCACATTCCTTGTAAGGTGAAAGCCCTCATAGCCTATTCGAATGCTGAAAAAGTATCAGGTTTTGTCTAAATTTTTCCTGATCAATTGTACCAAGGAGAATGGATTTTAATGTTGGTGGAGAAACTGAAGGTAGAAAGACAAGTTAGAGGTCTATGCAATACTTCAGGAAAAGACCAGCAGATGGCGTAATGGTTATGTTGCTAGCCTCCCACATAGTCAACAGCAGTTCGAGTCCTGGACGTGGTGACTTAAAATTCACACTCGGCACGTGTGTGTGCATACCCAAGATCCCGAGAGGAGAATGGAAGAGACAGGATTGAGGTACAGCCATCTCCCCAGGTGGGTGATTTCTTACTCTCTGTCTCTCTATCTTTCCAGTGAATACATGTGCCCTTTAGCAAAAAATCTTTCTCAAAAATAATTTAAAAGTACTTCAAGGGAGAGATCCTAAGAAACTAAACTAGAACATTTGTTTAAGATAGCAAGGCATAGCTTGTGATGTGTGTGGGAGCTAAAACTCATCGGCTAAGATGCTTTTCTGATGCTGGGAGGTGGGCACAGGGAAGAGTCTGGTGTGGTGATGCCATGGTGGAGGTGGTGCTGTTATCTAAAACTGGACATGCCAGACGTGGAGCAAGTGAGGAGAGGAGGGGAACTTGACTGTGAGCATGCTACAGCAGTTGAGCATAGAGTAAAAATCATGCAGGATAGAGACCACGACTAAAGATGAGTATATGCAGGATGTAGAACTGCAGACTTTTTTTTTCCCTCAAAATGGGAAAAAGTGAGCTCAGCTGGTTCATAGGCTACAGAGAGAGAGAGGGACAGAGAGAACTATTAGTGACCTAAGAGTCCACAGGTTTAAGTGTTACAAAAAAATCCTATGAGATTCTGATTCATTTGTATAATGTTACCTTTAGGTAGTCTCTTTTTTTTTTTTTTTTTAAGAATTACAATCAAAACTGTTTCGGAACATGTCAAAAATAGATACCTACACACCTACTAAGCTTTCAAAATCATTCTTATGTGAAAGTATAATACTCTTAATAAAAACATAAGAACATACCAATTTTGCAAATTTTTTACCATTACAAGTAAATAGTACCGCTAACAGAAACAGCGAAGTCTCGGAAACCAGCAGTTAGCATAATGGCTATGTCGCTGGACTCCCATGTAGTCGACCGCAGTTCGTGTCCCGAACCCGGTGGCTTAAAACTCATGCAGGGTGCATGTGCGTGCGTGCCCAAGATCCCGAGAGGAGAATGGAGGAGAAGGGATTGTGGCGTGACCATCCCCCCTGGGGGGTGATTTCTCGCTTTCTGTCTCTCTGTCTCTCTCTATCTGTCTGGCGAGCGCACGCGCCCTATAGCAAAAATCTCTCCAAAACAAAAAGAAAGAAACAGTGAGGTCTGAACAGATTGCTGGACTCGAGGAAAAGCTGGTGATAGATGTAGATCAGAGTGTATTTGGCATCAAGCGGTGCTGGGCTAGTCTGGATTGTGTTAGCATTGTGGTAATTGTTGGCAGCAGTCAAGGGTGTGACTGGGCAGACTTTCTATGTTATGGTTCTTGTAAGGCTCAGACAAGAGATGTGGTTGTTACAGATGGAGCTTGCAGCTCAGACTGCAGGGTCATAGGAAAAACTCCAGAACTGGTGTCATTAGAAGCAGTACCACAGATCTCTCCTACCATTGCCCTGTCCCAGGATTGGAGGGAATCACTCTCTCTGATACAGCCTTATTCACCCTTAAGGATACCTCTGAGTCTATCTGATTCACCTAGACTTGACCGAGGTCTTTCAACCCAACGTGAGAGGTATGAACTACAGCATCCAACTTGTGAATCTAATCCTCACGAGTTTAGCCCCATTTGAACTTATTTATGAGCTTATTTTTTAAAAAAGAGGTTGATGTCCCCCTCCCTTTAGTGATGATAGAGTGTGTATGTGTACAAGATAGAGAGAGAAAGAGAGAGATGAGTACCCTCCACAAGATCTGTTCACACCATTATGCCCTCCCTCCAGTCTTCCGGCCTGTCTGATCTGGCACAGGTGTGCATGCACCCTCAGTGTTTCCCCCAGACCAGGGATTTAAACAGCATTATCATATGGAATCCAGTTTTCCTCTCATCTTTTTCTTTCTTTCTTCCTTCCTTCCTTTCTTTCTCTCTCTCTCTCTCTCTCTCTTTCTTTCTTCCTTCCTTCCTTCCTTCCTTCCTTCCTTCCTTCCTTCCTTCCTTCGTTTCTTTCTTTCTTTTTCTTTCCTTTCTTTTTATTTTACTTATTTTTATTTATTTATTTACTTATTTATTTTTATTCCATGGGGGTGTGTACTCTTGTCAGGGAGAGTCAGAGAAACAGAGAGAGGGAGAAGGAGAAAGCACCCACCCCCCTCAACGGGGCATGGTCGTGCTACAAGCCCATCTCTTCCATTTTTCCATTCTGTCAGGATTTGGGGGCTCACACACATACCTTAGTGTATTTTTCAAGCCAGTAGAGCTGGGACTCAAATCACACAGTTGGTAGGGCTCCCTTTACAAGTAGGCCATGGCCTGGCCTTCCAGCTTCTTTTTCTCATTGATGCTATGCCATGGAGCCAGCTGTATGACCTTGTCTCTAACCTGGGATATACCACAACATCCATATCTGTACCTATGTCTATATCCATATCTATATCCATATTATCTATGCATATGTACAGATAGATAGACATAGAGAGAGAGATAGACATAGACAGATATAATGGATAGATATTCCTGTCTGCGTTTTATCATACAAAATAATCAGCACTTATTTAAATTCAGCCTTGAACCATACTGTGTATTGGGGCATGTTAAATATATAATAAGCATATTATAAAAATAGATACCACATGGGTATTGTAGTGGTATGTTATAGACCCCAGTATTTTATTATAGGATTATTGATTGCTTTTCCAGATGGATTTAAATTGATGACTCTAAGAAAAAATTTCCAAAAAGACCCCATCTAGCTTATAAACCTAGAATATGCTCCTGGAAAGAACTCCTTTTCCCTTCATGGCTTCACAATGCCTCGGGCAAAAGAAACACTTGAGTATTTTATTAAATGAAAGTTAACTCCAAAGCCCAATGATGAATTTTTTAAAATACACAAAAGCCTTTTTGAAAGTCCTTTTCAATTTTTAATAAACATTGCACTAGATAAATATAAATAATGCATTTAAATTTTTAAAAAATGCATAGGCAAAATGATTTGCAGAAGTCACACTATTTATAATTCTACTGTCTAACGAGTTCCTTTTATTTATCTTCCATAGATTCTGAGTAGACATAAGGATTTCTAAAAAATGTTATAATGTCTTTATTTTCTTCCTTTTATCCAAATATAGAAAAAAGGCATGGAAGCAGCTTCCTAAGACCCACAGCCCTGAATGCTGACAATGATATGCTTACACTCTTGAGATGCGTTGTCTCTTCATGTCATTTTCCTTATTCATGCCATCTAAAAACAAAGAATTTATAGATGATCATGAAGCTTCATTTTTTTTTAATCACTGTTGTCAATCCGTGTGGTATCTCATAATTTAATACAAAATGCTGCATTTAGAATCAAGAATTTTAGACTGTTTGACTTTGTCAGTGTCTCTTTTTTCTCCAAGCAGAAATACCAGCCTGAGTTTCCTTTCTCGTTATGTAGTATATGCAGATAAGTAATTGAGAAGCGAAAATGGAAATATCTTTAAAAAATATTCCATACTCCTGCTACTAATATAACAAGGGCCTGGAGGTGGGAGGAAGGAGAGAAGCTGCTTTTCTGGTAGTTGGGAACTGTACATTCAGGACGGAGATGTGCTCCAAATCTTAGTAGCTATATGTACAAAGAGACTTCAGAAAGATGAAAAAACAAATTAAAGTACAAGCTGATTTTGGTGAAAACAATTTAAATCTATACATAGTTTTTTCCACTATATGCATTTTTCATGAACTTTTTGAAGCATTCCTCATGTGCATCATTTCGTGCAGTTGGCAGGGGGATGTTTGGGGAGAGCAAAATGATAGATTTCTCTATTATGGTTTGTCTAAAACATTGAAGTTAGGAATAGACCCTGAATCTGAATCCTTTAAGAATTAGGGACATAGCTAATCCCTGTCTTTGTGTGTGTGTGTGTGTGTGTGTGTTTTCAAAAATATCTGTTACTTTGATAAGATGATATGAGATAAAAATGACAAAAAGCATTGAGAGTTTAAGATCTAGTCAGACACTGTGGGGAGTTTTTCAGAAACTAGTCAAATAAA
This sequence comes from Tupaia belangeri chinensis, assembly GCF_000334495.1. Taxonomy (NCBI): domain Eukaryota; kingdom Metazoa; phylum Chordata; class Mammalia; order Scandentia; family Tupaiidae; genus Tupaia; species Tupaia belangeri. Next base: position 1,548,874 of record NW_006159942.1, read on the forward strand.
ATTTTTTAAAATAGCACTCTTGTACATATAAGATGTTATTTAGTTTTCCTCAAAGAATAATGAAATAACCCAGGAAATTAAGGATGGGAGAGTGGAGTATGCATGATACCTTTATTCAGGAAGGTAAAACAATTTGCCCTACAATGTGAGTTATTTTTTCAGTCATAAGGATGGATTCCAATAATCTTTCCAAGCCCTTACACCCAGTTTCTCTCTTTACCAATTGGTGAGAAGGGGCAATATGGGAGAGAGAAGATAATTGACTCTCCAGTAGTTTCCATGAGCATTAATTATTGTATGTTGGCTTTAACGAATGCTGATAACAGGAGAAAGGAAATTTCTCAAACTCTCGGTGACCAGTCACTTGACTACTCAGAACAACAATTGGAAATTAGAAGAAAAAAGCCTCGTAAATATTAATATTTACATCTGTTCCTTTTGATCCCACAAGTGAACATCTTCCCCTTTCTCTATGAGAAAGGATCCAGTAGATGCTGTCTGGATTGTCAATGCCAGAAGGCCCCTCTGATGTCTTCATTTTCATACTTCACAGTGTGTGGCACTTGCCAGGGACTTAATAAGTATCTGCCAGGTTTCAAGGAATTGACTGAATCACATGGGAAAGAGAGTTTTTTAGAAACCAGAACGATTTAAATATCTGACAACATCCCTGCTTATGTGGTGATCAACTTGTAAAATTTACAGATCAACCCAAGAGGGAAATTAGAGAGGGAAAATCCAAAGACGATCCATTAACAGATATCTAAGTGGAAGGTATCCTTGTGATCTAGGTTCTTGTCATGCGTGGGAACTCCAGCATCTGAATTAATCCGCGCACAGGAGGATGTTGGGAATAGGGACAAGACAACCTCCCCCGGCTTCCCACTCATGAAGCAGCTGGACAGCAGTTCTGTAACCCTCTAGGTCTTTCTCTCTGACTTGGCTCACTTTGTCCCAGAGGAGAAGGGACAACTGTCCCAGTGGTACCTTTGCGAAATACATTAGTTCTGCACTGCTGGAAGGCACTGATCTGAGAAGTTACAGTTGGCCGGTCCTTTGTGCTCTCTCTTATGGAAGCAGCACCTTACCAGGAGCTATGCTATAACTGGTGGGTGAGTTTCTAATTCTGGAATACAGCTTTAAGAAGTCCTTCGTTGTCCTACACCTAAGCCATGTCCTCCCTTGTCAGCCTCATGGTAATGAAGATGGCATTTTTATCTCCTTCTGCCAGACTACCTTCTTATTGTTTTCAAACTTGATTGGGAAACAAATGTTTTCTGACTTCTCTCAAGTTCTGTAGACAGGCTTTATCAGCATGGAGTCGGGGGAGGTTGCCCTGTCCCTAACCCCAACAGCCTCATGTGCATGGATTAATTTAGATGCTGGCGAGTGCCCACAAGTACTCAGCTCCATCAACTCTATGCATCTCTGAACATTACAGCTGGTTATCTGATGTGCATTTATTCATGAACTCATTCAGTTATTCATTTGGAAATATTTACTGAGCCCCCCAAAAGGGCCATACACTGTGGTAATCCCTGGTACTCCATCCATAAGGAAATCATGGTTAAAGTATTTATAAAGCAAGTTGGCAAGTAGGTGAGGGTGTAGCTTCCCAGGAGGAAATGGAATCTGAACCCAGTTACTCAGTTTTTGGTCTTTTCTTATCTGAGCCCTAACGATCTGGGTACGATCTGGCCAGGGGATCCAAGGGTGGCAGGAAGGGGCTCAGTTCTGAAAGGCTGATGGTATTGTAAATGCCAGAGGTTATTTGAAAGCAATACTAAAGGCCCTGGACTTAGCTGGTAGGCAACAGACATTTGTTTAAAAGATTGGACAAATGACGGAGTCAGGGTTCTGTCCTAAATAAGTTACTTCGGTGGTTTGGAGGATTGATTTGAGGAGGAAAAGCTTGAAGATACCAGCGAATGGATTGTTTTAGGTGAGAGAGTATGAGAATGCGATTGAATAGCACGTCTGCATATTTCTGTTTTCCTTTCCTTTTCTCTCTTGGCAGTTGGCATTTTGTAGGATGGGTAGTAAAGGAGAAATGACCACCTCTGTGATGATGTGATGATGATGGTGATGGTAATGACTAAGAAGAAGTAGAGGATGCTGACGAACATTTACTGATTCTTGCCATGAAGTGCTGTTAGGCTAAAATGCTTTTGTGCATTAGTTCATTTCACACTTAACTAAAAATGGATAAAATAGATAATATCCTTTTCTATTTTAAGTATGAGAAAGCGATGACTTAGAGAGTTAAAATAACTTGCCCAAGAGTATACAGCCAGCTAGCAGCAGACTTGACTTAAACTCGAGCCTGTCTGACTTCAGCTTCCATTCTAATAATTCTGTGCTTTACAAGAACTTCATAGCACTTTATAAAGCACTTTCTTATACCATATCTTACTATAGCTTTAATAGAATCCTCAGGTCAAACCTAAAATTCACTTCAAACAGAGTTGTTTGTTCTCATTCAATAGAATATTATGTTCATGAAAATAATCTGTGGGGCTTTTCAAAGTCATAAACTATATCACTCTTTTTTTTGCATATAAATGATCAGTTTAGTGTCTCCTATGGAAAATTTTAATAGCCAAATATCTTTACCATGCAATCAAACAGACATAAATGCAATCTATTTTAATGTTAAATAAAGATCTTTTTTTTTTTTTTTTGGAGAGTTTTTTTTTTTTTTTGCAATAGGGCGCGTGCGCTCACCAGACAGACAGAGAGAGACAGAGAGACAGAAAGGGAGAAATCACTCCCCCAGGGGGGATGGGCACGCCGCAATCCCTTCTCCTCCATTCTCCTCTGGGGATCTTGGGCATGCACGCACACACGACATGAGTTTTAAGCCACCGAGTCTGGGACGTGAACCGCGGTCGACTACATGGGAGTCCAGTGACATAGCCATTATGCTAACTGCTGGCCCCAATGTTAAATAAATATCTTAAAAAATATAATTATAAGGCCAGCAGGTGGCATGGTGTTTGGGATGCTGGAATTCCCATACGACCAACTGCGTTTCGAGTCCCAGACCTCACAGCTCTGTGTGTATCTTTCCCTGGCAAAACTCATGTGTTTTTAAAAAAATAAAAAGTATGAATAAAATAAATAATTCTTTTAAAAAAGTATAATTATAACATGGAAATTGATTTATCTTTTGCTACAGCTTATTCATTCAATATTCAACTAATTCTGAGTAAGCACCTACTATGTGCAATATATATCTCTTTCAAGAGTATAGAAGACAATAGCCAATAACTTGTTTAAGTTTGCCCTATAATGTAGAGCCTAGCTCAGTGCCATCATACAAAAAGCCTCCAATATCTGCTACTAGAACATAAAACTCAGTGAATGAAGACGACAAAGAAATATAGTATACAGTCCCAAATATCAAATTCAGACTTACTGCTTATATTTGTATTCTTCATTGCAAACCTCCCCATTTGGAACAGAAACCCCAAAGTGTTGTAATGAACAAGCTGTCATTCTCAATCAATAAATGTGCACAGGTGAGTAAATAAATGTTGAAGGGGATTCTGAATGACTGAGTAAGTCGTGGCTGAAATCCACCCTGCAGTTAGAAATTAAGAGTCGGCTGCCTTGCAGTATCACCAGAGGAAGGCTGGTGCTCCCAGAGGCAGAGAAAGGCAGGACCTTGTTTGAGTTTCCTGTTGTAGCTGAACACAGCACTCCCTGCTCCACTCTCACATCACCACCACGTCACCACATCCCCTTGGCAGAGTACCAAAGGCATATGGGGCGGCCAAGTGCCTGTATTTCTAGCCTGGCCATGGAACAAAGTATGGCATTACTACTGGGCTTTAAGGATTTCCTCTTTGTTACTGTTGTCATGTTTTCTTCTGTCCAGAACCCTACTTATCTGATAGAAAATGCAGGGTCCAGTTCATGATTTATCTACCAAGATTCCTCTGCTAAGGAAGACAACATGGCACGTGTGTAAGATTATCCACATGGCTCAGAAAACCACATTTCTAAATGTAAAGAGTATGTGGGTGAGCTTATTCCTTATGAACTCAATACTAATTGAGCTCTTCAGTCAATACTACATGGAAGAAATTTTACCCGAGGTTTATTCTTGAGGCCTTATTTAAAAGACTATTTGGCAAGACTTACAAATGCATGAACTTAAAGACAATTTAAATTTTATTCCAGAAAATGTTCTTAAATTAAGGCTCTTAGAAAAATCACAGAGCGGCGAATTTAGTATATTTCTACCTCCCTTTCCTTCTCTAGCTTTCTTATGAGATAATAACTTGAGTAAAGACTGAGCACATCTAACTGAAAAAAACCTTTATAATATTACAACACATAAGGAGTTATTTAACACAGGCAGTATGGTTGTGTATACTCTCACTGGAGAGTGCCTACTTATCTTACTCTACTCCAAGAGTGTTCTGTGTGATTTTACAACTCTGTCTATCTTCGCTGAATTAAAAAAGGTGAGAATCATTTGAAATTAATATTTTATAGGCTATCTCTCCTTATGATAGTATAAGATCTTTATATATCATCAAAGTAGAATTTGATGACAAAGTTAAGAATCTAGATCCTGGAGCTGGCAGATGGTGTGGTGGTTAAGCTGCTGGACTCCCACATGGCTGACTATGGTTCAAGTCCCAGACCTGGTGATGTGCTTTCACACTTTCCCTTTCTCTCTCTCTTTCTCTCTGGTTGAATTATCAAAATAATCACAACAAATAAAATTAAATAAAAATAATTCTTTAAAAAATAGAATCTAGATCCAAATGATCAGAGAAAATTCACAATCTCTTGTGTGTTTGTTCAGTTGTTCTACAGTGATTTATCCTCGTAACAATTGACTAGATGATAAAAATTTGAAGACTGAAGCCAGTTTTTTTCCATCTCAGTATTTCAATTTTCTGATCTATGCAGTATTCATGACACTAAAACCTAAAAGCAAACAATAACAAAAAATCCTTCTTCCCAGGAGTATATGATGGAATATTCATCCTTTGAATATATAGGTTAAATGTTATATTTGTAATGTGAACAGCTAAGGCTGTCAAGAGATGGTGCAGAAAGGGAGTGTCTTCAAGTAGAAGTATAAGGAACAATTTTTCCATGGACTTCTCAGATGGAATGAATTATTTATGCACCCGTAACTAAAAAAAGTTAAATTTATTAATGGTCTTTTCACATATTGCTTACTTTGAAATGTCCAATGAAATTTGTGTTTGTTAGGATACTTTCAATCACAAGTCTGTCAAATTAGCCTAAGCCACTGGAATGTCATCAGCTCACATGACGAGGTCTCATGGGCGTGAGAGTCATGGAGTCAGACACTTTCCATCTCAGAGTTCAGCTGAATCAGGCTTCAGCCTACAAACAGGCCTCCTGATTGCAAAATAGCTTCCAACAGCAAGCAGGATTGCATGTTTCTTCTTCCACCTCTAGTGTTGGGGAGACTTGTTTACTGAAGGATCTTTTAACAACAAGGAAGCTTACTCCCTGGAAACCTGGGCTTGATTTGTGCTCACTCCAGATCCAACTATGGAGAAAAGTTATGCCATAACCTGTGACCAATCAGGCCACTGAAGGATATGACTAACTTAGAAAAGGGTGGATACCTGAAAAAACCATGGTTCTGTTGGACTGCTAGAGGCCACAAGTAAGGTCCACTCCAGAGCTCCTGGGAAGAACACGGCTAATTACAAAAATCCCCATAAACATTCACACACTGTATGATTTGGCAGTTGAAGCTACTGAGTCAGATTTTTAAAAATTCTATTCATAAGGCAGAGTACTGACTGATTCCCTGGGACCATCATGGCCAGACTCACTCAGAACTCAGTGTGTCTCTCAGGTAATTTCTGATCTAGACTGTGAAAGGAAGATACACAGACCAGCACATGGGTGGGTGGATCAGAAGGCATGGCAAGAATTTCTTCACTTTTCAGGGAGAGGAGAGAGAAGCTGTCTGACAACAGGGAAGTAACAAGCAACGGTCCTGCGATGGATTGCAATGCGGGCACATATCCTTGAGTCAGAACTTTCAGCTCACCGTGGAAGTACCATCATGGCTATATGTGATGATCCTTTCACGTGCGTGAGACCTTGCATTATAAAGACCGAAAAATAAAAAAAGATTAATAGCTAGCTTCTAACACCTGAAACAGAATATTTGAGTCTGCAAGAAAGCAAGACTCAAAACCCAGAATTTTTGGTTGGGAGAGAAACCAAATTTCTATCTATCTTTCTTTCTTTTTTTTTATTTAAAGAGGAAAGCCTGGCGATTTAAAAAAAAGTTTTTTAAAAAGGGGTGTATGAGTCAGATAGGAAAAGAAAGACTTGACTCTTTGGGTTTTGCTGGAATGTGGAGAAGTGGGAAATAAATGTACAGAAAGCAGGCCGTAAGCCATGTGCCTGATCTGTGGAGGCTGCAGGGTGGTAGAGGTCAGTGTGGGGAACGGCAATGGCAATAAAATGCTAATAACTCAGAGGTCTCTGTCCTGCTCCTGGCTTAGATGCTGCGAAGAAGCCCCTGACAGGACTCAGGAGATCCCAACTCTGTCTTGGGATGATATATTAATTTTCCAGGGCTTCCATAACAAAGCATCACACATTTGGTGGCTTAAACAATAAAAATGAATTGTCTCACAGTTCTGGAGGTTAGAAGTCCAAAATCAGGTGTTGGCACCTGCTTCCTTTGAAAGCTGTATGTGAGAATCATTTCTTGCCTCTTAGCTTTTGATGGTTGCTGGCAATCCTTGGTGTCCTTCAACTGACACTTGTAACAGTTCAGTCTCTGTCTTTGTCCTTGTATGACATTCTTCCGTCAGGTAGGGTCTCTTTGCCTCTTCTCCTCTTTTGATAAGGACATTAGTCGTAATGGGTTAAAAGTCTGTCCTACCCTGTGTGATCTCATCTTAACTAATAGATCTACAATGATCTTATTTTCAAATAAGATAAAATAATATCACAGGTGTTAAGATATATTAGGATTTCAGAATATCTCTTTCTTTTTTTGGGGGGGTGGGGTGGGGTACACAATCTGCTCCTAACCCAGGTGATCATATGAAATTAAAAGTGACAAGGATTAGACGAGGACAAGTATGGCAGGCAGGACTGTTCTCAAGTAGCATAGACAGACTCAGAATTCCCAGGTATCCCAGAAAGAAGTTGGTTGGAATTCACTAGGTATGGTCGAAGTGGCCCTGGAGCTGGGATTATACAACCAAACACATGGCCTGGGACCACACATGAAAAACAAGTCAGATCTAAGGTGGGCTCTGCAGCTCCATAGAAGGCTGAAAAAGGATTGAGTTATCAGAGACCAAACGAATTGAGAGAAAGCAGACTACACAATATGAATTCTACCAGCAGCAGCATTCCTTAAGCAACCGATGCAAACAGGACCATCAGTCCAGAGAGTACTGATCAATCACTCCATAGAAGAGAACAGAAGCATCTGAACAGCACAGTATAGATCTTAGAAATGAGCGTCCCTTTGGCTACCTGAAGGGATGCTCCTATACTCACTATTCTGAAAGACTCAGCATGTGTGCGAGTAACACAAGATCAGACCAAATTTTCTGAACAAACAGGTAAGACTACTGAATTAAACTAAATCTCCATCCCATCACCAATCTCCACCAGTCCCATCCACATACTGCACTGCTACCCAGGGGCTGGTGAGGAACATCAAGCCAGTCACAGAAAAATCAAGGAGATACATTTACTTAATAATATATATGAGGGAGGTCTTCAAAAACTGCATAAAAAAATGGAAAAAAAAAGTGAGTAAAAAATGTTTATTATGATAAAGTATGCATGGATTTCACTTTTCTTCATGCCAAAATAAACTCATACTTTGATTATATTTTTCTACAAATTTATCGAAGTATCCTAGTGTTGTAATTTTGAATACATTTATTTTCCTCCAGGGCTAAACAGAGAACTCCTTGAGACCGGGGCTGTGTCTTTCATGTCCTGATTTATAGCGCAATGTCTGGTGTGTAGTGTGTCACCAGTAAATGAAGGAAAGAATAAATGAAAGAAAGAAGGTCTGGTTTTGGTCATGTGGAGGGAATTTGGAGCAAGTGGGGGGGGAATGGGAGTGAGAGGAGAACTCTAGTTATCAGCTTAATCTCTTTGAAGTGAGACTTCCTCTTCTGCCCCTTGCCAATGTTTCCAAGGGCTTATTTAAAAAGCTACTTTCCTTAACTTTGGTCTTTTGCATTGGATTTTCACTTCAATGGAATAAATCCTATTCTTTATGATGGACAGAGCAAAATCCAGAAACTACAGATGATCACAGACTGCCTAAGGGGATTTTCAGTTCTGGGAGTTGAGGCTATTTTATTTGTCCACAAGAGCTCCTGAGTTTCATGGACGCTGCTGGAACTGAGTCTGTCAAATATCACTTCTACACTTACCTTTCATTTTTTACAAGGAAAAGAAATGTTTACATTCTGTAAGAATGAATTGTTTTAACATGTTTCATAGGTAGTTCAAATTTCCTGAGTCTTAATTTTACCTTTAAATTTGGGGAAAAGACACTGTCTTATATTTAAAACTAAAAGTCACAGATACATACTGCCTGACAGTACTTGGTACACACAGTTAGAGTTAAATCTGTGCTTTATCATTATATTTGATATTCATACAGCCTATACATTTTAATAAAATCCTTTCTCTTGGGTTAGTGTATATTAAATAGATGATATAATCTTAATCTTCATGACTTCTAATTTGAGCATCTATAAATTATGGTAAATTTTATTTGTATTCTTAGAATCCAAAGTGAGCCCTGAGTGAATCCAGATTTTATATACGCACACACACGTGTATACACACAGACATATGTACATTTACAGAGGTACACACACACACACATAGACACATACACACACAGAAATACCTTTTTTTTTTTCCCTGATCCAAAGTACAAAAGAAATAGAGAAAAGTATCATTTGAGAAACTAATACTTTACTGCTTCAAATTCTGGCTTTAAAACATGGACTGGAAAGATAATCAGTATAATTATAAGTAACGTGGCCTGCTTTTATTTATGGGGCTTGACATATCACCCCAATTTGCCATATATAGAATTTCCCAACAACTGAAACTCATACTCTTCCTGTGGAAATGTGGTCATGCCTAGTAAAGCTGCTACCCCATGGAGGTTATATATCTCTTCAGTACTGAACATTGTTGCCTGCCAGCAGCCTGGAATGAATTAAAACCTGAAGTTTCTGACCATTAAGCAGCCTGCTGGGCCTCCTCTAGAAGACTAAAAACTAAAAGTCACAGATACATACTGCCTGACAGTACTTGGTACACACAGTTAGAGTTAAATCTGTGCTTTATCATTATATTTGATATTCATACAGCCTATACATTTTAATAAAATCCTTTCTCTTGGGTTAGTGTATATTAAATAGATGATATAATCTTAATCTTCATGACTTCTAATTTGAGCATCTATAAATTATGGTAAATTTTATTTGTATTCTTAGAATCCAAAGTGAGCCCTGAGTGAATCCAGATTTTATATACGCACACACACGTGTATACACACAGACATATGTACATTTACAGAGGTACACACACACACACATAGACACATACACACACAGAAATACCTTTTTTTTTTTTCCCTGATCCAAAGTACAAAAGAAATAGAGAAAAGTATCATTTGAGAAACTAATACTTTACTGCTTCAAATTCTGGCTTTAAAACATGGACTGGAAAGATAATCAGTATAATTATAAGTAACGTGGCCTGCTTTTATTTATGGGGCTTGACATATCACCCCAATTTGCCATATATAGAATTTCCCAACAACTGAAACTCATACTCTTCCTGTGGAAATGTGGTCATGCCTAGTAAAGCTGCTACCCCATGGAGGTTATATATCTCTTCAGTACTGAACATTGTTGCCTGCCAGCAGCCTGGAATGAATTAAAACCTGAAGTTTCTGACCATTAAGCAGCCTGCTGGGCCTCCTCTAGAAGACTATTTTACTGGTAGACTAGTAAGATGAGCAGGCTCAAAAGAAAGGTCTTATTTTTAGTAGCATTACCTGCTGTTGTACCCAGGGATAAATTAGCTGTCATGGAACCTGCAATGATTAACTCTGTGTGTCAATTTAGCTAGGCCACTGACCAGATATTCAGTCAAATGGTAGCCAGCATTGCACTATACAGGCATTTTTTGGGATAAAATTAACATTTAATATATGGACTTTACATAAATAAAACAAGTCACCTATATAATGTGGGTGGGCCTCATCAATTAGTTGGAGCCTTCATGAGAGGAAAAAAAGACTGACTTCCTTTGAAAATGAAAGATTATGCCAGCAGGTTGCCTTTGGACTTACCAGTTCTTGCCTGGGTCTACAGACTACTGATCTACACTGTAGATTTTGAATTTGTTAGTTTCCATAATTGGAGGAGACAGTTCCTTAATAAGTCTCTCTCTCTCTCTCTTCTATTCTCTCTCTGTGTTCTATTTCTTTCTATTGGTTTTGTTTTTCAGGAAAACCCTGACTAATACAGAACTATTATACATTCTTCACAGCATGGACTTAGAGCCACAGAAAAGTTGATCTCTTGGGCTCCCTGGTGTAGCCTAGATCTTGGAAGAAACATGAACCTGGCCTGGTCAGACAAGACATGTGAAATCCATAAAAGGAGTGGGACATTTCTTTCTGTGGGTCTTATCTTAGAATTGTTTAGACTATACCTGATTCAGCTCTGACTCACATTGATTTGGCTCAGGCAGATACTGAATGATCAGAATCATTGAGGGTCTCCTAATGGGGTTCAAATAAGATCTAAATAAGACTTTCTCTGAGGTATGAAGGATAAAAGAAATTCAGAAGCTCTTGGAATTGGACTCTGGTTCTAGAATTTCATTCTCTTAACTAGCATATTTTGGCTCCTGAGGTACAAAGGCAGACTCTGGAATTTGTTCTAAGTGATATGCTGCTATTTTAATTCTGAAGTGTGTTACTATCCTGACAACATGTGTTGATAAGTACAGTACACCCTTATAAGGGGATAAAGGGAACCCTGCTCTGGGTCCCACACATAGAGTCTCATTTTGGTCATGTACCTCTGGTCCTGCATTTCTAGATTCACCTCTCTGTTCGCTTTCTTCATTGACCACAAACTGGGGATGACAGATCTGGAATTCCATGCTCAAATTCCCTGTTGAAGGTCTGCGAAGATCTGTTCTTCTATGTTTATATATCTGGGTCTGAGAGGTAGACACTGGGTCACTGTCTGTAGGTAATGTGGACTGAATTTACAGGTATGAACTAGGTAAGGCAAACCTGCCTGAGGCACAGTACAGTGTGAAATACATCTGGAATTCAAAAGAGAAGGGTTTCATGGGACCAGCAGTTGGCTTAGTAATGGCTATGTTGCTGGACTCCCATGTAGTCGACTGTGGTTCAAGTCCTGGACCCAGTGGCTTAAACTCATGCCAGGTGCATGTGTGTGCATGCCCAAGATCCCGAGAGGAGAATAGAGGAGAAGGGACTGCGGCGTGGCCATTCCCCCGGGGGGGGGGGGGATTTCTCGCTTTCTGTCTCTCTGTCCCTCTCTGTCTTTCTGGCAAGTGCACACGCTCTATAGCAAGAAACTCAAAAAAAAAAAAAAAAAAAAAAAAGGGTTTCAGACTGAGCCAGAGCCAACTTTCTTCCCTGGATCTCTATGTGCTATAATGGAATTCCAAGGGTCTGAAAATTAGAACTTCATTTTTGAGACAGTTATGTAGATATCAAGGTTGGAAGACAAAACATGTTTTTTTAGCCATCTTTGTGTTTAACTTGTAAATATCATAGAGTATGTGGGCATCCATTCGTACTTTAGACCATCCATGTCAATTATTACAAGAGTGAAGGAATTTGTTACTTGAGTAAAAGTTTAGAGTAGTTGACCACTATGTCCCCTGCCAATGCTGTGATTCTTCATGTGGTAAATAGACGCGGAAGAATATGGTCAGACCCTCTCCAGAGAGCTTAAGAAAAACAAAGAGAAACAACCTCAAGCCACTGGGGCAAGGATGGTTTGACCATAGTCCAAGTTTCCTTTTGGTTAAGTCTTCTACTTGGACACTAATCTTCTTCAAAGTTTGATGACCACTAAAGCCTGCAGGACATTTTATACCATGCCAGATGTGGTTTTAAATGAGATCTTGCCAACCTTACTTGGTTTTCAATTCAATAATTTACTCTCATGTTGAAAACTAAACTCTCAGATTCCATTTATGTTTGTTTGTCTTTGGAGTAAACAGAAAAAATAAAATCAGGATGAGCAATTACATGAGAGCTGATATTTTCTGAAGGAAAAGCAACTTTGGGGTAAAAAAATAGTGGGTTTGTTTCCTGACAAGGAGTGTATCCAAAGAGAATGTACCAATGATTTCTAGGCTACTCACTTTAGTTTTTTTGGCATTTAAATCAGCTTCTCAAAATTCTCTATTGTATAAATTATCCCAAAAAGAAACAGAAAAAGGAAAACTTAGAACTTAAAATGAGGCTCTCTGGAACACAGTGTCCTCCAGGTGGGAAACAATCAGTGTAGTAGGATATCCCTGACTCTGCCGTGCATTAGAGCTACAGTTATGTTTTCCACCTCAGATGATTAGATATGAGAGAGACTAAGTGGAATTGAATTCAGAAGAATATCTACCCTAGTTTTTATGAATTCTCCCGAAACAAACAATATGTGACATAGAGAAAATATGGCACTAGTGGTCCAGTCAGACTCTTAGCTTAGAGAATGAAAGCAGGTCTAGATCATTTGGGGAAAAGTCAATCCTATAATTTTTGACCATTGGGGTTAAGTAAGAGACTTGAAAGTAATCCTATTGGATTAACTGAGCTCAGTATTAATAGCCCATGATAGAAGAGAAGGTCAAGAAAGTATCAAAAGAAAACATTTTGTGAACATATTTGAACTGACTACATAAAGTAGATTGTACCACTTATTAATATATAGCCTTTAAGAGAATCCAACTCTTCTGGTCTCAAACAAAGGTCATCATATCTCTCTTTCCAAGGTCATGGTTTTTCTCGCTAATAATTTACTAAATAAACACACACACACACACACACACAAAGTGATTTTATATTTCAAGCAAGACTGGCTTCTTAAAACCCATTTCTGTGAGTCAGTTTTATGTTTCATAGGAACTACATCTTTATATAAAGGCTTTTTCACAACCAATTAACATCAGAGATGAGCATTACTATATTAAAATGATAATAAAAATAAGGCACTATAACTCCTGGAAGCAGAAATAAAAACCAAATGGTCTGCAAAATTTAGCTTGTCTTGTACTTAGTAACTTAAATAATATATTACCAGCCTATATTCTCCCCCAAGAGACACATTAGTAGTAAACAAAATTCATTCTGTTTCATACTCATTCTGAATCAATGCTTACAACTCAGTCAGTTAACCAGTATAATTATTATTGTTTCTTTAAAATCTGAGAAGCCATGGTCCCAGCAGTCCAAATATTCTGAACCTATTTTCTTTTTCTTTTTTTTTTTGAATTGTCAGAAGGTACATGGGCTTGTCAAAGAGAGACAAAGAGACAGAGAGAAAGAGAGAGAAAGAAAGCACTCCCCAATGGGGTGTGGTCATGCTGCAGTTCCTTCTCTCCATTCTCCTCCCTGTCTGGTTTTTGGGCACATACAAGCATGTTTTTCAAGCTGCTGGGGCTGGAATTTGAATTGTGGTTTGCCATGTGGGATATGGATCCTTTCAACCATTGGGCTACAGGGCTAGATCTAAGTCTATTTTCATATGTCAGCCTATCTCCATGGACCTGGGGAACCATGGTTCTAAGTACAATTGTCTATGAGAAAAGAGTTTGGGAAAGTATAATGGAAATGCTAGGAAATAGGGAAAG
>NW_006159942.1:1562827-1586955 GCF_000334495.1 Tupaia belangeri chinensis
AGAGAATTAATTGTGGTACATGATCCTAATTGTTCTTTAGCCTTAGTTTGAAGAGTAAAGAATTAAAATATGAGGAATATAAAAGGTTTAAATGTGACATCCTCAGAAAGAGATCTGTCTAATAATTCCCTTCTATTATTAAAAATGATGAAGAACAGCAGCTGTGCTAATTCCTCCTCCCCCACCCCTGCCATACACAGTCCTATAAGGCAGCTGGTATGGAATCTCATTCACATCTTATATCCAAGAAATGTGAAATAAACTGGTCCTGAGGGGAGGAAAAAAAACATAAGTCATCAATCTATAGAATTTAGCATTATGGGGGATAGTAAGACAAGTTGTTTTCTTTTTTTTTTTTTTAAGTTTAGTTTATTTCTAGAGAGAGTCATCCTTGAGAGAGTCTCTACCTACGATCCTCTGTACAGTTTCCCAGCCAACCAGGATGATGGGCATCTGGGAGGACACTGGTATGTTAAGGTCAACCCAAGATCTGAACCTGGGCCTCCCATATGGCTCCAATATCATGATTCAGTTTGCCAGTGCCTTGCTGCCATGGCTGAGGTAGAAAATTTATTTTCTAATTTTATTCTAAGACCTGCTTAACCTAATCATAGTGCTTTTAATCTACTAAACAGTTTTCCCCAAGCTTCAATGATTTATTTGCAACCTTTGTGAATTTTTTCATGTCCTATATTAGCTGGATTAGTATTTTTAAGTTAGCTCACTTTTTAAAATGTAAATGAGCAAAAGAAAACTTTATGTCTCTACTATAAAGTAAATAGAAGAAAATAACAGAAATAATTATACAGAAAGTCACAATTAATTCCATTCTAGTACAATACTATTACACAAGAAAGTTGTAGCCTAAAACCTACTTTCTCTCTCTCTCTCTCTTTTATTTATTTTTTTGGGTAGGTTTTTTGCTATAAGGCGTGTGCACTCTCCAGAAAGAGAGAGACAGACAGAAAGTGAGAAATTGCCCCCCAGGGGGAATGGCCACACCGCAATCCCTTCTCCTCCTTTCTCCTCTTGAGATCTTGGGCACATACACACACAGGCGCCCAGCGTGAGTTTAAGCCACCAGGTCCGGGACTTGAACCATGGTTGACTACATGGGAGTCCAGCCACATAGCCATTACTGCTGGTCCTGTAACCTACTTTCTCTTTATAAAAAAAAGAAAGAACCAGCTTTGTGGCTAGTGGTTAAGAGAACCCAGATCCCACATGGCTGACCAAAGTTGAAACCCTGGTCCTGGCAGCTTGAAAAAGACACCAAGCATGCATGCATGTGTGCCCAAAATCCAGACAGGATAAAGAAATGGCGAAGGTATCACAGTGTGACCATGTCCCATTAGGGGCTATTTTCTCCCCTTTTCTCTTATTCTCTGTCTCTCTCTAGTCAATACACATGCCCTCTGACAATTAAAAAAAACGAAATAGGGAACCAGCGGTTAGCGTAATGGCTATGTCGCTGGACTCCCACGTAGTCGACTGTGGTTTGCGTCCCGGACCCAGTGGCTTAAAACTCATGCCGGGCGCATGTGTGTGTGTGCCTGGGATCCCGAGAGGAGAATGGAGGAGAAGGGATTGCGGCGTGACCATCCCCCCTGGGGGGTGATTTCCCGCTTTCTGTCTCTATGTTTCTCTCTGTCTATCTGGCGAGCACATGTGCCCTATAGCAAAAAGACCTCTCCAAAAAAAATAAATAAATAAAAAATAAAAGAGAGATTAGGAAATATTAGTGAGGTGTTAGAAGACACAGTGGCACCTCTCTGAGACTTACTCCTTGATGTAATCAGAAAGATACAAAGAGAATTAAAAAGGTCTTCATTTTGTGATTCATTATTACTTAATATCACATGAGTATACCATTTATTATATAATCATCTCTCCCACTGTCAACATCAAGTATCGCATCCTTTGAGAACCATTGGTGTGAGCCTAGTACTTATTAACTTGGAGCATTAGTTATTTAATCTGTGAGCTCATCACAAATTACAGTAGTTAGTGTTAGCTAGGTGCCAATTTCTGTGCTAAGTTTTTAAAAGTGCAAAACAAGTTAAAAGTTGATTCTGTATGGGGTATTTTTAGAGAAGAGGTACATATCATCTAATGGAGCTTGAAAGGTGATGAAAGCAAAGTCCTGCCCTGCAAGGCCCAGGAACCTCTTTCTGCCCACAGAAATACTGTCTCCTGGCTTAGGGCCAGGGTTCTCAAACTTTATGTGCCCAAGAATTGTCTGCAGAGCTAGTTAAACTGAATTTCCAACTTCACTCCCAGAGTGAAGGGAAGGTCTGGAGCTAGGAACTTTGATTTGGAAGGCCTGGAGCTAGGAACTTCATCTTTCTTTTGTAAGAGGTGGAAGAGCAACACCCTGATTAACTCCAAACCTGGAAGAAGGAAAAAATAGGTTCCCATTTGGGAGCTGGTAGTAGAAGGATGTTGGATGGTGGGGATGGAGCTGGTGCTTCTCAATCCTTAAGCATCACCTTTTCTGTATTATTCATTTCGTATTCATGAGGACTATAGACTTTGGCTACATAGATTATAGACTCTTTTAAAAAATGTTATATTTACTTATTTTTTACACAAGCAAGAAGGAGAGAGAGAGAGAGAGAGAAAGAGAGAGAGAGGCAATGCCTCCAACTGAGTCTTGACAGTGCAGTCTACTTTGTAGCTTCAGCCAGCTCCAGACCATGGACAAGCTAGCCCAGCATAGTAAGGGAAGTCTCTGAATGTGAATGTGGAAGCTTCTATATGCTTCAGTCTGTTGGAGCAACAGTTTTACCACTTCCCCATCATCTGGCTCTAAGCATACATTTTCTCTTTATGTTCATTTCTTCCCCCTTTACTTTATATATGACTTAGCTGTACATGACTAAACCCAGGACACTAGTGGTTTTCAATCTCTGCTTCCTCTTGCTTCAATTTCATGTCATTTCCTTGACTTGAAAAGTTCTCAAACTCTTCCCTTTTTAGGTATAGGAACCAGTAGGTTAATCTCTTTCTAATATATGTTCGTGGGTTTTAGAAGTAGACCTATATAAGGATGATGTACCACCTTTGCCTCCCATAATTCCTTGGATAGGCATAAACACATGTTGGGTCAAATCTGTAATTCTTTTTAACATTTCGGCTACTGGTTCTGTCTTAAAGATTTTTTAAAGTCTTTGTTTTTCCATATCTATGCATCACTGATTTTTAAATTATCTCTTTGTTATACATAAATATATTTTAAGGAAAATAGCATTATTATAAATGAAAACGCAATTATCACCTGAGACAAATAGATCTTGTACACAATAAATATAATAAAAGTGAAGCAATGCTGTTTGCCCCAACTACATTATAAAATGACTGTGACCTGGAGGTCTGTTCCTGTTATGGGGGAGATTAATAACTGTTAGAGAGGTGATAAAGAGGGTCTAGCATTGAAATCCAGCTTTCTCATTGTTCTTAATAAGAACATGTACTTTCACTTTCTGTGAACCAGTGTTCTTTTGTGCAAAGTCCTTTGTCCTTTGAGACCCAAATCAGACCCATTCCATCTTTTGGAAAACATAGGTTTGGGTCCCTCCTTGCTGCTGGGCTTCAACTGGGTATGTCTGAAACAGACTTACATTCACTTCAGGCCTGCACATTGCCAGAGTCTAATTAAAATCTCCATTTAAGCAAATGTGGAATATTGAGCAGAGTAAACAGAATAAAAGGAAGCCCCTGAAATGGTTGAAGGCAATAGAACCACACATGTTGGGCTGTCTGGAACAGACCTTATTTTTTTTTTCAATTTAATGTTGTTATTATTATTGTTATTATTACTATTATTACTATTAGTACATTCAATCACTATACATCATTTGACCTGGAAAGAGAATTTACTCAACATGAAATACACCTCAGACCAGTTCAGTTGGGAATACTTTACACATTATCATCAACAGGTAATAAACCATTTCTGTGTCCCATAAATGTCTTGCCTCTCTATTTCCCCCCATTTCCTTCCCTATGCTCCTCCCCTCTCCCACCCACCTTCCACAGTGTCTCCAGTGTCCATAACTATTTTCACTGCTTTTATGTCTTCCAATCTTTCAGTCTCCACCACAGAGAGCAGACATTTGGTATATATTAAGTGGAGACATACAGTGTCTTTCTTTCATAACCTGACTTGCTTCACTTGGCAATAAATCTTCCATTTTCAACTACTTTCTATCAGATGCCAGGGTTTTGTTTTGAAGCAGATCTTGTTTAGCGCCCCCTTTCCCTCACCAGTGTCTCAGTTTTAATAATGAAGTTGAATGTTCACTCTATTTCAGTGGCTTAAATACCACACTCACAAAGAATCGTAGATGTCAGAATACATCTTAATTCAGTTTGAGAGCTGGCAGCAAAGAAGAGAATTTCCTAACCAGGTTGAGACCTTAAATATACTTTATAATTTTTCCAATTGGCTTTTAGTTACTAGCAATTTTTTACTCTCTCTTTTCACTTTCCTTTCATTTTGGCTGTTCTTCCAACATCTTTATATAATTTTCAATTTTAAATGTCGTTTACCATGCGATGTTTTGGACTTGCAATCATAGTACTGAAAAATATTAGGAAAAAATTATCATAAAAGCACAGAGTTTTATAGGTTTACATGAGCTTTAAGCCAGGAATTTTTTCCTCTATCAATTATTTTATGTTTGTTAAAAATTAATCAAGTACCAAAAGAAGAGGAAACCCAAATAAACTGGAAATCTCCTCTCCTTTCCCTCTTTTCCAAAATCTGTGGGCCTCCAAAATGCCAAAGACAACACTGCTCATTTATTTATTTATAAAATTTCTTTCTTTCTTTCATTAGAGAGAAAGGAAGATAAGCACTGTCCACTGAGTCCCAGTCTGCGGACACCCGTACAACATCGCGACAGGACCAAGGGTGTGCAGTCTCAGTACTTACAGGTTGGTCAGGGAACTTAATACGAAATCTTCAGTATAGATTCAACATCACTTGAGTAGCATGTTACTGCTGTGCCACCAAGTTGTCCCATGTGTTTATTTATTTATTTTTAAATTACTATTTATTTTGTTTTGGAAAGGTTTTTGCTACAGGGCACGTACGCTCGCCATAAAGACAGAGAGAGACAGAGAGAGACAGAGAGACAGAAAGCTAGAAATCACCTGCCAGAAGGGATGGCCACACTGCAATCCCTTCTCCTCCATTCTCCTTAGGATCTTGGGCACGCACACACACACACACGCCCAGCGTGAGTTTAAGTCACTGAGTCCAGGGCTCAAATCGGTCGACTACATGGGAGTTCAGCAACATAGCCATTATGCTAACTGCTGGTCCCCCATTAGTTCATTTTAATGAATGAAGAAAAAATTTTAAACATCATGTACAACATGCTGTTTTAAAATGTTATGCATACATTGTGGAATGTATGCAAAATCACCCCAAGTAACATGCATTATCTCTATTTATTTGTTTGTGGTGAAAACACAATCTCAAGGGTTTTCCAGCATATAATACGTGGTTGTTGACATCACCATGTTGTACAGTGAATCTCTTGAACTTGTTTCTCCTGACATTTTCTATCCTTTAACCAACATCTGCCTAACCTTGCACACTACTTTAAATACTTGAGTCAAAGTTTTCCTTCAGCAAGAGTGATTCCACTTCAGCATGCTGCAAACTATCATTATATGCTAAAGAACTCTGCTAGATTTGGAAGGTGATTGAAGACTTGGTTCCTCCTTTAGAGAAGCTACTACACAAGGCGGGAAGTGCTGCCAGTAAGAATCAGGAGCAGCACGATAAAGTTATTGAAGAAGTGGCCAGTCTTCGTGCTCTCTCCCCCAGCTTTGCCTTCCAGGCACATTCCCTCACTCCTGGATCATGCTATGAAGTCTGCCTGAAGGTTCTCCCCCTCCTGTGTCTCTCAGCTTTTGGAACAAGAGTTAAACATCAACAGAAAAAGTAGAAATTTAATTTGCTGACTCATTAACTTTCTCTGCAGAAAGTCAAAGGCAAGCAGTATTTTATGGAGCCCCAATCTGCATCCTTCTCTCAGGGACCCTTCTTCAGGAAGGCGCTTGGAACAGTGGGGTAAAATTAGGCAGCAAGAGATAGAGCTAAAATAATCCACACTGAGCAAATTGATCTGAAGCCCAAGGGCCTTCCAGAGCAGGAAGGGCCAGCTGGGGATGTTCTAATGAGGTCGTTATCCCTCCCTCCTTCTGATTCCCTCCAGAGCTGAGCAGTTCTGTCACCACACTTCAGATGACAAAAACATTCACTCTCCTGGCGCATCTACCAACTCATTGAATAAACAGGCTTTATTCCATAACATGGACAGCACAGGTTTAAGCTGTCCTCCTTCATTCTCTCACGGAGCACTGGCATCTGAGTTCACTGTGACTTTTCATAAACACACAGCTAGACAGCATTCCTCCCTTCAGGAAAGCTACCTTAAACTTCATTCATGACAACTGAAAAAAAAAAAGGTGATCACAGAAAGAATGTCCTAGATATGTTTTTATTTCTTTTTTCCTTTCTTCTCTTTTTTGTTTGTTTTTTGAGAGATTTTTGCTATAGAGCATATGCACTCACTGGAGAGACAGAGAGACAGAAAGTGAGAAACAGCCCCCAGGGAGAGTAGCCATGGCACAATCTCTCCTCCTCCATTCTCCTCTCGGGGATTTTGGCAGGCATGCACACGCATGCCCGGTGTGAGTTTGAAGCTGCCAGGTCTGGAATTCAACTACGAGGGAGTCCAGTGACATTACCATTACACTATCTGCTGGTCTCATGGATATAGTGTTTGTTTTTTTTTAAAAGTCATCTGGCTTGAGAAAATGTTAATGACCTTGGAAGTGGGACTGAAGATAAGAAACGACAGGGATACCTTGTGCTTTGTTTCGTTTTTGTCTCTTTTCAGAGTACTGGAATTCAGGTTCTGAGCTCTCACAAAGATAGGACTGGTGGCAGGGTCAGAAGAGTGAAAGGTGAAGGAAACTTCAACCATGTTCCCTCACCTGGGGGCATTGTTTTGAACATGTACACTGAAGGTGGAAAATCACCAGCCTCCACGTGATGCAGATTCCAAAAGCCAAACACTGCTGGACTGTATAACAGGCAGATGATCCAGTGTGCTCAGAGTGAGCAGAGGTGCTCGTGGTTAATGCTTCTGCGAACACTGCTGAACTGTATAACAGTGAGATGATCCAGTGTGCTCAGACTGAGCAGAGGTGCTCGTGGTTAATGCTTCTGCTGCAATTAGGTCAAGAAAGTAGGCCTAATATTATTCTTTGCTTAGATGAACCTTATAAATGGAGTTATAGAATCTGAAAAGCAGAAGCACTTTAGAGAGCCTCTAGATCTGTGTTTCAGAGAGCATGTGAGCATGTGTGTGCATACCCATGCATGTGTGTATTGGGAAGAATCTGTTGACTATCACTACCACGAGGGTGACAGAAATAATACAAAGTCCTGATCTTGCACAGAACAATTACATTCACAAGGGGGAGGCATGAGAGATCTATTGGTCAGAAAATCTACATCTCCCAACTTATTTTTTAAAAAAGATAATTGTTTCCATAAGTCTCCCACACACATACATACACACACACAGAACAGCCCCAACAGAGTCTCCATGATCCACTCCAAGCTTCAGCTAGCTCTCGAACATGGGCACACACTACCTGGCAAACTCAGGGAGATCTCTGGACCCAAACCTGGAACCATCCCATGGGGGTTGGCCCTGCAGAGTATTGGATTTTACAGCTGCACCACCATCTGGCATTCTCAACTACATCTTACCTGTGAGGGACTCCAAAATTCTCATAGAAAAATGGGATTAAAGAAGAGGTTTATTTTAGTAAAAAAATTTTTTTTGAAATACCATTTTGAGATACAATTTTGAGATAAAATTTTTTGATAATACACATTTTTTAATAAACTTTTAAAAACTATTTTTTATGTGCTCACTAGGGGGAGAAAGAGAAAGAAAAAAAGGAATTGAGAAAGCACCCCCCAGAAGGGATGGCCACACCACAATCCCTTCTCCTCTATTCTCTCTGGATTTTGGAGATGCACACATACACTGGCATGATTTTTCAAGCTACTGCACCTGGCACTTGAACTGGTCAGTCAACTGTGTAGGATCCAGCTACCTTAACCCCTATGACACCAGCTAGCCTTCCATTCACTTTTTGAATGCCCCCCCTCCATACACACACACACACACACACACACACACACACACATACACACACACTTTCTACTAAAGTTTGAGACTTACAAGAGTAATTCATTGTTTTCATTCACTGATGAGGAAATTAGGCTACTTCTACAACAAGGCTAATTGGTGGCAAAATACCAACAAGACCAGAGTTCTTCTAATCCCAGTGTGGCACATTTTCTGTATGATTTGATGAAGAGAACTATAGCAGTGATTACATCTTGTTTTGTGCAAATCCCAGGTCTTGAAATTTTCCTTAATAATGTGAAACTTCCAGTCTTGCAGGTACTTTGATTTTATCAGTAAAATGTTAAAGGGAATACATTCTTAGGAGAGGCTTTAAACTGGTGTGACCTGTTGCTTAAATCCCCTTAAGAAAAACCTTGATGACTCAGGATAAGACATCCTTTAGTTGAGTCTCTTTATACAGGGTCATGTTTGGCTCCACTCTGTTCCATGGTAACCACGAGGTAAAGCTGCTCTTAGATTCTCCTGTCCGATAACAAAGAGGATGTCGTCCTTGGAGGTTTCATGGGGTGCATACCTGAATCATCCAGTCAGGATGGAAGCTCTTTGAAATCATCTGTCTCTGTTCACACAGTTGTTTGGGTGAAGATGGAACTATACCTCTACACAGGTTGAACACATCTTCCAATCTCACTCCCCCTGTATATTTAAGGTTAAACAAGGTCCCAGAGTAGAGTCCAAATCCAATAAGGTTGATGGCCTTATTAAAATAAAAAGAGGGGTGGGAACCAGCAGTTAGCGTAATGGCTATGTCGCTGGACTCCCATGTAGTCGACCGCGGTTCGCGTCCTGGACCCGGTGGCTTAAAACTCACGCCAGGTGCGTGTGCGTGCGTGCCCAAGATCCTGAGAGGAGAATGGAGGAGAAGGGATTGCGGCGTGACCATCCCCCCTGGGGGGTGATTTCTCGCTTTCTGTCTCTCTGTCTTTCTCTGTCTGTCTGGTGAGTGCACATGCCCTATAATAAAAATCTCTCCAAAAAAAAAAAAGAAAAAGAAATTCAAACTGGACATGTGTGCGTGTGTGTGTGTGTGCCCAAGATCCTAGGAGAAGAATGGAAGAGAAAGGATTGAGGTGTTGCCATCGCCCCCCCCCCCCCCGGGGGTGATTTCTCACTTCCTCTCTCAAGGTCTCTGTTTCTCTTTCTCTCTCTGGTGAACGTATGGGTTGGAGGGGAGAAAAAGAAAGAAGAGAGAGAGAGAGCTCTTTATGTGCATTCATCAAGGAAAGGCCATGTGAGCACACAGTGAGCCAAGAAGAAAACCCTCCCAGACGCCGACCATGCTGACACCCTGATCTTGAACCTCCAGCTTCCAGAACCCTGAGAAACACATTTCTGTTGTTTAAGCCTCCCAGTCTATAGTATTTTGTTAACAGCAGCCTGGGCAGGCCAAGATAGTCACAAAGAGTAAGCCTAGTCTCAGAAATGCACGTGAGAACATGTAGAAGTATGGCCACACATAAGCCCCTTCCTGGAATGCACCCTTCCTATCTCCGATGTAGGTTAGTGTGTATGGCTTCTGTTTGAGAAGTCTTTCATTTCGCCTTTTAGCTTCAGCTACTTTCCAGTAGCTCCATGGCAGTGAAACAGTGGGCTTCTCAGCAAGGACATGATGTACTGAGTCCTGCTTTATTATATTCTTTTTTTTTTAAGCCTTCTAACAAAATTTTAGGTACATAATACCATATTATTAACTAACTATAGGCACATTGTTGTACAATAGATCTTATCGATCTTCCATAACTGAAACTTCATTATGTTCTTGAGGCAGTACCTGACCTTTTTCTGATCACATCATGACTATTGCCCTCAAGTCTCCACAAAGGACTAGACCAATGGCTTTCTTAAATTCTTTTTTTTTTTTTTTTTTTGGGGGTTTTTGCTATAGGGTGTGTGCACTCGACAGAGAGACAGAGAGATAGAAAGCAAGAAGTCACCCCCCAGGGGGGATGGCCACACCGCAATCCCTTCTCCTCCATTCTCCTCTTGGGATCTTGGGCATGCATGGACAGGCACCCGGCGTGAGTTTAAGCCACTGGGTCTGGGACTCGAACCGCAGTCGACTACATGGGAATCCAGTGATATAGTCATTATGCCAACTGCTGGTCCCTCAATGGCTTTCTTTTAAGGTAACTCTTACTTCAAATATATTGTGTTATTAACATACATTTCTTCCACCCTTGGCACCATAAGAAAGCAGACTTTTATATGACTACTAGACTTGCCAGGCCATGACTTTTCAGAGATATTTCAGGACCAAGATCTGATATGTAGATAAAGCTTTCGGGAGAGTCTAGCTCGGAATAGCAGTAGTGTACTGTTCTGTGATACTGGAGCCATACTGGTCAGCTTACAAGTTGACTCTACATGCCTGCACACATCCCATGATCCTGGCTCATTTGGAAGGCTGTGTGGAGGATTACAGTGTGAGACCCTATTGAGAGTAAATATTCCTCTCTCTCTCATGAAAGAAAAAACACTTAGAAAGAAAAGAAATGGAATTCATCTTAAGAAATAGCGATGGTCATGAGTATGTGGGTGTTTGTGGAGAAAAGAAGAGGACATCAGGTTTGTGTGTCTGGGAAGTAGCCCATTGCTAGACTACCAGTAGATTCTCCAGAATTACTGACATGCCACAAAACCACAGGCGTGGAGACAGCATTTTCATAAGAGAAGAGGTTGAGCACAGGGTCACTCAAAAGCAGAGGAAAAATATTTATTTTACTATTTAGGGTTGTTTTTCTTTCTTTAAGCAAACTCTCCTTCAATTCCATAGCAATAACTTTCTCTGGCCCCTCTGGTTTATGTGGATCTGTGGATGATTTTCCCAAGAAGCCATGACATCAAACAAAGGCTCCTGATCATTTCACTGGGTATTAATTAATGTCATGTTACGATTTGGCAATACAGTAGTAGACCAAGTAATAGATCAGTTAAAGAGTTCTGTCTGTATTATCTCTGTTAAGGATAATACTTTATTAATCTAACTATCTTTTGATTACAGCTGTGAGTTTCTTCTGGAAAATGTGAACTGAGCCATTGCATTTCTTGGGAAATGTAACTTAAATATACTGCTCAAAGACCAAATATGCAAATACACTTATGTGTATGTACTAATGGTTTTAACAGAGGTCTCAATCCTCATTTTAGGAGTTGTTTAGTGTGAGTAGTAGAGGTCAAAATTGGACCCAAGGTAAAGCATTTGTTCATTGCTACATTAGTCAAGAGAATTACAACCATTGACTCATAGTCTCTTGAATAGGGTTCACAAAGTGAACTTCACTTGTTTCACAAATTATATCTTTGAAGACTAGAAAGGGTAGGAGACTTGTCCAGGCCTCCCAAATTTTTAGTGCTTTTAAGTTAGAGGAAGAGTCCATGCAGGTTTGTTGTCTTCTTGAAGTTGTTACTCATAGATACTTACTACTTAAGAATGTGTGTATAAATACCGAGCTCTGACTGCAGACCAAAAAGAAAAGTTGCAGCATGGGATGTGGAGGTGGAGGACAATCCCTTCTTTCCAAGAAGAAAGAGTTAATGTCATTCACACAAAACCTTCATGCCTGACTTGCACAAACATCCAATGCTGTCTAGAAAAATGGGAAAAGTTCACCTATGATGGAAACTTTCATGGGGACAGGCAGGTTCTGTGGTTTGCCTCTGCCTCTCAGGAGTGGCAGACTCTCGAGATAGTTTAGGCTATAATTTCAGAACCATTTGCTAAAACTCAGGAAGCAAATAAAAAGTTGTTAATGCATTCACTCCCTCCACCCCAACAACGGCTATACGTTAGTATCGCAGTGGAAACTCTAAGATCCCCAGTGCCCAGGTACCGTCTCAGAGTGATGAGATCAGAATTTCTGGGCAAAGGCCCAGGCACTGGTCATTTTTAACACTCTCCAAGTAACTTTAATGTGCAGCCAACACTGAGAATTATTGAGGTAGACACAAATCAGGCAAAGAAAAAAATGTATAGTGTTCTTTCTACCAAGGACATAAAAGCAATGATCAGTTAACTTCATTTAGCAAATCATTCACCATGTAGCTGGCACTGTCTTTGAATCTGTGGGATTCATTCTTCTTTTAAGATTCACTTCTAAAAAAAAATTTAACTAAGCAGTACTTAAATTCTCATACTCAATTACCCACACATATTAACTTCGCTCCCTATATCTTTTGTTTCTGGATGTAATGGATGCTAAGTGTTTCCTGTCAAAAATGACTATTGGAACCAGCAAATAGTGTAATGGTTATGTTGCTAGTTTCCATGTAGTAGACTGTGGTTCGAACTCCAGACCTAGTGGCTTGAAACTCCAGCTGGGCATGTGAGCACGTGTGCCCAAGATCCGGAGAAGAGAATGAAGGAAATCAGCCTAGGGGGTGATTTCTCACTTTCTGTCTCTCTGTCTCTGTCCCTCCTGTGAGCACATGTGCTCTATAGCAAAAATCTCTCTTAAAAAAATTATTATCATTTACTAAAGTCCTAATGTTTGCCCAGCCTGTGTTGTAGACTGTGCACACTTAATTTACTCGAACGACAGAATTATGCAGCAGATATTATCGTCTCCGTTTTATGTACAGAGAACTGAGCTTCGGAGAAGTTGAGGTAGTTGCCTAGACTGCACAGCTAGAGAGAGCAGTAACGCTATGACTTGTCATGTGGTTTCCTACTCTGGCACATGTACCCTGACAATGGCGTGATATACTGGCTAAATTCAGAATCAGCAAGTGTCTTTTCCTGGATTTGCTACTCTCATGTGATCTCAGACCATCATTCTGGACTCGAGTGTCTTTATCTTAAGAAAAGAAAAAAAAAAGAGAGAGAGAAAAGGAAAAATGAAAGGTCGAAGAATCACAACAACAACAAGCCCGTAACAGAGGACTACACTTTGCTGTATATAAGATTCTATTTACACGAAATTTCTAGAAAAGGCAGAACTATAGAAACAGAGTGTGGTTTAGTGGTTGCCTGGCCCTAGGGTGGGAGAAAGAACTGACTGCCAAAGAGGCATGTGGGAACTTTTTGGAGTGCTGGGCATGCCGTCAGCTGGATTGTGGTGATGGTTGCTTAACTGTATACACTTACTCAAAGTCATGGAAGTATACATTTACAGTGGGAGACTTTTATGGTATGCAAATTATACCTCAATAAGACTCTTAACATGGCACTGAGACATGCACTACAAGATGACGGCTATAACAATTCTATAAACATTATTTGTGAAATTTTCACAATTGGTAAATTTAATTGCTGCATGTTCAGCCATTTGTGCGTGTGTGTGTGTGTGTGTGTAAGAATTAATTTATTTAACTGTATTTATTTATTTATTTTAATTTTACCAGAGAGGGACAGAAGTACAGCAAGAGAGAGAAAGCGAGAAAACAAGCCGCCAGGTCTGGGACTTGAATCACAGTTGGCCATGTGGGAGTCCAATACCCTTAACCACCATGCCACCTAAATCAATAGCGTTTTGATTTACCTTTGTATGCACTCAAGCATACAGTTGGTAACTCTTGGTGAAAGTATACATCTATGTAAACACCACCATAAACAGTATATAGAACATTTCTGCCATGGCCAAAAGTTTCCATGCATTCTTCCCAGTAGATCCCAACCCCATTTCTATCATCTCTGGACTGAGGCACTCCTGACTGACTTTCTGTGACTCTAGATTAGAGGTCCATGAAAATAGAAACAGACAAATACGTATTCTTTTGTGTCTGCCTTCTGTCACTAAGCATATTGTCTTTGAGATTCATACATGTTGTTGCCTTATCTGTGCTTTTACTCTTTTCGTAGCTGAGTAGTATTGCACCGTAGGGCTATATCACATCTTGGCTCTCGTTAATAAAACTGCTAGAAATATTTGTGTGCAAGTTTTTCATGAACTTATGTTTTGTTTCTCTTATGCGAATACCTATACCCAGAAGTAGATATGTTGGGAGATCTGATATGTGTATATTTAACTTGTTAAAAGATATGTCAAACTATTTCCAAAGTGGTTGTATCATTTACATTCTGGCCAGCAATGTATAAAGTTCTAGTTGTTCCACAACCTCTTCAACACTCAGTATTGTTCTATTTTTTACTGTTTATACTAGTAACCTTTGATTTCATCAAAATTTCTTATTGTTGTGTTTTATTTATATCAGCATCTCATTTAGCAATAGAATTTATTGCATAATTGTGAGATTTTTCTAAGATAATAAGATATATGGTGGGGGCCGACAGGTGGCATAGTGGTAAGGCACTGGACTCCCACGTGGCCAACTGTGGTGCAAGTGCTAGACCTAACAGCTTGAAAATGGAGTCAGGTGCAGGTGCGTGCTTGCCTAAAATCCCAGGAAGAGAACGGAGGAGAAGAGATGCCATCCCTCCTGGGGAGTGATTTTTCACTTTCCATCTCACTGTCTCTTTCAGTCTTTCTCCTCTCTGGTGAATGCACATGTCCTATGGCAAAAACCTTAAAAAAAAAAAAAAAGAGAGAGAGAAAGAGAAAAAGAAAAATGGCCTACTTTTTGGAAGTTCGTTGTGCCAATTAATTCATACTGTGTGTCACCGGGGTTATGTAAAAATTCAAGTAAACACTTAAATTTAGCAAAATTCTCCTATAAAATTTCACTCCTAACATGTGGGTTAGGAGCACTGGCCCTCACCCTCGTGCTCAAAAATACATATGTGACTTTTGACTCCCCAAAAGCCCATTGTAGCCCCAAGTCCAGTTGTCTTCCCTTCCACTGCAGCTCTGACCCAGTGGTCTCAGCCTCAGTCACAAGTAAGACAACTACTTCCTAAAAGTCGAGTTGTTGTCCTACTGCTGGAACTGCTTGTGGATCCTGAGACAGTGAGACAGCGTCAGAGGCAGCACCTACCCGTACCAGCAACCGGTCACCTTCAGAGAGAGATAAAGACAAGATCCCCAACCCTCCCCCCCACATTTTTTTAAAGAAAGATATTTGCAATAGGGTGTGTATGTTCACCAGAGAGAGAGAGAGAAAGAGAGAAATCACCACCTAGTGGGAATGGCCATGCCACAATCCCTTCTCCTTCATTCTCCCCCTGGGATTTTGTGCACACACACGTGCCCAGCATGACTTTCAAGCTGCCAGATCCAGGATTCAAACCATGGTCGACCATGTGGTCCAATGCCTCAACTTGTATATTTAACTTGCCACCCGCTGGCCCCCCCCCACCCACTTCTTAAGTCACTTTGGTAGTCTCCACAGCAATAGAAGATGATGACAAGGGCTACACCCACAATAAAAGGACTCCAGATGATGACTGAGCATCACCTAGGGCAACAGCAGAACAGAGAGAAGCCTGAGGGGCTGCAATGAGCACTCATGTGTGCACAACGCACACACGCAGTAAAGGAAGACAAAAGTCCATGTGTAAGTAAACTCATGCAGCTCAAACCTGTGTTTCCACAGCTAGTGTGCATGCGCTCAGATGCAAGTGACGCTAGTTACAATTTTAAGTGAGGAAATAGAGGCTGAATTGGGTGCAATATGGACATCCACACAAAGCAGAAATCAGCCATTCAGGGGACACAGGACTGGTTTCTTTTTTCTTTGAGAGGTTTTTGCGATAGGGCGCGGTGCGCTCGCCAGACAGACAGAGAGAGACAGAGAGACAGAGAGCGAGAAATCACCCCCCAGGGGGGATGGCCATACTGCAATCCCTTCTCCTCCATTCTCCTCTCGGGATCTTGGGCACGCACGCACACACACACGGCGTGAGTTTAAGCCACCGGGTCGGAGACTCGAACCACGGTTGACTACTTGGGAGTCCAGCGACATAGTCATTACGCTAACTGCTGGTCCCGATAGGACTGGTTTCTGAGAGGTGTGCCCTGTTGTCTGTGTGTCTGTGCTGCAGTTGCAGCAGTCTCTCATCCTGTCTTCTGAGTGGGGAACAACACAGCAGTAGCTGGAACCACCATCATCACGTAAATTCTTGCATCCCAAGCTTCTTTATTTCTGACTGACTGAGTTGGCCATTGGTGACTAAACAGGAGATTTAAAAAATTGTCAAAACGTGGCCAACACTTTTCTAACTCGAAGACTTCTGAGGTGACAGGAAGAGTCTGTTGTGAAATAGAATGTAATCATGTCTTCTTCCACAGGCTTTAAAAACTATCTCCTCGCAAATTCTTTGAACAATTTTATAATACATTATCATGCCTTCTCAGTGGGGTCAGTGTCAGCCCCAGCATGGTAAAACTTGATTTGTGGAGAGAGTGCAACAAATTTTTATTCTTCTTATAGATAAAGCATAGGTACACATAAACAGATGGGATAGTGCTATTAGATTTCATGGAAGAGAGGGTGATCACACAAAGTGTCTAAGAAAGGGGGCTGGCTGCAGTGGTGCCATGGTAATGCCATGCTCTCCGGCACTGAGCCCCTGGGAATGCACCGCCTTGGGCATATCTGTGATCCTGTCTGACTGAGCTGATGGATCCCGGCCTGGGAACCCTGTTAGGCTTGCCTCTCTCAGAATAAATAAATAAACTTTAAAACAATATCTAAAAAGGCTCTTTAGGGGTATGAAAATGAACAAAATTTTTTGAAATTGGAAAAGAAGGAGGACAGGAAAAGTCATGTAAAGAGTTTAAAGGGACTAATCAAGTCAACTCTTCTCCATCAGTGACATGAATTCGAATTCGGTCAGGGATAAATTTCTCTGAATCTCTCACTGTCAAGATTCTGTTTGGCCAGAAATCAACTTCAGAACAGGAAGGAGGAAACCTGATTTGTGGAGAAATATTTGGAGATTAACTTCTCCATTTTTTTTTATCTCTTTTTAAAAACATTTGTAAAATATTCTTTATCTCCATTTTTTTTATAGATGAGGAAACTAAGGCTCAACGAGATGAACACTTTCAACTCCTACAACGAATACATGGCAGCGTTTCAGAATGTAATATAATGAAGTATGAGAACCTGCGTTTGTTTGATTTCAAAGTCTGTGATTTCTACCTGTCGTGTTGGAGCCTCTGACTGTGTTAGCTGAGATGGTTTTCCATTCAATTATCCTGAATTCATTAAAAGTGGACTCAAATGCCTGTGTTAGGAATTTATGCTCTTTCAGTTCAAATTCCAGGGATGACATGGGGGTAGGGGTGGGGCTGTTACTGAGATATCCTGGGTGTTTTTCAGGGGGTGGGGAGTGTGTGGTTCTGAGGAAAGCTCAACCAGACAGCAGATACAGACATCTAAGAGGTTTGGCTAGAACAGAACCCACTCAGGATTGCAGAGAACCCATGAGTCATAGCCTCACATTCCATTCCATATTGGTCAGTCAGGGAGAGGCACTCTGATCTTGACCAAAAGTCGGAAGAACCACATAAGTTCTGGCTCTTGCCGGGTCTCTCTGCTGCACACACAAAGGTGGCCCTTTTGTTCTCTGTGTGCCCCCACATTCCACTTTCGGATAGCATATGCAATCAAGGAATGGATGCCAATTGCAAGATGAGACCCCTGGCCATATAGACTGTGGGCATATAGAACACATTCCTACTTTTTTTGGTTTTGGACCTAGAGGAGTATAAAACTTTGTACAAAATCTTCTACACACACATAAAATTAAGTCCCTGACCTCTTTGGTACTATGAGATCTGCTTTATGTGATATTTTAGTTTTCTCTTTTCTTTTCCAGTGACAAGTTGCTATTTTCACTATGATTAATTTCTACTCTTTGGAGCACGACTTTCACCTTTAACTTTTCCCACCAGGACCAAAAAATACATCCATGTCACCCACCCCGATAGTCTACCTAAACTCTAGGCCAAAAAATTAAATGCAAACAAAATAGATTGAATCAAGCATTCCCTTGGTAAGGAAGGTGAGAGTATAATAACCAAGGGAGTTAGAAGGTAAAAATTTTAGTGTTATGGCCATTTCCTTCCCTTTAAAAGAGAGATAATGCACCATGCTTCCTCACACTGTTGCAACAAATGAACGCAGGTTAAAAATGAAAGAAACCTTAGAAAACTTTCATGTATTACCCACAGAGAAAACAAGCTATGATTATAGTTATTTTACTGTTAGTCTGATTAATAGGCCTAATATCTGTCCTGAAGGACAAATACCAAGCATTCCGCAAAAGGTTACAGGTCATCTTGGTCCATGCTAGCCTGGAAGTGAATTAGACTTGAGACAACAGGAAGTAAGTATTCTAAGGTCTCATGGAATACTGCAGAGTGCAATCGCGTGTTGCTTCTTATTTTGTTTTCTCAAAGAAGACCCAAGATACAGGGCTACCTGGTGGTGTCTAGGAAAACAGAGAGAAAAAAAGAAACCTCTAAGAAATTGCTTTCCCCTTGCTGTTTTCCTATACTACACCCCTTATAAACCAGTGCCTCGGGAGTCAGAGTGTAACTACCACTGGGTTTACACTCTGTGTGTGTGTGTGTGTGTGTGTGTAAGTACTAAGTACAGTGCTTTGCCGAGTCTTACCTGGTGGTGCTCTGCAAATTTCTGGACAGTTGATAAACAGATTGGAAAACAACATAGCTGGGAGCCAAAAGTTGGATGTTTGGCTCAGAGTCACACTTACCAGCAATTCAAATTTTAGCTAGTTACTTAAATCTCTTGGTCTATTTATTGTTTCGCATTTACAAAATTGAGATGCAATTCACATTCTATGAATTATTATTATTATTATATTGTTACTCTATTTTAAGTTTTCCTCAGTGGTTTTTAGCAAATCACTTTATTTTATTCCAGAATGTTTTCATCATGCTAAAAAAATCCCATACCCACTAGTCGTCACTCCCCCTTCTCTCTCCGTGCCGCTCCTATTGATCACTAATCTCCTTTTCTCTGTGGACTTTCTACTCTGGACATTTCACATAGAGAATCAAACACTCTGTGATCTTTTGTGTTTGGTTTTCTTCTCTTGGCATGACAGTTTCAAGGTTGGTACATGTTGTAACATATCAAAATTCATCCCTTTTTATGGTCAATATTATTCCACTGTGGTTTATTATTTAAACATTTATTCATTTAGTCATCCATTACTCATACACTCTTTACTGAACACCTATTGTTAATCAGCCTTGTTCTAGGCTTGTGGGATATATCAATTCATATTTATTACATAAATAATAAAGAGACATATTTTCAGTAATTAGTATGTAAGAATAAAAACAAGATTTTTCTATATGCTCCATTAATAAGAAATTTAGATGAAACGAACTGTTTATGAGTTTTTTTAAATTTTGAGAAACCCTTGTACTTACATGTAAGTCAAGAAGAGCTGATTATATCATTAGTCTTATTAAAAACATGCTTTTCTGCAAGACTTTGCCTTTTTTGTAATTTTTTAAAAATGACATTATAAACTTATCTATTTTCTATAATATGTATAAATGAAAAGAGATGAGCAGAATTCCTGACCTGCCCCATAGCTTATAATCCTGGATAGCTATTCAAGCAACTGATTCAAAGAGATTTTGTATGTTTCTTAACACAACTATGCAACTATACATAGAAAAATTTCAGAAATGCTAGCCTGCATACATTGTATAAGCATCGACAATTACTGTTTTGTCGTTGTTCTGAATCAAGATAGTGTAAGGAATGAGGAGAATTAAGTTCTTGTTTAGATCTGCCTCTAGTTACTTCTAGGAATTTAGGAAAGAAGGCCTGCTTCCTGGGCCTGAGAACTGTGTGGTAGCTGCATAGTACCCTGAGCTCGGAAAGGCCCCACTTGGTTTAATACTCTGCTGCACTTGTCTTGATATTGTTAATAAGTTTTGAACAAGGAGCCCTAAATTTCATTTTATACTAGGCCCTGTAAATTACGTAGCTGGTGCTGGACAACACACATTTGTTAAATGTCCACTCTATATAGGCCACTTAATTGGACCCTACAGCCTATGCTGTTCATTGAGTAATATTTCTTTATTTTTAAAAGCAGAAAGTTAGACTTAATATTATTGAAGATCCCTTCGAGGTCTAGAATCCCTAGTTCTAGGTCGTGCAGAATGTCCTATGAAGGCAGTGTAGTTTACCAGCTGATTTTTTTTTTCCAAATTCACTGCTATTATTATTTCTTTTTCTAAATCTTCCCTGATCCTTTCCTAGCTAAATTTGGTAAACTTCTCCTGTTCTCCCATACCCCCTCTATATTGTTATCAGAGCTTTTTTTAAACTGGGTTTTATAGACCAAAATGAGTTATCAGAGCTTTTTTTAAACTGGGCTTTATAAACCAAAATGAGTTTCTGTCTCACTCGCTGCATTTTGCACTTCTTAAAATGAATACTAAAACTGTACTGTAATCAACTTGTAACTTGAAAAATTCTTCTTAGAACAAGCAGGGTTAAAGATTTCCGTAGTAGGAATGTAAATTAAGATTTTCCAATGCATGATATTATTAAAAATGAGGAACGCTCAGGTGAATATGTAACCCAAAATGGAATCTCTGACATATAGAAACTAAAAACAAAGAATAGGAAAAGAAGTTAAGACATTTTCCTAAGTAACTTTGACTTAAAAGCACTATAGTTTTAAAGTGATGTATGCATAATGGTATGGGAGTCTAATAGAGAAAAAAATAATACCTGTCCACAATTTCAAAAAATAATCAAAAGACACAGAAGATGTAAAATGAAAAGCAAAAGTTTTTCTCATCTCAACCGTAGTCTCATTTCTCAGAGATATACCCCACTATCCTTCCAGAAATGCTTTGTCAATAGCGTAAATGGGATCATCCAAATATTCATGGAAAACGTGTACTATTAAAAAACTATGCAAGAATTTCGACATTTTGTTGCACCAAAATAAGCTCATACTTTAATTTTATATTTATACAAATGTTTTGAGGTCCCCTTGTATTTATATAATCTTGCTTTTATACAAATAGAATGCTGTTTATACATAGTGCTGTTCTTCTGCCTTTCATTTTGCCGTATGTCTAAAACTTTCTCCCATATTGGGAGCATATTCATTCATTTTCAGCACAGATAATATTCTGTTACATGGGTTGTTTGAGGTCCCCTTGTATTTATATAATCTTGCTTTTATACAAATAGAATGCTGTTTATACATAGTGCTGTTCTGCCTTTCATTTTGTCGTATGTCTAAAACTTTCTCCCATATTGGGAGCATATTCATTCATTTTCAGCACAGATAATATTCTGTTACATGGGTTGAACACAGTTAACTAAACAAGTCCCTTCTGATGCATATTTTTATTGTTTCCAACGTTGGGAAATTATATGAAAACATGATAAATATCTTAAAATAAGACTGTATTCACAGGATGAATTCCTAGCAGTGAAAAGTGTTGGAAGTCTCTTTGAATTTAAGGAAAAACTAATTCAGCTCCCAATTTAATGATTTTAAGACAATTTCATGTTTAATTGTTTATTCTTGACTCCCATTTGCTTTTAATTTTTTTTTACAACTGGCATGATTTTTTAGTTGTTCTTAAATTTCAAAGAACAATTTATAGAAAATCAGTCTGTACCTTTAAAGACCAATTGAAGCTTTCTGCTTTACCAGTATGAAGAAATAAAATAAGATCTAAGGGGCCAGCAGGTGGCATGGCGGTTAAGGGCGCTGGACTCCCACGTGGCCAACTGTGGTTCAAGTCCTGGACCTGGCAGCTCACTTTCTGTCTCTCTCTCTGTTCCTCTTTGGGCAAATGAAAATAAATAAATAAATAAGTTAAATAAAATAATTCTTTTTTTAAAAAAATAAGATCTAAATTTATTCTCTAATACTTTTTTCCATTGGTAAATTCCGAGACTACTACGAACCTTCTATGCCTACAAGTCCTTTTCAAACTGTGCAGACACTATGGGGAATTTGAAGGTGAGCTGCTGGTTCTGCATTTCTCCCACTGTAATGAATGCAATAAATGACGGATTTCTCAAGACCTGCCTCCACAGGGCTCACCGTCCAGGTCCTCCTGAGGCCCAGGACACTCTCCTTTGCATGGCAGGATTTCAACAAATGTTTGAAAATTGATGGTTTGAAACTGAGAGATGGGAAGGTATACTATCAGGGAGGAAAACTGTAGATACTAGAGACAGTATAGGAGAAAGTGGGAAATGGGGATGGAGGGAGGGGATCAAGGAAAAAAACAGCCACACAAACAAAACATTTCACAGACACAAAAATCAAGATATCTGTTGATGATAATGTATATGATACTATCTTTAACTTGATTAATATGCACTGCATTTGTGCTGGGAAAAATCACATTGTACGGTGTAAAAAATTGTGTGAACTTAAAACATATTATGTAAATTAAAAAAAAATTTAAGGACCAGCGGTTAGAGTAATGGCTATGTTACTGGACTCCCATGTAGTCAACCACGATTCTAGTCCTGGACCTGGTGGCTTAAACTCACGCCGGACACGTGTGTGTGCATGCCCAAGATCTTGAGAGGAGAATGGAGGAGAAGGGATTGCGGCATGGCCATCCCACCTGGGGGGTGATTTCTCGCTTTGTCTCTCTGTCTCTCTCTGTCTTTCTGGCAAGCACATGTGTCCTATAGCAAAAACCTCTCCAAATAAATAAATAAATAAATAAAATAAGAAAAAAATATTTAAAAATTGATGATTTGTGTTGAGAACATCAAAAAAGCCAGATTCTAGAATTATTTAGATTAAAGAGAAGATAATATTTAGATAAATGTTTAGAGACTAGCAGACAGCATAATGGTTATGTTTCTAGACTCCCATGTAGTCAACTGTGGTTTTAGTCCTGGACCCAGCAGATTAAAACTCACACTAGGCACATATGCATGTGTGCCCAAAATCCCTAGAGGAGAATGGAGAAGAAGGGATTGTGGCATGGCCATCCTAACTGGGAGACAAGTTCTTGCTTTCTGTCTCTCAATCTCTCTGGTGAGCACATGCACTCTATAGCAAAAATCACTCTTAAAATTAAAATAAAATAAATACTTTTAAAATAAAATAAATACTTTAATAATTTCATTGCTGAGATGTGGATCAGGTAATTTTTTTTTTTTTTTTGAGAGGTTTTTGCTTACGGCGCGTGTGCTCACCAGAAAGACAGAGAGAGACAGAGAGACAGAAAGCGAGAAATCCCCCCCGGGGTGGATGGCCATGCTGCAATCCCTTCTCCTCCATTCTCCTCTTGGGATCTTGGGTATGCACACACACGTGCCCGGCGTAGGTTTTAAGCCACTGGGTCCAGGACTTGAACCACTGTCGACTTGAACCACGTGGGAGTCCAGCGACATTGCCATTACGCCAACTGCTGGTCCCAGGTAATTTTTTACTTTATCTAACTTGAGTATGGAAAATAGTTAGAAAAGTAAATGAAAACAAGCCTAGGCCATGCAAATAGTTTTCTGTATATAATTATTTAATTTTCAAATATTTTTATGTCTTATTTTCCTTGATATTTTTTACATTGATGACAATTAACTTCTTAAGCACATCTTGAAAAATTAGAAGTTTCAGATTTTGAAAGTTCCCTTCTAAAAAGAAATTCCCTTCTTTTCTTCTACTCTTTTTTCTTCTTTTTTTCTTCCTCCTTCTCCTCCTTCTTCCTTCTATTTTTTTCCTTCCTTTTCCTCTTTCCCCTTCTTCTCCTTCCTCCTCCTCTTTTCTTCTTCTTCCTTCCTTCTTTTTATTTTCTTCCTTTTCCTTTTCTTTTTAAATAGAAAATTTAGGAGTAAATTGTTAGGAATAAGATTTTAAAAGCTCTCTTTGTTTTCTTTTTTTTAAATTTAAATTTATTTATTTGCATTCATTCACTGTACATCATTACAGCATACAAAATGAGATTTTCCATCCAGGGTACACTGTATATTGTCTCAATCAAGCACATCAACAAACATGTTATTGTCAGCAAATAATTTTCCATTTCTTGTTTTCTGTATGTTTTGCTTTTT
>NW_006159942.1:1587976-1630620 GCF_000334495.1 Tupaia belangeri chinensis
TCTCTTGCCAATCTTAGTATCTTGTCTTTGTCTGTGGTTTTGGTCAATCTGGCTATAATGTGTCTTGGAGAAGATCTTCTTGGGTTGATTCTATTTGGGGTCCTTTGTATTTCTTGGGACTGGATCTTTGAATGCCTTTCTAGGTTTGGAAAGTTTTCTTGCAGGGCTCCCTTTGTTTTCTATTCTGCTACAATTATACAATCATAACTGAGTGGCTTTGGGCAAAACACTTCACTCCTCTGAGCCCTGATCCTGCCATCTGTGAAGTTGAGAGGATCTTGAATGTCTCTTCTAGCTCTAAAATGGTATGACTCCAAGGTGGGGGTGATGGTAGAGAATGGTTGTGGTTCTTTGTAAACATATTTGACAGATTTACAGAGATACACTAAGTGTCAAAAAAAAAAAAAAAACCCGCCATACATAGGATGGATTTAAAAAGACACAGATGTTAGCAAATATAGAACTAAGGCATTTTTGCCTTTGTCTCATAACAGACTGTCTTATGAAATCCTTACACATGGATTGAATTTCTTTCAAGTATGGCAGTCAACAATAATATAAAACAGAAATGCGGTGGCAATGGCTGAGCCTTTAGTTACCCGGAGCCTAAGAATAAGGAAAGGGTGGGGCTGTTTAATGATCCACAAACGCTGCTGTGTGTGTGTGTGTGTGTGTGTGTGTGTGTGTGTGTGTATCTGCCTAAATAGAACTGAAGCCTTTCAAAGTTCCCTGTCTTTCTTTTCCATTCATTAATGTTTTGAGTGTCTACTATTTGTTAGGCACTGATGGAATGTGGTCAGTGGTGAAGACAGTGAATAAATGATCACATCAACATGTAGATAATGACAAATTGTGGTTGTGCTCACAAGGACAATGTAGGGTATAATGAGAAATGAAAACAGGGCCAGTCATTAAGATTATGGATTTAGTCACCTCCAAAAAGTCCCCTTCAGGGATTGGGACTACTGAAGACCTTCTGCCCAGACTTTACCCTTCTGCTCCCCAGATCTAGCCAGGACAAGCCAATCTGCAGCCATCTCTATCTGCGTTCTGAGCGGTCCCATTTAGGGATTAGGACCACTGAAGATCCTCTGCCCAGACTTCACCTCCTCACCTCCAGATCTAGCCAGGAGCCAGGTTAGAACACCCCATTTATTCTCTCTGTCT
Organism: Tupaia belangeri chinensis; assembly: GCF_000334495.1. NCBI lineage: Eukaryota > Metazoa > Chordata > Mammalia > Scandentia > Tupaiidae > Tupaia > Tupaia belangeri. The sequence goes on from NW_006159942.1 coordinate 1,589,144, forward strand.
CTCTCCATCTCTCTCTCTCTCTCTATTTTTATTTATTTATTTTTTTACATTTTAAACTTCTTAGCTCTCTGCTGCTCTTTTGTCTTGCTAACTCTTACTTTTCCCCGTCCCCCATAGGACAAACAAATCAGCAGCTATCTCTATCTGAGTTCTGAGCAGCCCCATTCACGTGGTAGAGTTTTCATTTTTTGCTTAAACATATTTTTTTAATTGTTTTTGCCTTCTCTCTCTCTTTTTCTCCTCTCTCTCTCTCTTTCTCTCTCTCCTTTTCTCTCCCTCTTTCTCTCTCCTCTTTTTCCCTTTTCATTTTCCCTTTCCCTTTCTCACTTTTAGCCAAATAACTGAATACTTTTAGGATCAGATTAATTCTCAATTTCCATTGGATCAGCTGCACGAAGGGAAAAAAATGGTACTGTTTAGAGACTGCAGGTCACCTCCTCCTGCATGCCTCTCAGTGCTCAGATTTAACTCCAAACACTAGGGAAAAACGTTTAATCCATCAGATGACCAGAAACCACCACAGAGGCATAAAAAATGCGAGGAACTAAGAAAATATCTCTCTTCTAAAGGAAAAGAACAACTCCTCTTCCTCTACAGACAATACAAGGGAACTCAAGGCAATGTCAGATAAAGAATTTAAAATATTCATAGTGACAAAGCTAACAGACACACAAGAGAAGACAGACAATGAACTCCAGAAAGTGCAGGAGAAAAGAGACAAATGAGTTTTAGGAGATGATGAAGTTTTGCATGATCTGAAAGAGGAGATAAACCTCATAAAAAGGAATCAAACAGAATTGCTAGAGATGAAGGCTGTAATACAGGAAATCAAAACCTTCCAGATTTGTTTGTTTTTAAAATCTCTCTGGCTGCTTGGTGGAGAGCCCATCAGAAGTGAGCAAGTGTGTTTCGGGGAGATTATTACAGGGATATTATGATAGCCCACGTAAGGATGGTGGTAGATTAAGCCAGGTGACCGCATAGGAGCTGGGGAGAAATGGACAGGTTTCTGACATAATTTCAGAGTAGAATCAACAAGATAATATCTGGGCACCTTGGTAATTTGGTTTGTTTTTAGTTTACTTTGTTTCCACTACTCTGGAAGTAGAGTACACATGGAAAGGCATTTTTCTACTTTTCCCTTCCCCTTAAGAAAACAGGCCTTTCCTTGAGAAAGGTAGGCAAACTAAGTCACTCTCAGCATCCAAAAGGGTGGTGAACTTTAAACGCTGGAGCAGGCAGTGGGTTGGGAGGGTGGAATTCCCTACAGGTTGAAGGTGTGTGGAAGCAGTGTGGTTTTATTGAATGCTTGTTTATTTTCAAATGCATATGGTAGGGACTTATTTCTGCAACCGTGTAACTCACTGGGTATGGCCAGCTAGTGGAAGGAAATCCCACTGTGGAGGCCTGTTTGGATACACTTGACAAAAGATCTCCATCTCCAGCTTACGGCAGGGAGAATAAAGACAATAGAGGCAACCATAGTCAAATGGACCACAGGGCTTGGATAATGTGCACTTTGGTGATGAACTGAATTTTCTAGCTAGGGGTTTTCCTCTTCTCAGTCATTTCCACTCCCACATCATCTTAGGAAAGAAAAGCACTCTTAAACATTACCAAGATACAATTTCTAAGACTGAAGGACACAGCTTATTTATCTGGGTTTAAAATATAAAGAAATAGAACTATATCTCAGGGTGGAGGAGGATCTCTATTTTATATACCCAATGCATAAGGCACCTTAAACAAACACCAAAGATCATTTGTACCATTTGTGATGATAGTGATGGAAAACTGGTAGTTTTTAGAATAGCACATGACACAAAATTTGAGAAAATGTTACTGGAAAGAGGGTTATGGCTGCAGTAAGCTTGGAAACAGCTGGAGAGCACGTGGCCCTCCTCCACATCTGGGAGCTATCAAAGGCAATGGTGGCAGACACATTCCAGATGGTCCAACCTCTCAGCCAAATGCTGTAGCCCCTGCTTCTCATTCAATTTTCCAATGCCAAACTTAAGTGGGTAGGCCTTGGGCAAAAGTGAGAGTAATTAAGGTTGACCAAATACTTTGCCATTCATGGATCAGGGACAGAGGTTCCAGAGCACAGGTGTATGTCACAGCCCTGGTGGAGCCAATGGGATCATTTAGCTTTATAGATAATTTAGGATATAGTGAAATAGCTACTCTTATATGTTATGGTGGGACTATAAATTGCTCAACCTTTCTGAAAGGCAGGTCTAGCGATGTCAATAAATAATCTTCAAATGCTCACATCCTTCCTTTTCCTCATTGGGTTTCTAATGCATAGAAATAATGATGCATTAATCATACTCTTGGTTCAATATACACACATGGCCTGCATTTATTTTCATTTGCTTGCTTATTTGTGCTAAATCCTTACACTGTACCACCTAACAAAAAATGCTCAGATCTTGATAATAACTGACACTTAACTTCTCTGCATTTCATCTCTCTGCCTCTCTCCCAGCGGAGATCATCTGAATCTCACGTTCATTACCCTGTGCTTTCCCTTTTGTGTGAAAGAAAAAATATATATGACTAACAAAATATGAAATAATAGCTAGAATCAATAGCGATCAGGAAATGTAAGTCATGATTATAATAAAATGGCATTTTATAACCATTTCACTGATAAACTATGAGAAAGTCCAACAATCCCAATGGCCAGAGAGGTTATAGATCCACAGCATCCCTTACACACTATGAGGATCTCTGAGTTGGTGTAACAACTTTGGGAAACAGTTCTGCATTATTCCTTCTTTTAAAAAAGAATTATTTTATTTATCTATTTATTTCAATTTGACCAGAGAGGGAAAGAGAGAAAGACAGAGACAGAGAGAGAGAGAGAAAGCGAGAAAATAAGCAGCCAGGTCCGGGACTCAAACCACAGTTGGCCATGTGGGTATCCAGCACCCTTAACCACCATGCCACCTGCTGGTCCCTCTGCATTATTCCTTAAAAAGAAACATCTGTCTACCCCATGAGCAGTAGCGTCATGCCTAAATAAGACACTTTTGAAAATAAAGATGGGGCACTAACAGGATCAGCCCTTGAATCAGCACTGTTAACTTGGGAAATCTGAGCCATGTCATAGTTTGTTTAAGACCCAGCAAGTTCACTCCCAGGAGACAAACCGTTGTATCTACTCAACACAATTGTACAGGAATATTCACGGTAGCTTTGTTCACATGACCAAAATCCTGCACAATCTTTCACCCAGCAAACGCAATATCTAGAAATTTATTGCATGGAAAGGGTATCAGATAAGAACAAACATTTGCTTCAATGTTAGTCATCAAACTATTTTTTAAAAAGAATTACTTTATTTATTTATTTTAGTTTGGTCATAGAGAGACAGAGTGAGAGAGGGAGAGAGGAAGAGAGAGAGAGAGAGAGCTAGCCTCCAGGTCCAGGACTTGAACCACAGTTGACCATGTGGGAGTCCAGTGCCCTTAACCACCATACCACCTGCTGGCTCTCAAACTATTTTTGTAATACTAAAAATATAAAAACTATCTAAATATTGACTATTCAAGTTGGCTAACGTGTTGTGGTACATTCATAAAATATATTATAAGCCAGATAAGATAATATTATCAAAAAATATTTGTGGGGTATGTTTATAATATGTAAGGGAAAAGTCAATTACAAATCGTATGTTCACCATGACACCATTTTTGTAAAATTAGCACATACATTAAAAAGAGACTGGGAGGATATACTTTATAGCATTGATAATAGACATTGGAGGCCAAGTTGCTGTGGCAAGAGTGGTAAGGCACCACTTTGTGAAGGCCGAGGTTGCATAAGAGGCCCAGGTTTGGTTCCCAGTCCAACCTAAATAGGAGCAGTGGCGTGCATCTGTGATTCTATTTGCCTGAGAGACTGGGACACAGGTCGCAGTGGTGAGATCTTGTCAAGAGTGCTTATGTCTCTTTCTTTCTCCTGTTCTCTCGTTGTTTCTTTCTCATAAAAATAGTATCTTTCTTTTTTATGAATATTGATGAATTTCTGGGAAATATTTAATTTTTAATTTTTTATATTATTATATTTCCATACAATAATCACACTTCTTTTTTTTTTTTTCTTTTACAAGTAAGAAGCAAACCCAGAAAAAAATAAAACCTATCATACCAGACCACTAATGGAGCTGGAGGCTGTTCTGTTTTTGTTACCCTCATTATATATCATTTTAAGCTCAGAGTATCCTGAATAGACAGCATTCCTTACACTATTCTCAACTCACCATACACAAGTTTCTTTCGCATATGTGAGAGAACCAACTCTCCATTGTTCAAAGCACCGTGCTTCGTTGTCCATAAGTTGGTTCACTGTCATCATTTGGCTCCTAAACAGCAATCACTCAGCAAGCTACTGACAGAGACCTAATGCTTCAAGTGCCGTGAAGAGAGTGTGAAGAGACCACTAATTATGTGGATGAGAACTCTGGATGGCAAACACTAAACTCCTCAAGAGCTTGGAGCTTGGTTCCTTATCAGAGGAGAGAGGTTTCCTTGAGTTTGAGCAAACTGCTTTAGTGGTCAGAGGAGACACGAGGTTACCTAGGGTCGAAAGTTGGCAGAGTGAACCCCATGTTGCTACCTAGTTCTCATAACATCAGCCGGTCTCTCTTGGTCAGTATCTAAATTATACATAATGGACATAACGTCTATTAGCTCAGTTAATTCCTTTTCTTTTTCTTTTTTATTTTTTTTTCCCTATAGGATGCATGTGCTTGCTGGAGAGAGACAGAGAGAGGGAAATTGAGAAATCACTCTCTGGGGCAGCAGGGGATGATCCTGCCATAACCCTTTCTCTTCTATTCTCTTGGAATTTCGGTCACACATACACATGTGCCGAGTGTGATTTTCAAGCCGCTGGATCTGAGGCCAACTGCAGTCAACCATGTGGGAGTCATTGCCTTAACCAGTATGCCACATAGTGGCCCTTCATGTAATTCTTAACCCTACAAGGTAACTTGTTACCATTATCATTTTACAGATGGGAAAAGTGTATCTCAGAAAAGTGAAATAACTTTTCTGAGTCCACAAAATTAGTAAAAACTCTGAACTTGGGAACCAGCAGTTAACGTAATGGCTATGGCGCTGGACTCCCACGGTTTGCGTCCTGGACCCGGTGGCTTAGAACTCACGCCGGGTGTGTGTGCGTGCGTGCCCAAGATCCCGAGAGGAGAATGGAGGAGAAGTGATTACAGCATGACGATCCCCCCTGGGGGGTGATTTCTCGCTTTCTATCTCTGTCTCTCTCTGTCTGTCTGGCGAATGCATGTGCCCTATAGCGAAAACCTCTCCAAAAAAAAAAAACACCTATAAACTTAGGCCCCTCTGGATCCAAAATTTGTGTTCTCATTTACTATAATACATGGCTTTCCAGGTATATTTGTCTGAGCTCTGTACTCTTTCTTCTCTTCTTTTCCTTTTATTCAAATGGAGAATGTACTTAGAGCAAAGCTATTGTGTCCTTGTAGCCTCCAAAATAATCCAGACAGGAAGATATCTGGCAATTGGGTAGTCAGCTGAGTGGTGCTTCTTTAACTGTTGGTTGAACAAATGACTACCTGCTTCCCGCGGAGAGCATATCATTACACCTTTTAAGAAAGCAAGCTGATAAGGAGTTCTACTGAAGTCTACAGTCTTCTCCAAAGGAACTCTTAATCTGATGTCAGGAACTTTGAGCTATAGGCAAAATGTGTTCCTGGCAGAACTTTCTTTGAGCAGAAGTGAGGAGCATTGATTTATCCGTTGTCTTATTCAAACATCTGAAATGATAACTGAGAAAAATAAAACTCAGCCTCACTTATCCTCTGAAGGGATTTGATATGTGAAACTTGTCTTCCTTTCTCACCAATTTAACTTTAATCAGAGGAAGAACTTAACCTAGTTCTCATAGTATCAGTTCTCTGTACACAATCTTTTCATGCTTTCCCTCTGCCAACAGAGGAAGAAAATAGAGCTATTCCTTTATTGAGCCTCTATTGTAGACCTTTGGGTGCTTCTCCATAAGTTATCCTTTCAGACTTTACAAGAGAGGTAGTGGGTTTAGCTATTCCAATATTGCCTCATTTCAGACTCTTTTCAGAAAGAAACGAGGTACATAGATGGGAAAAGTAAATAAGAAAAGAGCCAAAGGGTCTTCTTTTTATTTAGGGAATATCAAATTAATGTCATTTAAAATAATACTGACACATGCTTTCTCCTCCTGCACTTTTCCACCCTTAGAGGATGAATGAAGCCCTAAACACTGAATATCAAGATTGATGACCCAAAGTTCCAAGTTCCACCTGTGACCTGGACTGAGCCTACTGCTATGTCAATCTTAGTTTTCTGTCAGAGGAGCATACCACACAGGTCTACCACCATAGCATTTATAAGAAACAACATAACATCAATCAAAATTACCTCTTTGAAAATAAAGTAGAATTCATGAATGAAAAGTTTTGCTGATGATAATGTATATGGTAATATTTTCAAATTGATTGATACACATCTCATTCATGCTAGAAAAAACATTTTGTACACTATAAAGATATATAGTGATGAAATGTAATTTTTTTATTTTTATTTTTTATTATCATCATAATCTTGTTTACATTACACTGAATCACATATAACTTTACAGTGTATTACATTGCTTTTTCAAAAGGGAATGCTATGCATGTCCTTCATTACAGAGACATTAATCTCCCCACTTCTACATTCAATATCTTTTCTATGTTTTCCTCAATCATTATTTTTATTATTCTAATTATTTTTTAAAACAGTCAATTACTATTTCTCATTTTGCTTGTAAAAAGACTTTACCCATCATGAAATACTTCTCAGACCAATCCAATTGAGAATCCTATACATGTCATCATCAACAGTTAATAAGCCATATCTGTTTCTCACTAACGTCCTGCCTCTCTATTATTCACTTGCTATCTTTCTCTGTCCTCTTCTCTTCACCTCCCCCATTCCACACTGTCCTATTCTCATTAAGTACTTCACTGCTTTTATGCCCATTTTTTGCTCTCTATCATAGAGTGTGGATAGTCGGTATATATTGAGTGGATACATACAATATCTTTCTTTCATAGCCTGGCTTACTTCACTCAGCAATAGATCCTCCATATCTGACCATTTTCTATCAAATTCTAGGGTCTTGTTATTTTTTATGGCTGAGTAGTATTCCATAGAGTATATATACCACACTATGAAATATAATTTTAAAAACTGTAGTAAAAAAGAAATAAGAAAAAGAAAAGAATATAATGGTTCTTTCCAACTGCTGGTTACTGGGTCCAAGTTTGTTTCTTTCATAATTTGATCATATTTAAGGGTGGAAATTCTACAATTTTCTTCCTGGACAATAGTGACTTGGGTCAAAATGCATGAAGTGATCATCTTAATTAAAGAGGAAAGTCCATTTATGACTAAGGGACTTGACCCATTTTCCATTTATGCTTATTTCAATCTTCACCAGATTAGAGTTTTTCTTACAATCTATTTCAAATATATTTACCAAAAAATGTACTGCTTTATTCTCAAAGTTATTTTGCGGTCTTACAAAAGCTATGTTTAAAAACTGAAAAACAAAAACAAAAACAAAAAAACCAAAAACCAAACAAACAAAAAAACGGTGTATCTTCGACTTAGTGTTCTATTTTAGAGAAATATTCAGTCTGGTTGGATCCATCCCAGAAGAGCCTGGGTGGGCTGCCAGCAGCTGAACCCTGGGGTGGTCCTTTCTTTTTGACTGAGGCTGTGGAATGGCTCCCCTTTCTCCCACGGGAGCCTGTGTCTTCTTTAAGGCAAGGTGGACCCAAGGAAAAAATTCAGGATCAGAATTATGGCCCCAGATAATAAGAGACAGAAAGCCTAGAGTTAGCCCAGACCACCAGCTGTGTCTTTGGAGATGGGTAGCAGCAAATTGAGCCCTCCATTTCTAGGGTGAAAGTGTTCTAATCTGAGGCAGGTGTTAGGCCACAATCACCCACCTTAAAAACTCAGGAAAGGAGTTGTGGGTGACCCAGTGGAGAGAATCCTCATTTCTAACATTTGCATCCAAGTGTAGAAGAATATCCAAAAAGAAAGAAGAAACTCTTACTTAAGTAAGAGTTAAGGACCATTTTATTTAAAATTAATCACCCTCTAAAGAAATTGTGATTTTGTCACATGCTATATGAGATACAATGAATATTTCAAATAGTGACTTACTGAATTTTTAAACAAGGGACACACTCACCTTCACCAATTTGAAGTCAAGAGGATAAGAACTGTAAGCTAGAATTTCTTTGATTATATATAGACTAGCTGAAGGCCAAGTAAGTTGTTGGTACTGCACCTTGGTAGATATAAATATCAAGAACACAAGAAAACTAGGTAGTAATGAGAGAAAACTTATGTCCAATGCATGAGTTCCTGGTTAACTGTATCCTTGGTTTCCCCATCCTGATTCCTGTCAGGCCGTCAGTTCTCTAGATACGTCAACCAAAGGAAAATTTATTTGTCATGAGGAAATATTTACATAATTCAGAGATCTGTGAAACATGGAAGTGTCTTTAAGTTAAATTTAAATAAAACAAATAAAGTATATGCAAAAAAGTGGGTAAATCTAAAGCTCTGAGGTAAAGAGCAGAGACTATAGTTAGTAATATGGTATTGCCTTACTAGAGTTTGCTCAGAGTGTAGATTGTAAGCAATTTTACGCATGCACAAAAAGATAACAATGTGAGATGATGGCTATTTGAATTGATTATAGCAATATTCAACTATGTATATGTATAAAAATACACTTAAATATATACAAAAAGTGTACAAGTACACTTAAATATATACATACAGCTTAAAAAAGTATTCTGTGCAGTTCTGGAGTGGATGACATCCATTTACACCATAAATCAAAGGTCATTGTTCTTTTCATACCTTTTCTTTTGGCCCCAGAAAAACTTACCAATCTTTATTTCCTACCTTTTCACTCCATTTCTGAGGCTGAAAAGACTTTTTGTGGCTATAAAATCACGTTGATTCAGGAAGGTCTTTGAGATAGGAAAGCATTTGTCAAATATTAGCTAACTGGGGCAGTGGTTCTCAAAGCTTGGTCCCACAGATACTAGCAGCATCAGTCTCACCTGGAAACTTGCTTCAAGTGCAAATTCTTACTACCCCAGATCTCTATGAATCAGAAATTCTGGGATATGGGCTTTTTATTTTTAATTTATTCAATCACATTTAATCTCTTTACAATGTACCACATGGTTTTCCCAGCATGAACAGAGTGCATGTTATTCAAGTCAAAGAAATTATTACCATGTACCTTATCATCAACAGAGAACTTTTTATTTTTGTGTTTAGTAAATGTTTTGTTTCATTCCTCTATGTTTTTATAAGTCCTCCAGGTGAATCTGAGACCACTGTTTCAGGACGTGTTTTTCTCTCAGGCTGCTGCACACCTAGGGATGTGTTTGTATTTGAAATCAAGGAGTGGGAAAAACAACAGGACCCTCTTGAAATACTTTGTTAAGTCAACTAAAGCATTTCCTCTTCCGCTGTCCTTGCTCAGGTACTGCCAGGTTATTCCTGATGAAACAAAGGTTGGAGTTTCATAATATTGGAATCTTTTTTTTTTTTTTGGTAAATATAAGTTCAACTTTATTAGAAAATGTCAACATTAGTTTCCACAATGGTTGCTTATGACCACCAACATATAAGCATTCAGGTTGTTCCACATAATTGCAACACTTGGTATTTTTCACTTTGCTTTTAGCCAAATTAGAGATATAAAAGAGTATCTCTGTTTATAAATTTTTAATTATTTTAGAGAGATTTTTGTTGGAGGGTGTGTACACTCACCAGAGAAACAGAGACAGAGAGACAGAAAGTGAAAAATCACTTCCCCAGGGGGGTCTGAGAGTTTAATGTTATAAAAAATAGAATGTGAGGATTCCGCCCTGATAGTTTACAGTCTCTAAAAGGCGGATCATCCAACCATCTCCACAAAGGCCAGTTTTAGATCATAGATAACCCCCCTCCCAGTCATCACCTGGATCAGTACTCTTCGCTATTACAATGGTCACTTATCAATAGGACAGGAGAAGGGATTGCAGCGTGGCCATCCCCCCTGGGGGGTGACTTCTCGTTTTCTGTCTCTCTGTCTCTGTCTGTCTGTCTGGTGAACTCATGCGTCCTATAGCAAAAAACCTCTCCAAAAAAATAAAAAAGGATAGCCAAAAACATGTATTGAAGGGGGGATGGCCACGCTGCAATCCCTTCTCCTCTGTTCTCTTGGGATCCTGGCCATGCACGCACACATGCCTTGCATGAGTTTAAGCCACTGGACTTGGACCGCAGTTGACTACATGGGAGTAGAGCGACATAACCATTACACTAACTGCTGGTCCCCATATTTTTGTCTATTCTTAATAGAGTGCATGAGAGAGAGATAGAGAAGGAGAGAGAGTTCAGTCACGCTGCAATCTCCACTGGATCCTGCGTACTCACACGTATTCCTGGTGAGGTTCAGATTAATCAGGCCTAGCATTTGAGCCTGGCCACCACACCGACTCTACTTTTCTCAAACAGCACATTACTGCTGCACCATGGAACCAACGTAGCTTCTTCAATTTGAAATAGGCAGCCGGGGCTGAGCCTCTGACTTGAACCCTGGGGACATGGCTCAGAATTTGTTTTTACACACCAGATGGTTACCTGGTGTAGTGAATATGACTGGTTGGCTTTCTTTCTATCTTGGAAGCATATACAAGAGGCAGGGCAGAAAAGTCCTTAGATACCGCCTAGGTACACTGCTTAGAAACTGGATAGAAAGCGCTGTCTCTGACACTCAACACAGTTATTACATAGCACTATAATTGCTGGTCTGCTAAGTTGCCATCACTATTAAACTATGAGTTGTTTGAGAGGATAGACTCCATTTGAATCCCCCTTGAATCTCTGGTATCTCGTGTAGTGCTTCACACAAAACAAGTTCTTAAAAACTTTGTGAATGGTGAATATGTGAACTTTGGATTCAACTTCTAGTTTTTGCTTCCAAAAGTTCTCAGTAAGATAAGGTATTAAAATGACCAGGGTTTATTAGCACAGGAATATGAGTTTCTGTTTGTAAACCTGATTGTGTAGTTCATGCCACTTATTTACTAGACGTAGAATTATAGTATATTAGACTTTGATGAGCCCCTTCCATCATCTAATAATGGTATTTAGTCTAACTCTCTCATTGTGGAATGACAAATGGTAGCCCAGGCAAGATAAGTGATTTGCCTAAGGTTCTCCTGCTCATTGCTGGGTGGGAGCGCCTCTCTGAGTGCTAAATTAGACTCCTTCCCCTATTCTAATGTTCTCTTTATCTTCCCACTTTAAGCCATTTTTTTTATAATTCAGACCTCATTTTTTTGAAAGTAACAAGAGTTATTTATTAAATGAGTCTTTTTAGGCAGGACAGATAGTCTAGAATTATGAAATCTTAGATTTAAAAAGGAGTCTTAGAGATCATCAGTTTGAGATCCCAATACATTTTCTGATAGGATGACATTTAGTTACTGCTTGAATTCTTCCAGTACCTTGATATACCTTATTTCTGAACAGATCTAATTGACATACAAGCTCCCCTTTCCTAAAACAGTGAGAAAAACATTTCTTTACATTTTTATATATCAAATGCTGACATCTAGAACTGTACACTTGAATCTAGTACTTTTTGATGGCAATCCTTCCTAAATCTGAATACAATTTTCATTGTTCATATAAATCTCTTCTTAAAATAAAACATTCCTCTAATTGTTTATCTAAAGATATTCTTTCCAGAATCACCACCATTCTAGTGGCCCTTCTCTGACTACTCTTCAATTTATCAGCTTCCCAATTTATTGTAATTTTAGATGTCATCTAACAGATGGAGAATGCAATAAAGTTGTTTCCTTTTTTGTGTGTTCTATATTTTTGTTAAGGAAGTTTAAAATTGAATTAATTTATTCACTTGCTCACTGATGGCTTCTTGTTGAGTTTTAGGTCTGTTGAAACTGTACTCCTTTTTTTTGGTGGGGGAAAGAAATCTCAAATATGACAGGAATGTCATATTTAATCTTCATAAGTAAATTCTAGACAAAATAAAATATGTGTGTAAAAATAAAATAGCAAAAGTACTAGAGGAAATATATTTGGAATGTCCACGTTATTTGGAGATTCGAGAAGATAGTCTAAGTATGACCTCTAAAGACATAAGTCACATAGGAGACACTGCTGTGTGTGCTACTAAAATATGAAGTTTCAATAAGGAAAAACGATAAATCATAATCTTGAAGGAAATAGAAAATTGAGAAATATATGACAGGGGCTAAAAGACTTAATGTCTCAAGAGCCCTTGTGAATCACTGAGAATAGACTAACATCTGTAGAACAATGAACAAAAAGAGAAGAATGGGTAAGTCACAAATGAAGCAATAAAATGGTCTAGAAACATATGATGATATGTTCAAACAAATTAGCAATATACATTGTTCTATGTATACCAGTATCTAAAATAGAGGCTTTCTTCCACACATCTGGTGATATACATTCGTATTACTTGTTGAGGATAATTTGAAAATATAGGAAAAGCTTAAGAAAATAATAAGCATCATTCCCAAAACAGAATTTCCTTAATTTATCCTAAATGCAATACTGAAAATGTACAGCATGTCATTATAATATTAAATATAGTACAAAATGATAGGCAAAAAAAAAGGTCTAACAATGGGGTATTGATTGGGTAATGTCTAGCATGTTTAAATGATGAACTATTGTTACTCAGTTATAAAATTGATGCTGTATGCCAAGCATGTGTGCCATACCCAAGATAATGATGAGCTAATGGACTGGGGGAAGCAGATCATGGTATGACTAGACCCTGTGGGGGGTGCCTGCCTTTTCTCTCTCTTCCTTACTCTCACTGTCATGTATGAATGCATATGCTCTATCAGAATAAAGAAAAAAATTTTAAGAATTGGTGTTATAGAGATGTATTCATTTCCTAATATAATGAAAGGAACCATTATGTTACAAAATAGTGACTTTTTTAATAACATCTACTTATTATACTTATATACTAAACATTGGGAAATGACACACCACAAATACATTTCTGTCTCTGTTTTCAGAAATACTAGTTGTACCACTCAAATGAGGTAGAATTAAGCTGTTGTAACAAATAGTACCAAATCTTGGTGACTAAGTTCAACAAAAGGCTAGTTCTTGCTTATACCAGTTACCAACACAGGGTAGGATATTCACTCAGAGACAGACAGATGGAGGTTCCAGAAACTTACATCATTGTGGAGGCAAGAAAAAAGCATGGGGCAACTTCCACACGCTACATGATACTCTTGGAATTTTGTTGTTCAGTGAGGATCACAAAGCCATATTTTACTTCAAAGAGAGCAAGGGAGTGAGATCTTACAATGAGCTCAGAAGACCTGTGATTTTTGCCGACAGCTTTAATGACTACCACATTGATCATTTCTGCTTACTTGTATTTTCCGATTTTATCTATTGTGTCATCAGAAAAGTCATGATGCGTTTTTGCATAGAAAAACTTAAAAAAATGCATCATGATTTTTCCAGTGGCCCAACAAATTGGCATTATATAATAGTTGATTATTAAAAATTACTGCTCAAGGGACCAGCAGATGACATAATGTTTATGTAACTGAACTCACATGTAGTCGACCGTGGTTGGAGTCCCAGGCACAGCACCTTAAAATTCAAGCCAGGCACACGTGTTTGCGTGTCCAAAATCCCTAGAGGAGAATGGGGAAGGGATTGTGGCATGGCCATCCTCCCTGGGGGAGAGGTTATTTCTCACTTTCTGTCTCTCTGGCAAATGCACATGCCCTATAGCAAAAATCTCTCTCTCAAAAAAAATTACCGTTCAAACATATGTCCCTAATCACAAGTTTGTGGAATGTTGGCTATTATATTTGTCGCTTGTTAAAATATTTCTAAATCTTGATCTTGATCCTATTAACCAGCATTTTCTCTTCCCAATTTGGTGCTTTTGGCAGTTTTGAAAAATGTCATCGAAACAGTCATCAACATTACACCAGGCAGGGTGAGCACTCTGGCGTGCCAGAGAGCCTGTTTCTTATAAAAGGCATGAATCCATGGAACAGCTGCCTTTAATACACTTTTTCAATAGACTTTGAATCCGTTTTCATGTAGCCCACAGTTTACCACCAGGTTCTTAGTGATGGCAGAGTTGGCCAAGAGCTTTACTGCAATTTAATTTCTCTTTGGTATTCATCTGATGCAGTGCTTTATGTTAGGCATAACTTGCTCTTTAAAAAGTTCCATTGGCCTCTTTCCCACTATACAAGATGGCAGGTGAAAAGCTGACAAGCAGGACACTAAGGAGAAGGAACCTGAAGCCAAGAAGGCTGATGCCAGTGGTAAGGTTAAGAGCCAATGACCCCGGGAACCAGCAGTTAGCGTAATGGCTATGTCGCTGGACTCCCACGTAGTCCGACCGTGGTTCGTGTCCCGGACCCGGTGGCTTAAAACTAACGCCGGGCGCGTGTGTGTGCGTGCCCAAGATCCCGAGAGGAGAATGGAGGCGAAGGGATTGCGGCGTGACCATCCCCCCTGGGGGGGGTGATTTCTCGCTTTCTGTCTCTATGTCTCTCTCTGTCTGTCTGGCGAGCGCACGCGCCCTACAGTGAAGATCTCTCAAAAAAAAAAATCTCCGTAAAAAGAGCCAATGCCCCCCACATCTAGTCCCATAGCAGCCAAAACCTGGTCTTATTTAGGGGCATCAACAGATACTTCCGGTCTACTCTGCATTCCAGGAAGGCCATGGACAAGATGAAATACTCAGCCACTAAATCCAGGATTGAAAACAAAAAGAAGATTCTTGCCACTTTCACAAAACCAGTAGGTGGGGACAAGAATGGTGGTGCCTGGGGGATTAACATGTGCAAAATGCCTAGATATTTATCCTGTGAAGATGTATCTCCAGAGCTGTGGAACCACAGCAAAAACCCATTCAGTCAGTCTGTTAGAGAGTTGTGAGTCAGCATCCTTCACTCCCAGGACTGTTCTGATTAACTTCACTGGACGCCACAGGGGCAAGAGAGGTTTTTGGCAAGAGCTGTTTTTCCTGAAGCAACTGAGCAGTGGCTTGCAACTTGTGACTGGACCTCTGGTCCTTAGTCAAGTTCCACTGCATAGGACACCAGAAATTTTTTATCACCACCTCCACGAAAATTGATATCAGCAAAGTAAAAATCCCAAAGCACCTTAATGATGCTAACTTCAAGTAAAAGAAGCTGTGGAAGCCTGGACACCAGGAAGGTGAGATCTTCAACACAGAGAAGAGATAGGAGATTGCAGAGCAGTGCAAGGTTTCTCAGAAAGCTGTGGACTCACAAATTTCACCAAAAATCAAAGCTGTTCCTCAGCCCAGGCCTACCTGTGATCGTGTTTGCCCTCACAAATGGAGTTTATCCTCACAAATTGGTGTTCTAAATTCCTTATCAAGAGCCTAATTAAATAACCGATCATATAAAATTTTTTAAAAACTCCACTGGCCAATTTTTCAAACCTAAATATTCAAAAATTGGCTATTTAATATTAAGTTCTAGAGTCTAGCTAGTCATCAACTGGACGTTTATCAATCTCTACATTAGAAGGACACTTTTCTGTTCTGGAGTGCATGTACATTTACAGTTATTCATGTTTCTCTTATACGTTTCTCTAGGTACTCCCTCATCAGCTTACAAGTTTGTCCTGAGAAGTCTGGACCCGGAGCCTTGAACATGTTTAAAGGCAATGTTTTTCCATATTGTCTTACCTTGCTCATGTTTCTGTTTCTTTCTAGCAATGCTACTTCATTCTTTTGTTTCAAGAAACTTTTTACTACTAAGAAAAATAGAAATCAGTTCCAAAGCAAAGTGGACAAGTCGAAGGGTAAATTGCCTGTTGAAGCCACCAATTTCAGAGAGAAGCAGTATCAGCAGAGATAACCAGAAATGGGCTCTTCTACTATTGTCCATAGTGGATTTGCACATAGTCTTTGGAGGGCTCCAGCAAGCTCTGACCAGGAAGGATTTTCCCATGACCTTGAAGCTGAAGCTAAGAGACCTCAGAACTCCCTCAAGCACAGTTTCTAGAAATAAATATGTAAAGCATGAATTCTCAAAATTCTGTGACACAGAGAACTTTGGAATTTTTAGAAAGCACTGTCCTGAAATAGTAACGAGACAGGGGAGGAGAACATACATAGGAAGTATGAAGAAAGGAAAAAGTAAACTGAAAGTAATACAAAATGATGTATGACGTAAAGTTAGTATGTAAAGATGAATTCAAACTATGCAATGATATGCAAGTACTTGCATAGGGAATCCTAAAAAAAAAAGAGAGAGAGAGAGAGAGACTGTGGATAGAAAAACAAGGGTCTTTGTAAAGTTCATGGAAAAGGCCCATTACCCCCCCCCAAAAAAAAAGACATGTGAATTTGAAAATTATTTTGCACCAAAATAAACTCATACTTTATTTTCCCACAAACTTTTTCAGAAGTTTGTTTGTTGCATGACTCAGAGAGACAAAAACAGGGAGACAGCACTCCCAATGAGGTCTTGATGGTGCCATCCCCTCCAACCTTTGCCAGCCCTAACTATGGGCATGCTTGTTTGTGCTTGGTGTACTGGAAAGTTTCTGAATGTGAACCCAGAACCCTTCCAAGCTGGCCATGTTCTACCACTGCACTCCATTCTGGCCTCTCACAAACTTTCTGAAGTCTCTTCTTATTTCAAAACTTCTTTTCTCTCTGAATAGCCTGAGATCAAACTTTCACTTATTACTTCATATGTACTAAGCAGTTACTCAAAAATAGTGAGGAAAGTAGAGGGTTTTTTTGTTTGTTTGTTTGTTTTATCAAATTTACTATTGAGCAGAAATATAGACAATTCCAAGCAGGAGAAGAAGTGTGATGGTATTCCAGTGGGATAATAGTTGGTGCTACAGAAGGAAGCTCTAGCAGGAGCCTCAGGCAGTTTAAAGGGGAGCAGAGAGGGTCAAAGGAGGCTCGCTGGCATTAATGTTTAAACTGATATGAGAAAGATAAACAAGAACTTGTCAAGCTAAAAAAGAGCATGGAGAGTCTTTCAGATTGAGAGAATAGTTGGAACAAAATCTCAACAAATCAATAAACTATAAAAGTCCAATCTTGGAATCAGCAGATGGTGTAATGGTTACGTCGCTGGACTCCCATGTAGTCTATGGTAGTTCGTGTCTCAGATCCAGCAGCTTAAAACTCATGCTGGGCACATGTGCGTGTGTGCCCAAGAGCCTAGGAGGAGAATGGAGAAGAAGGGATTGTGGTGTGGCCATCCACCTGGGGGGTGATTTCTTGCTTTCTGTCTCTATGTCTCTCAGGTGAGCACACCACCCTATAGCAAAAATATCTCTAAAAAATACAGTTCAATCTTGAGTTCAAAGAGTGATCAACACTTTGGGGGACTCACAGCGGGCACAGAGCATTATTCGTTTTTCTCACCCTCACTTTGTCTTTTGTAACTCTGGAAACTGAGTTATAAGGCTAGCTGGAGCTTTAGCACAAATGCCAACCCTTTCCAAGACTGACCATTTAACTCAGACTAGGAGGTCCTGTATACAATTATGGTAATTTTTTGTAGAAAAATGATCACTTTTTTTTTTAAACCAACATATGGGCAGTCATTGTCCATTTTTGTCATTTGGATGCAAATGCTGAAAATTAGTGTCATAGTTAAGTCTTTCTCTTTCACACCCCATCCTCATATCTTGACCCCAGCACTGGATCTTGTCCTACTCAGGAGAAACTACATAAAGAGATGAGTTTTTGACTGAAGAAGATAAGTTAACTCATTCTATCCTTGCTTGATAAAATTCAAAATAGGCAGGTCATACCATGGTCCTCTGGCTGAGGTAGTTGGGTACTAGCAGCAACACTGCCTCTGTCTATAACTGCCAACTCATACTTAAAGAGGGCTGAATTTCATCTGTGCTAAAAGTGAGAGTTGTAGCTACTTGAGAAAAGCTGGCAAAGTTCTCTGGATTCTTGTCCAGACTACCTACCACCACTCCACATTCTGAAACTGTGCTTAAGAATTTGAGAGTTGAAAGTGTGAGGAGAAAGGAATGCATCTACATAGCAGAAAGCAGAAGAAAATCCTTGCTTTGTCATTGGATCATATTTGAAACATTAACGAGCATTTCTATCATCTACATGAGCCCAATTTGTGAATATTCACAATGGAGAGATTCAGTTATGATGTCACAACAATATTTAGAAACTAGAAGCAAAGACTTCTAGAGGATGAGACTCCTGTAATAAAGGCATTATTACTGATAAACCTCCCAAATAACGTCCAATATTGCCAAGGTGGCAAAACATTAGTATTCCACAGTTCCCTTGCAATCTTGCCTTAGGAATGTAAGATTCTATATCAAGAATACAGAAGTTGTCATCGAGTTTAGCAGAAAAGGACACAGAATTTGCCACAGAATTTAGTGTAAAAGAAGAAAAATAGGCATTGATACACCAGCAGTTGGCATAATGGCTATGTCGCTGGACTCCCATGTAGTTGGCCGCAGTTCGAGCCCCGGACACTGTGGCTTAAACTCACGCTGGGTGCGTGTGCATGCGTGCCCAAGAGGAGAATGGAAGAGAAGGGGTTGCAGTGTGGTCATAGCCCTTGGAGGGTAATTTCTTGCTTTCTATCTCTCTGTCTCTCTCTGTCTTTCTGGCGAACACACACGCCATATAGCAAAAACCTTTCCAAAAAAAAAAAAAAAAGAGAAGAGAAATAAAGAAGAGAGCTGTGGATTAATTAGAGTTGTGGAAAAGCAATTTTCTTGCATAGCAATTGAATGTATAAAATAATAATAATAATAGTAAACAAATAAAAAAAGGAAATTGGGGGCAGTTCTAGGGTATGAGAGCAGGTAAAGAAAGACAGGGAGATCTTAAAGAAATGATCATGTTCAATAGATCCTCTTTATAGTTTTTCAGAAATAAGTAAAAAGTGATATTGTAGGGCCAGCCCATGGCCCAGTGGTTATGTGATCTGGATCCCACTAGGTGACTCTGCGATTTGAGTCCCAAACCTGACAGCCTGAGCCATCTGGGTGCTAGTGTATGTGTGCCCCAAAAGAGGGAGAAATGGAAGAGAAGGGATTGTGGTGTGCTCATTCCCCATGAGAGGTGCCTTCTTGTTTTCTCTGCTCTCACTCTCTCTCTGGTGAACTTACAAGCCCTCTGGAAAATTAAAAATAAACAAATCAATTAATTAAAAAAAGTTACAGTTAAAATTTTGTGTGCAATTAGATTTTTCTTGTGATACCACTTTCTTGTGATGTAACTCTGGGATTAGCCCATGATGAAGTCAGCTTGAATCATAAAATCTGAAAAATGGCCTGGGCCCTTGGTGCAGCAGATAAGTGCTACCCAGAGGAAGCCAAATTCCACATGGCTGATCACGGCTTGAGTCCCAGTTGCAGCAGATTAAAAAACATGCTGGGCGAGTGTGCATGTGTTTAAGATCTTGAGTGAGTGGGAAATTGGAGGAAAAAGGATTGTGGCATGACCAGGTTCCCTGGTGGTGGTGGTGGTGGTGGGTGGGGTGAGATGCTTGCTCTCTTTTATGTAAATACATGCACCTTCTAACATAAAAAAAAATCTGAAAATTTACTTCAGAGTAAATATTATGCATTCTGGCACTAAGGGAAATAATACAAAAATTTTAAGCAACTGCACAAATGTAAAGAATGGTCAATAATTCTTTATTGATCACAAATTTATTGATCATACACTGTGTGCATAACTCTGTGCTTGACCCACATAGAAAACTAAGATTCATTATGTTGTAGAGGAACTGATAATCTGCTTAGGAATGTACACAGATAATTTTTTTTATTACTATTAGTTAATATACTCACAAAATAACCTGGGAATATCTTCTATAAGATACTGTCTTTACTTCTAATAGTACCACTTGCTCAACCTTCAAAGCTGCAAATCTGCCATAGCCCGTCCTGACTGACTTGAAGAATCGCTGCGATGACCGTTCCAGGTGATGTAAGGTAGAGTTCTGATTGTGCTTTCTCATTAGCGTGAAATACTGTGACATGATTCGGAGTTGCTATACTTTAGCCTTTTTAATGTACAAAACGAAGCCAACATCCATGATTAGCACCTGTGTTAGAAACCAACTTTTGGCCCAACATCGTGAATAGGCACATGTCAGAGTCTTTGACTCTGTCCTGCCTATAAAATCTCAGAAAAGGTGGAGCGATTAATAGCCAAGTATCAGACTGCATGATGTGACCCTTTATCAGTGACAGCTGATTATATACATATGAGCATTCTAATATAGAGATGGCCAGAGACCTAGGTAACTAAGGTGAGAAAAAAGTATCTAGGTCAGTCCTTTTAAGAATATAAAAGGTTCGGGGTAAGTAATCAGTGAAAACTGAAGTAGAAATGTGATATTAGAATGGTGAATCTCAAAGTATGGTCCCTGAACCAGGGGTATCAGCATCGCCTAGGAACTTGTTAGTGCTTTCCCAGAACTCCTAGACCCAAACGTCTGGGGAAGGGCCCAGGAATCTGAGTTTTGTGTATCTTCCAGGTGATTCTGACGCTGTTACAATTTAAGAAGCACAAGCACTACTGCAAAAGTAGCCAAAGAGAGGATGCAGAGTGACCTAATGGAGCACATGAAAGCTAAATTGAGCAATTTTTTTTTTTTTTGGAGAGATTTTCACTGTAGGGCGCGTGTGCTCGCCAGACAGACAGAGAGAGACATAGAGACAAAAAGCGAGAAATCACCCCCCAGGGGGGATGGTCACGCCGCAATCCCTTCTCCTCCATTCTCCTCTCGGGATCTTGGGCACGCACGCACACGCGCCCGGCGTGAGTTTCAAGCCACCGGGTCCGGGACACGAACCGCGGTCGACTACGTGGGAGTCCAGCGACATAGCCATTACGCTAACTGCTGGTTCCCTAAATTGAGCAATTTTGAAATTCTATATGAGCAAAGGAAAATTACAGGTAAAGAGAATGGGTTAGATGATAGAAGAGAACTGGGGAGAGATCATGATCTCCACAGATCCTTCCGTACCACTTTCTGTTCAGGTGTATCTTACACAGCAATTGCCATGTATTCTCTAGGGATTAAGAATTGATCTGGGGGAACTAGCAGATGGCATAATGGTTTTGTTGCTAAACTCCCAAGTAGTCAATCACAGTTTGAGTCCCAGACTCTGCAGCTTAAACTCATGCTGGGTGCGTGTGCATGCATACCGAAAATCCCGAGAGGAGAATGGAGGAGAAGGGCTTTTGGTACGGCCATCTACCCAGGGGGAAGTGGTTTCTTGCTTTCTATCTCTCTGTCTCTCTCTGGTGAGCACATGCACTCGATAGCAAAAACCTCAAAAAAAAATTATTGATCTGGGGATCAGATTGGCCTGACTTGAGTACTGGGTACTAGATGGAGAAGTCCTGTGCAGATTACTCGAAGGCTGTCGACACCACCATAATGAGAGCTGAAGCACACTTCACACGAGAGCATGAGTTGCCTCCCAAGTTGAACCTATAGTCAAATTCACTATTCTAGTCAGGGAGATGTATATGTTACATATTTTCAGCAACCCTATGTTAACGCAGCCTGAGGAGGCAGATCTATAATAGTATTTATATGAGTTCATTCTGGCTCTAGTAACAACACGCTATACACTGGATGGCTTAAACAACAGAATTTCTTGTCTCACAGTTTCAAAGGCTAAAGTCAAGGAGTGAACAAAGTTGGTTTCTTCTGAGGGTGTGACAGAGGGTCTGTTTTGTGCTTCTCTCCTTGGCTTATAGATGGTCACCTTCCTGTTTTCATGGTGTTCTCCCTGTATGTGCCTGTGTCCAAATCTCCCCATTTCATAAGGACGTTAGTCATAAACAATTAGGCCCACGCAAGTTAACTTACTTTGACTTGATTATTTTTGTGAAGACTCTACCTCCAAATAAGGTCACATTTTGAGGTACTAGGAGTTAGAACTTTACATGTGATGTTTTGAATATACAATCCAATCCATTAATAGTATCCTTGATTTCAGTGTGAGGACCTTTGGAGAGGTTATATGGCTGCTTCAGGGCAGTGGTTTGTTGGCATGATGGGATATAAATGCAGAACAAGACTTCATCGACTGCCATGCTTATAAAACATATCTGCTGGGGTTTGTTAAATAGGCTGGATTTGCCAGAGGCCTGTATGTTTAGCAGGCAAAAGGAAGGGGGAGGATTTACAAGAACATGTAACATTCATACTGTGATGAAACATGTGTTTCATATCTGAAACTAGATGGATTTAGCACCCACGATTTTTGCCCAATAGAATAAGACCACATATTTCTTTGGCAGGAGATCAGATGAAACCCAACTCATGTGATAGGACTTCTTTTCTATTGTGTTAAACAGATGGCACCAAACAAGTTGAGGATTTAATGTAGTCGGGGCTACCACAAAACTAGCGTCTTTTAAAAGAAAACAAAAGGAAGCATGTAATTGAAGGAAATCACATAAAGATGAACAGAGAATGAAAGAGCTGTTTCTAGAGATCTGGAATCACTGTTTTAGCCTTTTTGTTCTTTTAAATATTCACATTTGAAAGAGGACTGGTCTGATTTTCACGAGTACTAAATGCCCTTTTGTTAGAAAGCTAGAGAAAAGAAATATAAATTCTAAGTTATGGAACTTGACAGTAACTTCAAGTTATATTATGTGTGTTTTCAGTTTCAAATGAGGAATAAAAAGGAGACATAAATTGTTATTCAGGGAATCATGATGGTTCTATTTTAACAATTAGTTATTACTGTTCTACAGTAGAGATAGGCACTCATTAGTAAAGAAAATAGTGCTACATTTTTGTTGTTAAGAATTATTTTATTTAATTTTATTTATTATTATAATTAGTATTAATTTGCTACAAGGCATGTGCATTTAAAGAGAAAGTGGGAAAGCAAACCTCCAGGTCCAGGATTCGAACCTCTGTCAGCCATGTGGGAGCCAAGCGCCTTAACCACCACTCTACATACTGACTTTAGTACTACCTTTTGACATTTCAAGAGAAAAAACTATAATATGTTTTTCTCATTCTAGAGAAGATACTCTGGTCCCCAATTAGTGTTCTTTAGTGAAAATAGCTTTCTTCATAGAGAGCTCCTTTTGCTAGAACTTTCTGTGGCAAATAACACTGTTATTTAAGCCCCCTGTCTGGGCTTCCTTTGCCATCGAAAATGATTAGCTCTTGGTTGACCTTTCTGATTTCTCATTTTTTATGCTATTTGGTGGCCTCTCTTCTTTTGACTCCTTAACTGTGTATACTTCCCATGCTTTCTTAGCTTGACTGTAAGCTAAGCTCCTTAAGGATAAGAATCTATCTTCTACTTCCTTGACAATGTACTTAAATGTCTTCAGTCTAAATGTCTTTGGAAAGAATGTATTTCTATTTTCCATGCCAGATAAAGATAGGAAAAGAGCAAGCATAGTAGTTATCACTGGTTTTAAGACTGATTGTCAACCTTGAAGGAAATGCATGCTATTAAACTACCCAATACTAAGGGATGGCTAGTACTTTTATGCAGGTTTAGATTCTCTGAATACTACACTTACAGATCCTTTCCTTCATACTTTCCAGTTTTCTAAGATAGGGGAGGGAATTTTGTATTTTTGCAGATAAAGATTTGCCCTCAAGAAGCTGTACTTTTTGGGATGTTGAAGGGAGATTCCAATGGGTCATCTTAGAGTGTGATGCATATAATGCATCCAGAGAGTAAATAAATATTTAATTTATAATACATTTATCAAAGCTCATGAATCATACTTTGGAAATAGGTTACAAGAATAGAAAGTGAATTTCTCCTTTTGAAATGTTGCCTTATGCAAGTCTGAAGGAAAGCTATTTCATTTTTCTTCCCTTTTTTAAAATTTTTGCAATAAGGTATGTGTGCTCTCTAGGGGGAGACAGAGAAAAAGAGAGAGAAAGTGAGAAAGAATCCCTTGAGGGGGATGAGCCATGCCATAATCTCTTCTCCATTCTCCTCTCAGGATTTTGGGCAGACACACACATGTGCCTGGCATATCTTTCAAGCCATCAGTCCAGAAATCAAACCATACAGTTGGTCATTTGGAATCCAGCTGCTTTAATTACCATGCCACCGGCTGTCCCAGATACTTTACTTTTCTAGCTTCTTTCTTCTTTTGTCTCTTCTCTTCACCACTAGACCCACTTAAATTACAAAGAGAGACTTAGAATTAGACTCAGGAGAATTTATATAATAAAGGGGATATTTTTTCCCAGATATACATATATATATGTGTATATAAATACACATATATACATGTATATGTATGTATATATGTATATAAATACTAGATATATATAGTATATATAGATGTATATGATATCTAGTATTTATATATGTATATACATTTATATATGTATACATACATGTGTATACGTATATACATATATACATATATATGTATATGTGTATATATACGTGTATAAATGCTAGATATATATAGTATATATACATACAGAGTTAGAGTATGTATATATAAATATGTGTATATGTATATACTCTAACTCTGTATGTAAATCCTCTGAAGGCCTACATTCAAATAGTCACTCTTATTCTTTAAGAGTGACTTCCCGAATAGCAATTATTTGGTGTTCTTGTTCTAGTATTCATAAGCAATAGCCCAGGATCTTATTCTGTGTAGCCACACAGCTTAAGAATCTCTGACCTTTGGCATTACTGTGGCGAGCTCAATATTTCTGAAAAAGAGCTAAACACATTTCAAAGTCTGCACTAGCAGCTCTGAGAATAATTCAGTGTTGTTTTCAGAGCAAAGCAATGAGGCATACTTAAAACTTTGAGAAATGAGTGCTTGATTCCATAAAATAAGGGCACTTTCTGGGCTCTTAGAAATTTAACAATAAGATATAAATGGGTTCTCAAATGGGCAGTTGTAGAAAAATGTAAAAATCATGCTAACTTAACTATCAGGGAAAGATATATCTAAAATAATTATTTTTCTGAGTCATTTTTTTTAATACTTTTTATTTTTGGAGGGGTTTTTGCTATAGGGTGTGTGCACTGCCAGAAAGACAGAGAGAGACAGAAAATAGAAATCACTCCCCAGGTGGGGCATGGCCATGCCACAATCCCTTCTCCTCCATTCTCCTCTCGAGATCTTGGGCACACATGCACATGCACCCGGTGTGAGTTTAAGCCACTGGGTCCGGGACTTGAACCATGGTTGACTACATGGGAGTCCAGTGACAAAGCCATTACGCTAACTGCTGGTCTCTCTGAGTCAAATTTTAAGCTACAGTTTTAGAATTGTATTTGTTGGTTATTCTCCTCCACTTTCATTTTTATTTAACCTGAGAATGAACCAGATTCCATGCATATACTTTATACGGTGTCACAAAAATATACACTGAGAAGAAGGGAGGGATTTCCAAAACTCTGAATCGACTATAGTGTAATTATGCCTAAGCCCCTTTCTAAGTACCCTTTCTGCAAGCAGAGTCAGCATCACACCTGCAGCTCTGTGCTCTGCAGGCTAACCCTCCTGCTTCTTGACTCACTAGTTTCTCTAAACTGTTAGGTTCACACCCTCCATGTGACTGCTTCAACGGTTACTCAACTTTTCAACCTGTGGAGGAAATTGTCTCAACTGAATGGATTAGACCTGTGTGTCCTTGAGTTTTGTTTTCTAAGGGTGTGGACCAACCATGTATTCAGCAAAATGATAGGCCAAGTCATCTCCCTTTGATCTCATTTTTTGCCCCTCATTTCATCTATAAATGATAGTGATAATGAAGAAGAGGAGATAATATTTATTCATGTGGTTGTTGGAAAGATGACATGAAATATCTACTAGGTTGTCAAGGAATGCATATTATTCTATTTTTTTTCTATGCATCGTGACTTTCCAGACAACCCAATATTAAGTAACCAGAACATTGCTCTGTAATTGAGTCAGTGTCCAATAACAATAGCTATGAGTAACATTATTCTGAGGAATACTTACGGCAAAGTCCTAGTATTTTCTTTATATCCTACATCACCTTCTTACATATGCATCTGAATTGGACTCCTCAGTTTCTCCAGCTCATTCCCGAGTGCATCCCTGACCCCAGTTGTAGGCAGAATTTGATCCAGAGTATTTCCCGGTCATCATGTTTGGTTTCCCAGCAGCACAGGGGGATACTGAACTGGGGAATGAAACCACACCCCAGTTGTGGACTTGATAAAAGGGCTGGATCATGAAAATATTTCTCTTAGGGCTAGGTTTGGCAAAACTCTCTGTTTAAATTAAAAACACCATGAATTTTGGGCCTAGTAAACTGACAGTGTTCTTTGAAATCAAAAGAAGTTAACACGGCAAAGAATGTGCCAGAATTATGATACACACATGACTAAAATTATTTCAAGTCAGCTTTATTTGAGCATTTTTTTAACAGAAGAAACAGAAAGAACCTGTGAAAAGCACCCCAAACCTCAGTGGTGGTACTTTTTCCCAGAACCCTGCACTTGTTTTTTTTTTTTTTGGAGAGATTTTCACTATAGGGCACGTGCGCTCACCAGACAGACCGAGAGAGACAGAGAGACAGAAAGCGAGAAATCACCCCCCAGGGGGGATGGTCACGCCGCAATCCCTTCTCCTCCATTCTCCTCTTGGGATCTTGGGCACGCATGCACACGCGCCCAGCGTAAGTTTTAAGCCACCGGGTCCGGGACGCGAACCGCGGTCGGACTACGTGGGAGTCCAGCGACATAGCCATTACGCTAACTGCTGGTTCCCAACCCTGCACTTCTTATGTCTCTAGGCCTGGCCCTTCATTAGGCAATGCATCTGGATCCAGATGTGCCAAACTACTTGAAGCTCACGTCTCCAGCAGTTTGCTATCTAACTTCTTCATCTTTGGAAGACAGAGTGCTTGTCAGTACTAGGATTTATGATCAAATGTGTTGCTTTTTCTTTCTGACTTTGTTCATTGATTCAACCACTAACTCCCCCTTGAAGGGCCACTAGATGGAGGAAAACACTGTAGCCTACCAGTAAGTTTGGAGAAACATGCTGTGAAATGCATTCCTGTAGCTTTGCCCATCACCCAGATGCCTCTCACAGCCTCACCTGAGAGAGACCCTCTCCTAATAGCTCCAGGAGTACCTAGCAGCGAGGGAGAGTGGAGGAGCCCCTCAAGGACTGGTTTTCTTTTCCCCGTATTCTCTATGCACATGCAGCAGCAATGCGCAAAGGGTTGTACCACTGATCGATGTAGCACTGATAGATGTTCCTTGGCTAAATAGAGTGGACACTTTCATGCCAAAAACACAGAAACCCAATGCCATTTGTAAATTTCTCTGTAATTAAACCAGTTTGGCTCTTTCTTAGCACCTGCTGTCAGCACAGCTTTTCCAGTGGCAAGTGAGAAGACAGTGAATAAACAAGTTTCCAACTCAAGATTTAATGTGGCAGTATTTGAGAAGATGCTCTGTTGCTTTGGATTATTGGAAATAAAGCTAAATGGACAGCTCCATGGTTTAGTAGTTAAGACTGTAATATCCCACATGGCTGACCAAAGTCCTAATCTTAGCCCGGCCACTTGAAAAACACACCAGGCACATGTATGGATTTGCCCAAAATTCCAACAGGATGAAGAAATGGAGACGGGACTGTGGTGTGACCACGCTCCATCATGGTAGTAGGAAGGGATGTGTTCTTTCTTTCCCTCTCTGTCTCTATGTGGCTAGTGGGCCCTCTGACATTTAAAAAGAAAGAAAGGAAGGAGGAAGGGAAAAAAGGTAGGAAGGAAGAAAGGAAAGAATGGGGGGAAGGGAAAGAAGGAAGGAAAAGAAAGAAAGAAAAAAAAAAAGAAGGTTTAAACAGACGTGGGCTCATATTAAACCTGTGTTGTAATACATTTCAATTGTTTGCTGAGAACAAGCATAAACTCCTTGCTTGATAAATTCCTGATAAAGTAGCTATGTTTCTTTATTTAATCAATAAAAGTTTATTAAACACCTACTTGGCACAGGCACTCTGCCGGGCAAGGGATATAAAACGATGTAAGGGTAACAAGCCATCCCATCACCTCTGCCCCAAAGAGAAATTTAGATAAACAGATCTTGGTAATCCACAATGGAATGGGTGAGTGTGAAGGTGCTGGGAGAGCATACTTCACTGTAGAGATCAGAAGTCAGGGAAGACCCATCTAAACTCAGCTTTCTCCAAAGCTGGTGTGATGAACCGCTGATTGCATCGGTCCTCCAGGGACTCCCACGAGCCCATGCTGGGATCTCCATTCAGATAACCTGGACTGTCCTCATATACATTTCAGTCATGTGCTGGTTCTCGTACATTACTGTGCATCGGGAGCCCCTGGGAATCTTGTTTAAACTGAGGTTCCTAAGTCCCCCTGAGCTGCTTTGGAGCAGGACCTGAGAAACCTTCTTAGTTCTCTCTCTCTCTCTCTCAATTTATATATATATATATATTTTTTTTTTTTTGAGAGGTGTTTGCCATAGGGCATGTGCACTCGCCAGAAGGAAAGAGACAGACAGAAAGCGAGAAATCACCCCCCAGGGGGGATGGCCATGCTGCAATCCCTTCTCCATTCTCCTCTCGGGATCTTGGGCATGCATGCGCCCGGCGAGAGTTTAAGCAACTGGTTCTGGGACTCGAACTGAGGTTTACTTCATGGGAGTCCAGTGATGAAGCCATTATGACATCTGCTGGTCCCCTTGCTTGCCTCTTTCACTAAGGTAGTCTCAAATATTTATAAGTTCAATCCTTAAAACAAAAGAGGAAGTTAAGTATCTGTTTAGTGAGGTCATTTGCTTTAATGCTTAAACGCAAAAGGTTGTGCTGGGGATCAGAGTGTCTGCTTTGCACGAGTGGAGTGGATAAGAAAGGAGTTCTTAGCTTTAACTAAGGATTCTCACCTGCCTATGGAGAAGATCCAGGCTGCACTCCTCACACACTCCAGCCCTCCTTTGAGAGTGCAGACCTGTGGGCTCCAAAGACAGCTCATAGGGAGGACCTTGGTGAGGGCTTGCCTTTACGACATCCTGTCTTTTCCTCAGGCCGATGGACACCCAAGGCTAACACACGCGATCTCAGGATACAGTTTTACCTTTGGTGAAGCTGGCAGCCCTGGATGTTCTCTTCGAATTTTCAGCTCCGCATTTGAACCAAGAAAAATGCCAAAGCAAACCCAAAAAGAGAGTTAAGACTTAGGTCCCTGGCACAAACTGCTTGTAAGAAGCTTGTCACTCCCAGAATCTAGCTGGACAGGACTAATGTAGGCATTTCTGAGCCCAGACACCAAGCGGTGAACAGAGCTTTACAAAGCACCCCAACTTTTGATCTACACAATCAGAAACCTGCAGCTTTAGTCCTTTATATGACTACTCCCTTTCACGGGGTTTACTCTTCCTTCTCTTCTCTCTACTCTCACTAAGAAAAAAAAAAAAATACTTTTCTTACCATAGAAAGTATACAAAATAATTTATTTAAAACATTAATCAGAAATATAAAATTAAATACTTTTGATAATAGGCCTCGTAAAACTTTTCCAATGCAACATTGGAAAGACTCTCCTCTGAACAGGGCTTCCTTTCAAAGAAGAATAATAATATAATAATAATCATTCCTTCTTTCACGGGAATGAGAGGGAGTGGGAGAAAGCCTAGTACCCTCAAGGGTCTCACACTGATTTCTCCCCAGCCTTTCCCAGCCAGCCAGGATCATGGGTGCCTGCCTCCAACACTTACACAGCGATGCGATACTATAGCACTGTTGAGCCAGTCCAAAAGATCATAGATGTCGAACCATTTAGAGTCTATCACTTGCTTTCAGTAATGTGAGTGTAATAGAGTAGTAAACCCACCCTGCGGCCTTCCACTTCAGTACAGCGTTTATCTTTTAAGGCAGGCAGAAGATACTGTGTACTCAATTCAAAGGGCCATTCATCAAAATACAAAGACGTAAGAACAGAGCACACACACACACAAAGAAAAAAGCACACACAACATCATCCCCCCAAAATCTAACAATAAAATGTTGAACTTTGTAAAAAGACAGTTAATCATTATGTTTGAGTTGGGTAGTACCAAAATGGGCCTGTCAAAAATGACTATTTTTGAGTTAGAAGATGCTTTGTAATAAGAAACCTTTTCTGTTACCAGTTGACTTGTGCTATTGAAGTCC
Organism: Tupaia belangeri chinensis; assembly: GCF_000334495.1. Classification (NCBI taxonomy): domain Eukaryota; kingdom Metazoa; phylum Chordata; class Mammalia; order Scandentia; family Tupaiidae; genus Tupaia; species Tupaia belangeri. The sequence continues at coordinate 1,619,471 of NW_006159942.1, forward strand.
TCACCACCTATGAATGTGGCCTTATTTGGAAAAGGACTTGTTGCACACGATCAAGTTAAAATGAGTGTGGGCCCTAATCCAGTGGAACAGGTGATCTTATACAGAGCAGAGACGTGGACGTAGAGACACATATGCACACAGGAAGAGTGAACACCACATAGAGAGAAGGGTGATGGGGAGTGCATGTGCAAGCCCAGCCAAGCCAGAGTGTACCAGCAAACAACCAGAGACCAAGGAAAAAGGCAACAAACAGATCTTTCACTGCCCTCAAAAAAAAGAAAGAAAGAAAGAAAGAAAACCGCTGAAACTTTGATCTTGAAATTCTAGACTCTTAGAGCTGTGAGAGTTCTGTCTTGTACGTGACCCAGTTTGTGGCAGCCCTCAGAAACTCCTATATTGGGTTGTCGGAAAAGTCATGATGCACTTTTACACAGAAAAATGTCATGACTTATCAGACAACTTAGTCGTACAGCATCTTGTTTTTATCACAAGTTGAAATGTCAATGATTTCATCTGAGCTGTATGAAAACCACACTCATGATGAGGGATGCTGGTGTGTGAGGAGCCTTTGGGAGGAAGCCCTGGGCACCACAAGACTGTTGGGATCCATGTTTTGACATACCCCCACATAAGCTGCCTCACCAGCCTGGCTGCTCTGTTCTGGCTCACTTGTCTTATATCAATTACTGTTTTGTTCTGGGATTACTCTCCTCTGTGGGTGATCAGATCCTTGACCAGATCTGCAGCACTGGAATTTGGAAAGAGAATTGTTTATTCTTAGAGAGAGAGAGAAAGAGAAAGAGAGAACGCCCCCACCCCCAGTGTCTTAATGCTACAATATACCCTTAGCCTGTAGAGCCATCCCTGGATTATGGGCAAAAGTGTGTCTAGGGTGTTCACGAAGGCCTTCAGACTTGAACTGGAAATGTGAATTCTTTTAAGAAAAACTTAGAGACATGGTCTCACTATGTCGAGATCCTTCTGCCTCGGACTTCTGAGCACTGGGACTCAGACACACACCATGTTGTTTGACATATAGGGTGGGCTGGGAATCAAACCCAGGCCGTCCCTGCCATCTTAGCCTGTCCAGTCGTAGCGTCAATCAGCACATTTGGGCTAGCCTGGAATTTTTATCCTTGCCGCCCTTGTATCTTGTTCATCTTCCAGGAAGTTTCTTAGAACATACATTGGTGAAATCCTGGGTTGAGAAGTGAGATTTCTACTTTTGGTTTCCAGTTCCATGTCTGTAACATAGGAATCATACAACATTGGAGAAGTCATGTGTACCTGAATAAGTTTTTCCACTTGTGAAATGGGTACCGTGACATCAGTTCTCTCAGAGCATTCATATAATAACGTACATTACAGTACTTTGTATGGAATACACCATTTCCTGTGTGTTTCTAAAGTCTTCTAATCTGATATCTAGTATGCATTTGTATGTGTACTAACTTAGACAAGAGGTTTGTCATTTCTGCTCAAAAAATGATGAAAATCACAGGTTCTGAGAGGACAGCCACTTAACATTTGCATTAAAAATAGTTATAAATAAATTAAATGCCAGACTAAATTTTCAAGGTCTTACTAATTGGCTATGTCTAAGGAAAGGGATACATATGCATGTACACACACCAGGAAAATAAGAGGAAAAATAATGAGCCTTTTTACAAAGATCTAACTACTTGCTTAGGGATGATTAACGTTTCCCCAGGCAGAGTTCCTACTTCCCAAGGGAGCTTGGTATCTGGAAAAATGCAGTGATGATGTAATGAGAACCCTTCCCAGAGGAAGCACCTTCTACCAAGGGAAACAGGGCCTCTGGATGCAGCCAATGACTTTCAGCTGTGTGGCTCTGGCCTGTCTTTCTCATTACCTTGGTTTTCCACTAATGAATTGAGGATCCTGTTCTTTCTCTAATATACTGGGTTGTCAGAAAAGTCATGATGTGTTTTTCTGCTTTTCTATGCAAAAATGTGTCATGACTTTTCCAACAAGCTAATACTTTATAAAAATGCTAGAGAGTGAAGTAAATTTATTTTTATTTTATTTATTTACTTATTTATTTTTTTGGAGAGGTTTTTGCTATAGGGCGCATGCGCTCGCCAGACAGAGACATAGAGACAGAAAGCGAGAAATCACCCCCTGGGGGGATGGTCACACTGCAATCCCTTCTCCTCCATTCTCCTCTCGGGATCTTGGGCACGCACGCACACGCGCCCGGCGTGAGTTTTAAGCCACCGGGTCTGGGACGCGAACCGCGGTCGACTACGTGGGAGTCCAGCGACATAGCCATTACGCTAACTGCTGGTTCCTGAGAGTGAAGTAAATTTTAAAAAATGATATGAGAACTTAAAAAGTAAAGGATCTAAAATTCAACAATAGAGGACCAGGTGGCATGGTGGTTAAGATGTTGGGCACTCCCACATGGCTGACCACGGTTCGAGTCCTGGACCTAGTGGCTTGCTTTCTCACCTTCCTTCTCTCTGTGTGTCTGTATTTTTCTGGTCAAATTAAAATAAATGAATGAATAAATAAAATGAAATAAATAATTCTTTAAAAAACAAAATAAAATTCAACAATAGATTCTATAGGTAAATTTATCTTTGTTCCTTAAATAGCTAAGATACTTGCAGCAATCGCTATATAGATATATCTAGCCCAGCAGGGTTCTTAATCTCTGTCTATATAAACCATGTGTGTTTCATCAATTTTCATCCATCTGCCAAAATGCTTACTAAATAAGGTGACTACAGATTATACAGCTTAGAAATGAACAAAACACAAGTCGAAAGGAAGCTTCTAAAGCTGCAGGTTGTAGACAATATAACACATACAGGGAGCTAAGCATGGATGTACATTTTTTTACAAGTGCACTGCTCAGCCTGAAAAATTTGGAGATGAGGAACTCCAATTCGCTAACATTCTTCTTCCCTGGGTTATGCATTCTTATTTATTTATTTACTCTAAAGTGTTTTCCATAGGGAATGAGAGCTTACCAGAAAGAGACAGAGATGGTGAGAGGGAAAGTGTGAAATCACCTCCCAAGGGGAATGGTCACACTGCAATCCCTTTGCCAATTTTCCCTTAGGATTTTGGACATGCATGCACATATGTCTAACATGATTTTTGAGTGACTGGATCTAAGACTCAAACTATCGTCAACCATGTAGGAGTCCAACACCTTAACCACCACACCACTTGCTGGCCCCCTGGAGTTGAACATTCTTGTACATGCTATCATCACTCATTCTATGCTCTTATTATTTGGGAATAGATTGATGAGAAACCAATAAACCCTGTATCTAGAGCTATAAAATGTCTATAGTGGGAAAAGATGGCTTGCCCACTCTTGGTGAGAGCAAAGAGTTGATCTGGAATGATGGAATTTGAGTTTGGACCTAAGTGAGGTATTTCTTTGGGCTTTGAGCTCCCTCATAGACCATTGTTATCTAATCATTTGGGCTGATTTCCTCATCCTTTCCATGGTCCTCACACTTGGTAAGGGAACTTGGAGGGGACGAATTCTTCTCTCTGCCATAGATCAACCCTCATCTAAATGCATAGTGTTTCACATACAAGATTAAGGTCACTTACATATTAAACACAACTGAAGTCACAGGGTAACTATGACTGATGCCCTTAGGTCATAAATAGAAATCCTGTTAATTATGAATCTTCACTAACAATGTCCATCTGGCACTCACAGCCACATGTCTGACCACAGGTCAGAGGTGAAAGAGAGGCAGCAGTTCACTAAAGGCATTGTTAGCATTGGTCCGTAATTAAAGACTCAAGAACTTGCTCATTGGCAGCCAAAGGGATCCTTGGGCACTTTGAATTTCTTCCGTAGGCAGAGATGAGAGTGGGTGTGAGTTCAATGGTATGTTAAAGCATCCATGACATGAATCCAAGCATTGTCTTTGAAGACCTCTACATGCAGGCCCAGTTAGGCAATGCAGAAGAACCTGGCAAAGCAGAGAAAACTCTGAGAACATGAGTGCATTTAGGTGATGAGATTGTGCAGGAAGACATTTACATCTCGGGCAGTTGTAAGAGTTGAACGTGGCATGAGTTCATTAACAATGCCATGGCAGTGACCCAAATATTTGCAGCAGGGTCAAAGGGTGTGGTTGAATGACTGACTGACTGGCTGATGGGTGAACATACAACTTTCCAGAGCTCTCCCAAACTTCCTGAATTCTTATAGTTGATCCTTTCTTTATCACTTATAAGATGGGGCTTACGGTGAAGATAGAAAAACAGTTATCATTAGGCCATGCATTTGATAGCACAGTTCTGACCAGTTGTCCTCTTTCATTTTCTTCCCTACAAACCCATTAGTCTGCTATTTACAGAGAATGATATATTCCATGTTCAAGAACTATTTGTTGTGGCCAGAGGGTGGCATAGAGGTTGGGGCACTGGACTCTCATGTGACTGATTGAATTTCAAGTCCCAGACCCAGTGACTCTGAGGCTCACACCGGGTGCATGTGTGCATGTGTGCCCAGAGTCCTGAGCAGAGAATGAAGTAGAAGGGATTGTGGTGTGGCCATCCCCCTAGGGGGTGATTTCTCACTTTCTGTCTCTGGTGGGCACACACTCACTATAACCAAAAACAAAACAAAACAAAAAAAACGAAAACAAAACCTCTCAAAAAACCCCATTTGTTACAAACAGCCATTGAATTTCAGCTGTCACCACAGGATTTCGTGTTTAAAAGCCTTAGTTCTTAGTTTCCCTCTGTGTATATCACCACTTCCTAACTCTGGTTTATGCAGAAATTCCATTTTCTTTCTGCAATCCATTTTCTATCAAAGTCACCTAAAACTAAGTTAGGTAGTTTGCCTGGATATTGCTCAGGCTAGTAACGCAAATCGCTTCCCTGGGTTTTCTCTAATGGGGAATAGTACCCACCCGCCTCAAACTTACAGGTATCTACTCTCACCTTTTTCTAATTCTCATCTTTACAATTTTAATAGGATCAAGCATCTCTCTTTCTGATCCCCCTTTCCTAAATTTAGCTTCTCAACTCGTATCATAGACTCGCTCTTACCAGTTCTACCTGCTTCTCTTATATTTATACGAACCCATCAGGAGTACAGAAATAAAACCCTAGTCACTAAAAAATCACTCTCTCTATAGATAAATGCGGTAGTCATACCAAAAAGTCAGGATATTGGAGCCAGCAGGTGGCATAGTGGCTACGGTGCTGAGATAGGAGGAAGTTAGCAAGTGGAAGCAAGGGAAGGAGGCTGGAGCATCTGCCCACGTGACTAGACAGAAAGACTTATCAGGGCAAAAAATTCCCACTCAAGGTAATAGGCAGGAAATTAGAAGGGGATGTCTAGTTGATTAAGTCACATTTTGATATAGCCAATGAGATGAGTTAGTGGGCCCAGCCACATTTGATAGAGCCAATGAGATGAGAACAATCAATGGGCCCAACCAATGATCAACCGACCCAACCTAGATTTAAAATGATAAATCCTGCAGAATGCCACTGCTGGGACCATTTGAGCTCTTTCTTGGTCCACTCAGGCCCACTCCTACCTCTCATTAGTGTACTTTCACTTTTACTGAATAAACTACTTTTTCCTTTTGCTATTGGCGTATTTTATTCAATTCTTTGTCCAAAACACCAAGAACCTGTATATCATCACAGAGGCCATCCTGCAGCACTGCCAGACTCCCACATGGTCAACTGTGGTTCAAGTCCCAGACCCAGTGGCTTGAAAAATTATGCTGGGTACATGTGCGTGTATGCCCAAAATCTCAAGGGAAGGATGTAGACAGTATTGTGATGTGGTCATACCCACTGGGGGGATGATTTCACATTTCTTGCCCTCTGTCTCTCTGGTGAGTGCACATGCCCTATAGGAAAAAAAAAACAAAACACACCCTTAAAAACAAATGATATTTTTGAGATGAGCAGCTGCAACAAGACAAATTCTATACTGCTGGTAAAATCAATAGGCTTCCAACAATGGCTAAGAATGTAGCTGTTAGAACGGGATCAACGGCAGTGTAATAATTACTATTTGTCAAGTTTTTACTGTGTGCCAGGCCCAGCTTTAATCACTTTGTATAAATTACCTCATTCAACTTCATTGCTACTAATGTAGAAGTTATGATTATCATGCTTAATGTCTTTTCATGCTTCTCAAAGCTAGAAAGTAGTGGATTGATTGGAACTGGATTTTAGGAATTTTTTTAAAAAAACATCTGTTTATTGTGAAAAATGCCTGTTTGTGATTCTGAGTTATATCACCAAATATTTGATTTGCTAGTTTGATGGCAACAATCCACAAGAGGCATGGTTAGTGAAATGTGGAAGAACAACAGATGTTTACAGATGTCTTTTCACTGCAATGAGAGATTCAGGTCGGGAGTCTGTGAGGAGGCAAAGCTGAACACAGATTCTTTCTGCTTGTCTTCACTCAAACCATTTGGTGCATCGTATCCAGGACCAAAAAAAAAATTCCCACCTTTATATGCTTGCAAAATATCCCTTGATCTTTTTGTACATGAATTCCCCATCTCCAATCAGAGATAACCACACTGCCCTCTATTTGGCCACAGTCACCACACCCAGGATCTCTAAAGCCAGATGCCACAGCGAGGTGACCTTCTTTATATAATGCATCAAAGATACTGTTCGCTTTAATATTTCTTTTGGATTATTAACTCTTAAAAGACAGCCATATCTGTCCCTACTGCCCTCAGTACCAAGTAAGGGCCAAGTGAGGATTTATCAAATGATAAATACCTCATCCTAAATTATCCCATGTCAGGAAAATATTGGGTGATTGGAAAAGTCATGACACCTTTTTGTAGAGAAAAACACATCATGATCTTTCCAATGACCCAATATTAAAGATGTCTAGACAGAGGTATTCCACATTTGATAAACACTTTTAGAGCAGGTGTGTACTTGGGGTCTTCAAACCTAAAATTATGTGAAAAACCTTTTTAAGTATCTGAGAATTTCGGTGAGGCTCTTTAGCTTTCATCAGATGCTTAAGAGTTCTTGAACAAAATTATTTAAGAATCACTACTTCATGGTTACAAAGCAGCTCCACTTCATTATTTTGCGCGATCCTCACAACATCTTTAAGAGAAACATATTAAAATGATCCTTAATTTACAGAAGAAGACAATGTAAAGCTGATAAAGATGCCACAAGTAAAATAATCCTGGTGTTTGACTCCAGACTTCTGTCCTTCCCATTTGCAGTGTGTGTGTATGTGCATAATGTGGGCGTGCTTGTGTGTATGCAGGGAAGAAAGGGCAACGATGAAATGTTAAAGGGGACTCCACATGACTGAATTCCAGGTTGGCTTTTTTTCCTACCTCAAGTTTCAAAGAATGGGATCATTTCTTTTTGCACATCTTTTAGCTTCAGCTCTTAGGCAGCTACTGTGTACAAGCTGCTGTTCTAAAAGTGCTTATCACATGTGGACGACCTCAGCCTATGCAACTGCAATATTTTCCTGAAATGGGATGGGGAAATTCTAGTCTTCACTTGAAGCCCTGAGGCCTCCAAAGATTGTCTAAGCCAGCAGAATAGCTCAAGAACCAGGAAAGAGGATGCCTTGCCATTTGTTTTCAGTCTTAACTTCCACATCCATTTAGTGGAGTTAAAAATACACTTACTCTGACCCGAGTAATCTCTCTCTCTCCTTTGAAAGGCAACTATTGGGTCATTGGGGAAGTGAGGACATATTTTTGCATAGAAAAATACGTTACGACTTTCCCAACAACCTAATAAAAATATAAGTGATTTTTGTGAGCAATCATCTTTCTTGTCTTGCCTGACATCTGAGACTCATTTTCTCATTGTATAAATGAATGCCCTAGGACAAGATAATTTCATGGATGGTTTTGAGGTCGAAAATGCTCATTCCATGATACTATTGTGGTAGAAGCCCGCAGGGAAGGGGAGAGGGAAAAATCTAAAAGCAAAAAGCATCTACTAGGCTAGTGATCCCCTTCCAGTGTTTGGGTTCATCATTTTGTTCTCACTACACCTTGAATGCTGGAATCACTACTTTCTCCCACCTCTTCAGGAAATGCACTAGTCAGAACTGAGGAGCTTCAAACGAAAGTGCTGGTGGAGTGAGCCAAGGGGTAAAGGTAATTTGTGTTTGCCTGTTGAGAAGAAGAAGCTGTCGGACTCCAACACTCCTCAGAGGCCACACCCCAGATTCTTTCTCTATTGACAAAAGGCAAATTGGAACTGCGTGCCATGTTCCCCTGGGGCACTGCAGAGGGTGGGGCGGATGACCTGTTCAGGTCTTCTGACTTTCTGAATCTGTGATTTGGCAATTCCTCTTCAGAATGATATGACTGGGGGATTAGCATGTTCTCACTCAACAAGTACAAATTACAGCTTGGAAGGCAGAAGCTGACTCACCAAAAATAATGGAGGTGAGGGTCCAAGGCTGAGTAATCGGACCTTGTTTCCGGTGCTTTGAGATCGGAACTTCCCTGTGGCATTACTGCAGGAGGTGCATATCCTAATGCATTCTCTGTTAGAGGGAAAAACTCTAGAGAGCCCAGTTTCAGTAAGGATGATGGAAATGGTGACCCTGCAATCGAATGTTGCTGCTGCCCCGCCTGTGCTTCAAGCACTTTGATTTCATCACACAATGTTTCATATCATGGGAAAATTAAACACTGAAAATCAGGAGAGTACTTTCACCATAGTTCTCTTAATGAAATCTGGCAAAATCTCAAATCATATGCATAGGTTAGGACAAAAATGTAATTGACAAAGGTGAAGTTATGGGAAGGGGTAATGATTTCTTTTTCTTTTTTTTTTCTTTTCTTTTTTTTTTTGAGAGAGATTTTTGCTACAGGGTATGTGTCCTCGCTGGAGAGACAGGGAGAGACACAGAGAGACAGAAAGCGAGAAATCACCCCCCAAAAGGGATGGCTATATTGCAGTCCCTTCTCCTCCATTCTCCTCTTGGGATTTTCGGCATCTATGCACACATGCCCAGCATGAATTTTAAGCCGCTGGGTCTGGGGCTCAAACCCTCAAACCACACTTGACTACACAGAAGTCCAGTGTGTTAACTACTATGCCATTTGTTAGTCCCGTAATGGACAATTTCTAAATCCAACAACGAATTTTGTTTAACAGAAGAGACAGAAAAATGTACAAAGGACTGTGTTATTTTATGCTGCATTCTGGTCTTTGAAATACTATATATACATACATATATATATATGTACACACACACGCATACAAACATGTATATATATATATGCAGATATATTTATGTGTGTGTGTATATATATATATATATATATGTATATAGTGTGTGTGTGTGTGTGTGTGTGTGTATGTGTGTGTGTGTGTATATATATAGTGTGTGTGTGTGTATATATATCCTCGTCTGCTAATATCAATACTCAAGTATTTGGACCACCTGAATTTGCTTCTATTGTCCAATTTTTCTTTAAATCACAGTTCACACCATTTTATTTTGTATTTCTAATAATTTTTCTTTAAATGGTTTTTGCTATAGGGCATGTGTGCTTGCCAGAGAGAGAGAGAGAGTGGGCAATTAATTCCAAGGGTGATAGTCATGCTGCAATCCCTTCTTCTTTATTCTTCTCTTGGGATTTTGGACACAAATGTGCATACACCCAATGTGATATTTAAGTATTCAGGTTCAGGTCTCAAACTGCCTTAACCAACACGCTACCTGCTGGCCACTCTAGTAAATGTTTATTGCATATTTAGCATTGTATGTGAAAGAACTCCAGAGGTTCCCATGATATTACTTGTATGTGGAGTTCTTCCTTTCCTCTGTTAGCCAGATAGGGTGAGGGCTAGTCTTCTGGATTCAAAAATTTCTTCAGATGAGTCAAGACTCATCTGTGGTTTAGAAAATCTCAGTAAATCTCTGTTTTGTAGAAAGTAAGTCCCCTGGTTTTCAAGTGAGTGACTAGTAAGATCTTCTTCACAGACCTGAAAGACCATGGAATATTTACTTATTCCATTTGGAGGTTTTGAAATCAGCCTATCAACACTTTACCCCTATAGCATCAATATCTGCAAATATCTACAGAGGATATTGATTCAGCATCGGAAGTAAGCTTACTCTCTTCAATATATTTTGTCTCCTAATTACATGAAGCTGAGAAAGATTGTATGATGTCTTTTAGACTTTCTTGTTACAGCTTCCTAGTTTTCCTTAACATCGCAGAATACAACAAATATCTGTTGCCAAGCATCAGTAAAAGCTTCTATATTCTTCTTGTCTCTGATAAAGTCCCTCTAACTAGGCCAAGTTCAATTTTTAGCCTATACCCAAACTCACACATGCCTTTGGGAAGAAAATTAGTTAATTTAGGAAAGACTTTTTTGTTGTTGTTGCTTCTGTAGTTCTCATATTATTTAAAATATTTTAAAATTTTTCTAGTTGCATCAGGGCTGTTCACTTCTCATGCTTTCTATTAGGTCATCTTTTCTATTTTTGCATAGAAAAATATATCAAAATGTATCATGACTTTTCTGATGATCTAGTATGTTCCCATTTTAAAGATAAGAAAATAGAAGTACAAAAGGTTAATCAATCCTAATTAGATTAATCAAAATGTCATCTTACTGTTTGTACTGCTGTAATTTTGTTTAGAAATTGTTTTCTTCTATAAACTTCATATTTAATATTTTACATTAAGACTTTTATCTGGAACTCATCATTGTAGGTAGTATTATGAGTTTAGTTTTATTTTTCTTCATATAATAACCAGTTTGCCCAACATCATTTGAAACAGTCAATGTTTGCACTATTGATTTGTGAGACCACCTCTTTATAATATTATGTACCATAATACTTAGGTCTTTTCAAAGCTTTACATTGGGTTCTGTTGATTGATCTGTTCTTTCACGTGCACTATGTTGTTTTTACATTATTGTTTCAAAGTTTAACGTTTGATCCTTTTTGCTATGTGGGTTTTATTTTTTTTTAAGAATTTACACTTTGATATATGGATTTCTTCAACATCCATACAGATTTTAGAATATACCTATTAAATTCTTTAAAAAACAGAATTATGATTAAAGTAAATTTATCAAAAGACAATACTATTTTCTTTTTCTTTTCTTTTTTTTTTTGGAGAGGTTTTTGCTATAGG